>NC_083758.1:2606187-2929687 GCF_033458585.1 Syngnathus typhle
ATTCTCATTATCTTAGCGCACAGAATTAAAGGGACGCTGGCAGAAAGGGTGGGCGCAAGCATGCGCTTGCAAGGGGAGCTCATGAAGATGTTCCAAACTGTTACCGTGGGAACAGTTTCCAACTCTCTCAAGGACAGTGTGCTTCGAATATATCTAGCAGTGGGCAATAGCTCTTGTGTTTGCTTATTACCTCACCAGGTGGAAAAAAAAACCCTGAGCCTATCTTCCAGCCGTGAGCACACAGAGACTGTAGAACTTTAAAATGAATTCCTCATTTATTTTTCAGTCAGCCTACACTAGATCCTAATGGAGGCAATAACCCAGCAACGGATTAACGTTTATAATCTGCATCATCGCCACCTAGTAGACTGGAATGGATAACATGTCCCTGGGATATTTTTAAGCCTTGGCGGAGGTCTACTGCCATTATTCAATATACATTTGTCATCTGCGCTATCTCTAAATAGTAGTGTGCATGAAAAGAGCAAAGATCAGAAAGATCTGTTAGTGTTGGGAACGTCGCCAGGGGAAATTTCTTTAGTGCATGAAGAGCCCATTGTTTATTCATGCCTCCTAAATTGAAGCGTGTGCATCCTTGAATTCTCCCGCCTCTTGTGTCTAACCAACGGTGAAGGAAGTTCCTCTAGGCCACCTGCAGTTACTAGCATCAAATAGCTACCATAATGAATCAATTGGATCAGAAGTGACCTCAAACCCTGTCTTTCGTCTCTTTGCGGTGGATTGACACATCCCTGGATGTGGCTTTTTTTGACCACGCCTTTTTTTCCTCTCACAACGTGCTATTGACCGCTTTCATTTACGCCGCCTATCGATGCCTCACCTGTTTCCATCTGGCGTCACTTCTTATTTGTTAATATGCGCCACACCGATCGCTCCATTCCACGCTGTTTTTTTTTTCCACTTGAGTGTTCAATCAATGGCTGACTGCTGCGGCCCGGTGGCAGCGCCTTCAAGAGGTGTTAGGCGATGAAAATGTTTATTGGAATAACATAATACGATTAGGCTTTGCAAACCTGGCCGGAATTAAAACGACATGCTTATGACGGACACCGGCTCTGCCCTGTGATGAGAAAGAATCTAATAAATCAGCGTAATTTAAAAGCATTGGTCTCTCCCGCCGGGATGCCGAGGACTCTAAAATATTTGTGGCACAACCGCAAGGACAAACGCTTTCTTTGGCACACGATGCTCAAGCCCTCCTCCTGCGCCTCTATTCATTAAAACACAAGTAGGTCACCTACAAAATGGCCGCCCCTTGGCCACCCTCGCCGTCCCCTATTCCTGTCAGCATATGTTCCTCTCGGGCCTCCGCCAACAAGAGCCTCGGTGATATTACACTCCGGCGAGGCACCCTGAAGACAGGCAGCCGGCCGGGAGATTTATTGCCGCTGTCTTTGAGGCTGCTTTTGCTCGCAGTCCATTTTCTGGTGGGCACCCGTTTTAATTACCCTAATCAGATCCTGGAAAGAGTAGAGGGACAGCATCACTAAAGATACATAATGACAGCAAAAAAAAGGAAAAACAAGACTCCGGGGAGTCTCGGCTTGTTTAGTCCGTGGCCACAATTTGTCCAATTTGTTTTGTTTTGTTGTGGAGTGACTCAGTCAGCGTGTCACTGTATACATGCATGTGTGTGTGTGTTTGTGATATCCCGAAGCATTAACCCAATTGGAGGGTCCAATTGGGCCAAACATGGCGCATTTTTGTTTTTGTTTTGTCTGTCCTCATTTTTGGAGCTCCTAGCTTATTCTTTATCATTTCATACATTCATCAATATGAATTAGTAGCCTGTAGTTGCACTATCCAGTGTTCAGGCTAAACTTTAGCTGAGGGCTTATTAAACTTTTTCAACATGGGGTTCTGTTTTAGCTTCGCCCCCAAGAAGCAAGACAACTGAAAAGATGTAAAGCAGTTTGATGATTCAGTACTTCAGCCTTGCCATGTTTTCATCAATTGAAAGAGATCTTTGAATTCGCTGTACAGGATTTGTACAATTTTGGCATTTTTGTGGTTGTCCTAGGAATGTAGCTCGTTATCGTAGCATACATATAACAATAGATACTATATAAATACGTGCAAGTCACACACTTCATCTGCGCAATGTTAATAGAAGGTATAGTAGTATTTCTATGCATAGATGCCATGAGAGTTAACCTAAATCTTTCTCCCGGAAAAGAAAAACTTGCTCACGCGCCCGCGCATAATCCCCGCACCCCCGCGTGCATATGCTGAACATTAACGCAGAGATTTAGCGTAGCCCCTGCCGGGCCGCCGTCAAGTTCCTCGCCGACCCACAAACATGTATATGGATAAGATGGCGTTGCGGCTCATTTGCATAAAGGATGATAGCAGCGGTGTAGCGTTAGCGTGATTTGTGATGCGTGCGTGCTTTGCTTTGTACCACACGCCACAGCGCTCATTCTCAACTTGCTGCCTCTAATTATGCTGCAAAACGTGAAGATCGTAGCTTAATTATCTGACTCTAAAAGCGGTATTATTAGCCGCTCTGAAACGGCCATGTTTCTTGACAACACACTCGTTGGCCTCCATACAATACATCTTATTTTCTGATAATCTTTCCCACTCATGTAGCTACACATGGCAACCAAAATATTAGGAACCACCCTCAGTATGATACATGACAGGGAAGCTTTACCGTCCGTCACTCGTCTTTAGAGACTGAGAGGCTGAAGTGCGTGTGGGTGTGCGCGTATGCGTTACACAGTGGCAGGGTTTGATTTCTACTTTGGCTGTATTGATTTTGTCAGTGTTCCAAGGGCACATCTCACCTCAGTAGCTCAGCAAAGGAAAACCCTGTCTTGTACCCTCCTCCTCTTTTCTGGCAACCAGAATTTCTGTCATCATACACGGTTAGCAGAATGTTCATGTAGCACTTAATATGTTCCTTGTTGGTGTAAGTCAAACCTCTCGTGAAATATTAAATTATGGTTTCTGTATTGTCTTAATAGATCTCAATCCTTTTTTTGACATGTAAGCAAACCTGACGGGCAGTGTTTGAAACAAATGAGAACATTGTAAATGATTAAAAAATATACCTTACCATTAAGCTGAATGTATTGGTAATAAGTGGAAGCTCTGTGTTAGTTTCTCTTCAATTTTCTTGATCCTAAGCTCAACTGCTTCTGTCTCATCATTACACTCCAAATTAGGTTTGTCATTCTTTTTTGCGAGTTTGTGGGCTTCCATTCTTGCTACAAGTGGTTTGACTTGTGTACATAGGTTGAATGGACCTGAACTGTAAAATCAAACTTCTTTCAGTCTGTTCGATTCAATATTTTTTGATCCGTTGTTTGGACGCTGCTGATTTAATTGACGATATGACTAGCATTGGACACAGTTTCTGTTCTCATGTGTTTCTATGAACAGCAATACCAGGAAGCACACTCAACCTTGTGATTCCTAAGGCAACAGATGAGCTCTGAGGACAACAAATGTAATGAAAGTGTGGTGCCATTGTCCTCGCTCTATCTCCCCTCACTTGGTCGGTTTCGCCGCTATTGTGTGTAGGGGTCCACTATGACAACTGGCTTGCTGTCACGCCACTTTGCCTTCGATGTGGTTCACATGTTGATAGAATGTCCTCATTGCGAGGCGTTTTTTTTGGCATTTATTTCTCACAATGCTCCTAATCTTTATCTCGACGATCTTCATTGTTTTGTTTTTTAAACACGATCTTTTTCTACTCTTGACTAGGGCTGTCAATATAAACTATTTTTCTAATTCATCATTCTGTTAATTTACTCTATCAATTAATCAAATAATTGGACGCAATTTTAGTTTGCATGACAGTGTATTACAAAATAAATTTTCTCTCTGACTCTATTTGGTATCAATTCGTGATGAAAAGAACGAAACGATGCGTAAATAACTAAGACACACAAGATGGATGAATGTACTCAACAAACATGATTCAGTTATTGGTGCGGTTATAGTTTTCTGTAGGAGATCCAAATTCCAGGTCTTTGTGTGTTTCCTCCTGGTAAAATCCCATCGATAAGAAAAATGTCAAATTGAATATTAGAGCACAAATGTCAAAGGATGTTTCAATTATGTCCAAAATGACGATTTAGGGCTGTTTACGTGGGCAGTTCACCTTTCTACAGGATTACACCAAACACCATTTTATGTCTGTTCGCTTCCCAGCTCCATCCTGCTTCCTATCGTTGGAGCTAATTGGACACCTGGGAAGACGCACCATCGCGCGGTAGAATGAGAAATGCGAATTGAGCGAGACCGAGCAGCGACAGGTCATTCGGTAAAGATGATGTTGGTATAATTGCCCATTTGAGGCTGATGTGAGCCGGAATAGGCCGACACTTCACTTAGTACACCTGTATTTTGGTTAGCATCACAAATAGTGAAGCTAACAACCACCATAATAAACATACTGTATTGTGTATTGGCTCTTTTATAGCACGTGATTAGCAGAGCAAAAGTATCGCTTTCTAAATAGATATCCACACGGCCAAGCTGGAATTTACCCAAGATCAATAGTACTCCATGGCCGTGCGCTTCGGATACCTTTTGACCTTTTACGTCTGTTTAAACTTTGCAGTGGATTCTTGCATGAGGTGCACTGCGACTCGCCAATTCACTCTGGAGACACGCTCTTCATCTGTCGGCCCACTCCATAATTTATAGCGCTTGTCACGGCGACGGGCGTCCGACGTGAGGTCCGCGGAGGATCGATAGCCGGCGACTGAAGTCGAGCCAGCGCGCTACTGCTCAAGTCCCGTGGGAAATAGAAGAGGCAAATAAAGTTTGTCAGGGTGCTTTAATCAAAATGTCATCGCTGCTCTATCCGCAGTAAAAATCTTAAAATTACGAGTATATGTGTCACTCACCAACCTTTGGGTACATTTCAAGACAAATCAAGATTTTTGGAAGTGTACTTATGTATGTATGTATGTATGTATGTATGTATGTATGTATGTATTTATTATTTGTATTTGTTCATTGAATAAATACATTTATTATATGTATTTATTATTTGCATTTATTTATTAAATAAATACATTTATTTATTTAGTGAATGAATAAATAATTATAATTATAATAATTTAATTATATTATAATAATTATTTTACTTATTTATCATTTGTATTTATTTATTAAATAAATACATTTAGCTTATTTATTTATTTAGAGAATGAATGAATAATCTATCTACCGTAATTTTCAGACTATAAATCACGTTTTTTTCATAGTTTGGGTGGGGGGGCGATTTATAATGAGGAGCAATTTATATGTGAATTTTTTCAAAAAAATTCCCAAAAAAAAGGTGAAACCGCGATAAATGAACCGCGATGTACCAAGGGATTACTGTAATTTGAATTTCAAGTGACGTCAGCAGCGCGGCGCGGCGTGGCGGTTGTTTACAAAAAGGACAAAGATTGATCACGGGGTGACAAAGATGATGAAGGGCCCCACGTACTACCGGCATCATTAGCGGCTTTGTTTCTAAGTGACATGGAGGACGAAGAGTTTGAAGTTTGGAGTGACACAGAAGGTTTGAAAAAGTATTATGGCTTTTACGCACGTCCGGTCCTACTCTATGGAGCTCTCTTTTACCTCCGTGGCTAGAAGTCGGGGGCCGGCGCTCGGCCGGGTGGCACAGATGGTTTGATAATATTATTGCTTATTTAATAGTTATTTGATATCTAATTTCTATACCGTTATATGAGCCTGTGGAATATTTTGAAGTGCAAGCGCCGTCAGCGGCGCCCACCCATTGTTGACAAAGGACGATCGATGGATTTAATAAATTGGAGTGACACAGATGGTTTTATAAACGTGTTATTTATGTAATAGTTTTTTTTAATAACTCTGAATGTTACGTCAGGCCCGTTCTCAGCTCTTCGTTTGTGTTTGTCACGTTAGCATACCTATCGTTTAGCCTGTTGTTGCTCGTTCATGTCTGTTCTTGGTGTTGGATTTTGTTGAATAAATTTCCCCCCAAAACGCGATTTATACTCCGGAGCGATTTATCCTTTTTTTTTTTCACGTTATTGTGCATTTTATGGCTAATGCGACCTATATTCCCGAGCGACTTTTAGTCCGAAAATTACGGTATCTATCTAATCTAATCTATCTATTTATCTAACTACCGTAATTTTCGGACTATAAATCGCATTTTTTTCATAGTTTGGGTGGGGGGGCGATTTATACTCACGAGCGACTTATATACATATATATGTTTTTTTTTACTTTTTTTGGGCATTTTATGGCTGGTGCGATTTATACTCCGGTGCGATTTATAGTCCGAAAATTACGGTAATCTATATCTATCCTAATCTAATACAATGGAGCCTCGTCTTTCGAACACAATCCGTTCCAGAAGGCTTATTAGGCACTATTGTGACAGAGCGGTCGCTAAAATTTAGAAAATATTTTTAAAGTTCTAATGTACTTTCCAAAATTTAAGTGGACCTCAGTGCGCAGGGAGCTTAATTTGGTCCGATCGCGCAACCGCAGCGCGCCAGGCGCTCAGTGTCGAATTGCTTCAGGAGGGTCTTTGGCGTTTTAGGATGGCTTTACTGCTCCCACTTGCTTCCTTTGGAGATATGATTAGAGTTGATGCAAACCTTAGAGCAGGGGTGCGCAATAAGTCGATCACGATCGACCGGTCGATCGCCAAGCCACTATTGATTTATTTATTTTTTTGCACTTGACACGTGTACAAACAACGGCGCTAACAACACAACACAAACACGCTAGCTCGCGAGTTCCAATTGTCAGAACCCCGTTTTTTCTCTTAAACTTAAGAAAAGGTATACAAATGAGTGGGGCAGCTGGCCATAGTAAGAAGTATCACTTTCATAGGGAATGGGAGGAGGACTTTTGTGTACTGTAACTCTTCAAAGCTTGGCTCTGCTGGCTGAGGTGTTTGCACAGGCACATTGTTGAAAAATGCATGAAAAAGCCCCAAGTACTGGCATCGTATTTCTTTTGTTTACTGGTTGGAGGTAAAAGGTAGCGTAACGCTGCAGGAGTGGACTGATTTAATGATAGCAAGATAAAGCAAAGTTAAAAACAAAGCATTGGCCGCTCGTCTTTCATACTTTTTGTTTACTGACAGATTGTTTCCTGCCTTTTCTCAAGTCCCTTTTGCCTGAAAAATACATTTCTGTCTAGCAGCTTTACCAGGTTTAATCTTATCAGTTTCTGAAGTTTGCTTGTTCAAAAATTGAGCTCTATTCTTTCCTCAAATGACAACTGCGCATATTCTAAGCTGCCAAGTATGCGAGTTCGACTTACTCAATTTAAACATTGGACATGACTGTGGCGTTGAAATGTCCAACTTCATTGGCAGAAAAACTGATATTGATGTGGCTTTTTTTTCATTCCTCTGGTGATTAATTAATTCATTTATCAGCGCTTGGATTCATTCCATGGACGTGTTTCCCTTTAATTGACAGTGATCGCTCAAACAGGAGGCCGCTAGTGGGAGCTGTGCCGAGGCAGGAGGATGTGGATCGGTGGTCACCTGACATTTTTTTTAGCCAGTTTCTGGGCCTTCTCTTGTGAGAATGCAACCATGTCTTGTCTTACACACTTGAAGCCTGCTTTTGACGTCCTCTTCCTCTTGTTAGCTTGCTCTGGTGTCTTGCTAAGCGTGACCAGCCCTCATCTTCACCCTGTTCCCCTGCCTGCCATGCCTGAGTGGTTCCCTGCATTCCCATTTGCTCCATCAGCCTACTTTGTCAAGACTTGACTGGACATCAGTGCTGAAATTCCTTAGGTATCATCTGCAGTGTTGGCGGCCATTTTAAATAATTCGTAATCTCATACGTAGTCAGACTACAGTTGTTTTACCCTCAAGGAACTCTGATCTTGTAGATAATTTCTTTATTATCAGTAAATTAACTAAGTTAATGTTTCAAGGTAAATGTGGCAACACTGAACGTCTCTTAGCATTGCACAGAAAACAACTGTTTCAAAAATATTTGCTGCAAGCTAACACTAAATCCAAAATGGTGCCCATGCGACTGACGGCCTCTTGCCCACAGTTGTTTGGGAATCTGCTCCAGGATAAGCCATAGAAAATATAGAATGCCAAATGTTTGGATTCTTACCACTCCCAAGTGAGGACTGTTTTCATGGTTGGTTAGTTAGCAGGATAACACAACACAATAGATTTCCACGCAACTTGGTGGTCCCAGATGGAAGAATCCATTTTGTTGTTTCCGCATTTTGCCGTTTGACGCCCAGCAAGAAAATATATTCTTGTCTACAGTGACTTCATGTTGTTGGGCCAAGGAGGTACCCATTAACCTGCAACAAATGTGGTTGGCCAAACTCTTGAGTTCCTTGAGGTCAATGGAACGTTCACGTCATTCATACTACCAGGAATATTTTCTTCTTTTGCTATAGAGTTCTAAAATCATAGTTTGTCAAAAAAACTTTGCCACCAATGTAAAACATGCTCTTCACAGAAACCTTTAACCACTTTTGATACCAGAGACTGTGTTGATGTCCCAGACTGTAAGTTTAACAGGTTTGCTGACCTCACTGAAACGGCAGCTGGCAACAGTCTGGAAAGATGTACATCCAACGTTGCCCGTGGCCTGACCTTGTCTTGGCACCCACAGCGCTCATGCCATCCCATCCGCCGTACTCGACTCCCCTTGACCCACTAAATCTGCGGAGGCAGCACTAATGCAGAGTGAAGGACTCTGATGTCTTCACTCGCTTTCACGGGAGAGGTTCGGTAGCCATGTGGAGCAACTGTTAACATGCTGAGTCAATCTATTGCACCTGAAGAATGTTCCATTAACAAGTGACATCACGCTCATGTGATTGATCCCTTGTGTAACACAAACTCTTTCAGATCCGATTACAGTATTTGTCATTTTGTGACAATACATTTAAAGAAATGGCTCTTGAAAAAACAAAAAACTTAAAAGACTTCCACTGGACCAGAGAATTTCATTCTTTGTTCATTACGCTCATGCTCGGGAAAAAAAATATATTTCATGCATGACAAGCTCCTGCAAATGATATTATGTTTATATTTCATCTGTTTGTGGCATCTGCGTGGATCATAATGACGAATAGCTCCTTACAAATGCCACGACTCGCCGATTCTCCGGGCTAAGTAACGGATTTTATTTTTTCTTCCATCCGCGGTTGTCAGTTTGCTGGCTTTGATCGGACCCAATTGTTTGGAGATGTGGATGTTTGTTTCTTCCGGCGACAAACTCATCTTGACAGTGTTTACTGCTGACTGAAATGTGGCTGTGAAGACGTCCCACATTGTAATGAGGCAGTAAAGGTTTGACGCTAAACAAAAAAAAAAAATCACGTTCTATGTCTCTCATCTATTACCGTATTGGCCCGAATATAAGACGGCGCCGATTATAAGACGACCCCATCTTTTTCTCAAGTTTGAAAGAAGACTTTTTGAACACCAAATTAAATTTTTATACAGAAAATAATTACATCTGAAACAAATGATTATAACAATATATTTGAGAGAAAAAGCATGTTATTTTGCCTCATTCAAATCATGCGAAAACTGTCTATCACATCTTAATACCTGAACGTTTAAATATGTAAACTAAAGTGCAATCACATTTGTAAATCAATGGCTTCTGGTTTTTGAAAAGTAAATAAACCAATCTACTGTGATAAAACAACAACATTTCAATAACTGCATTAACCATTAAAGTGAAGTCTAACTATAACTGTAGTTTTGAAACAAATCTGAATAAGGAAAAACATTGCAATAAAATAATGCAAACTGCTACCGCTATTGTTGGTGAGCCTGAGGACTGTATAGGGGGTTGGCTTGGATAGTTTTGCTCTTTTCGCCCCCCGGGTGTCGGTCAGAACACAGGAGGGAAGACGTGGTTCAGTTTTGATTGCTTTACTGAATTATTGGCAAAAAATAATAATGAATAACCATAAATGAAATACACTCGGCAACACACCAAACATCGATCGAGACAGCAAAATACATTTGCTGGCTACCGTTAGTCGCCGTGCCGCTGCGTAACGGCCACTCGTACGATGCGAGGCAAACTCAAAGGAGCACAAAGCAAACCGCGATCGGACAACACGATCACAGCAACATACTCAGTCGATACCAGCAACCTTTAACTTACCGCTGCACACAAGTGAAAATGGGTATAATGTCCAGACCCCGAATATAAGACGACCCCCACTTTTTCAGTCTTATTTCAATGCAAAAAAACTCGTCTTATATTCGGGCCAATACGGTATATTCTATATGGGAACCTTGTATGACTTGGTACCATTCACTTTTACTTTACACCCGTGTTACCCTATTCTTTTTTTCTGACCGCATGGTAGAAAAATCTTTTTTGGTAGGTCATCAGTGAATATCGTTTCAATTCACTTGATTTGCTGACCTCAGTTGAATTAAGATGCAGCAAACCTTGCTGATGAGAGCTCATTAACTGCCGGCAGAGTTCAAATTAACTTTTGACGTCTATACCCGTCAATGGTAGTGAATGAGTCAAAACACTCACCTTCACGGGTCAGTCAAGACTGAAAGGTGCCCATCAATCTATAGAAGAAAGACTAACTATGTCTGATTCTTCTTCCACCATTATCGTATTTTGAAAGTTGTGGCGCCAGGTGTCGATTAATTGAACAGGTGGCTCTCATTGATACCGTCGGGGTCAATAAGGTCTATGCTTACTGACTCTAATGATGCCACATATCATCTGCATCGGTCTTCTGAGGGTTTTGGATTGACGATTTGTAACCATGGCCGCTTCATCAGGCTAATCCAGCACCATTGATTCAGCCTTCATATTGCTTTGAGTTACCAAAGAGCTCCCAAAAGACCAGAGGTCATGAGTTTTAAGCCCAGCACGCAAATAAAGATCTCAGCTAGCCGACATTTAAAATAAAAAAAAAATAAAAAAATCCAAGATCAGATGTCACTCTTTATATCAGAGTCCAACAGGCCTGGCCATCTCTAAATAGATATACAAGCTAATCTCACCGCAGGTGTCGTCTCGTTTTGTCTGTTCTCGCCCTCACACCGGGCTGTTTATCTGACCTCAGCCCTCCGAGGTGCCGTTTACGCCACGGGAGGTGTTTATCGACCAGCAAAGTGATTCCAAAAAGACACTCGGCTTGTTCATTAAAAGTTCCAGACTCCTCCGTCTGAGAGACGATGGGAAGAAAAACATACTGCGGGGCAGATATTATCCGAGTCTTGATGGTGTTCCGTTTGATTGAATTCCCTTTGACAATCTTCCGTCGGTCCTGTTCGGATCCCCGACGGTCCAAGATTTGTTTCCCTCGCGATTGTGTTGGTGGGTTATTTGATCAGCTTTGTTAACACGCTGCAAATAAGGATGTTGAATGTTAAAAGGCTGTCAGTGGCCTACATAGCCGCTTCTGCTGGAGGTAGACCCGAGTTGTACCGTTTTTTTCCGTGTATAGTGCGCCCCCATGTATAGTACGCACCCCTAAAAATGGCATGCTGATGCTGGAAAAAAGCTTGTACCCATGTATAATACGCACCCAATTTTTATGAATTTTTAAAAAAAAATTTTTTTTTTTTTTTTTTTTTAAGTCCCAATGATCGTCACACACGCAGGGAGGCAATGGGTCCCATTTTTATAGTCTTTGGTATGGTCTTAACTAGGCTGGATGTAATTTTTTTTGTTGGCGTTGATTTCTCCGACTGCCCGTAAACGCACCACCGCGCTCCGTGCGCACACGGGAAAGAGGCGGCTCTGTATGGGAGAGACGTTGAAGAGGAATAAAAACACCCTTGGAAACCAAAACTTGCCCCTCGTCGTGACTCGGAGCCGCAACAAATGTTTCGGATTTGTGTAGGGTACATTGTGACAGACAGCAAACTAGCAGGTGATCGAGCGAGCGTCTGATACAAGAGCATTGCGGTCGTATGGAGCGTGTTTGAAGTGAACAGCAGAGACAAAAGGAACAAGGCAAAGTGTTGTGAAATAAAATATTACCTGTAATACGGATTTAGGTAGAGAACTGAACTCTCACTCTTTATATAGCTGACGTGTCTTGCGCATCCGTTCTGCGCATCTGTAATGGCGGCCTCCGTATGATATCCGGTTTGCGTGTGTGCGCGTGTGCGAGAGCGAGAGAGAGCGAGAGAGAGAGCGTGAGAGAGAACGCTCAACCGTAGCACGCCGCCGACCGCCCAACTGCACCGCGCTGGTAGCATTATTGTGACAGAGCCGTCGCTGAAATTTAGAAGATATTTTTAAAGTCCTGATGTACTTTCTAAAATTTAAGTGGACCTCAGTGCGCACCGCGCAGGGAGCTTAATTTGGTGCGGTCGCGCAACCGCAGCGCGCCGGGCGCTCACTGTCGCATTGCTTAAAGAGCGCCTTTGTGTTTTAGGATGAACAGCAGAGACCAAAGGAACAAGGCAAAGTGTTGTGAAATAAAATTTTACCTGTAATATGCATTTTGTTATTTGCTGATTGAAACTGCTAATTAAACTGTGAATTGAAACTAATAGGAAGAAAACAACTCTCGCTCTTAATATAGCTGATGTGTCTTGCGCATCCGTTCTGCGCATCTGTAATGGCGGCCTCCGTATGACGTCCGGTCCGCAATGGAGATTAAAAAACAAACAATATTTCACAATAACACACCATCAAGGATTGCACCATCGCATCAAACGATGTGTCGTCAATTATGAATTTTACTAAGTGTGTTGGACAGGATGGCTGAATGCGATGCGCGATTGACAACAAACAAGAAGAAAGGTGATTTCAAGTTTTATTTCGGGGGAGATTTGTCATGTCTCGTCCCCAGTTTTGCTATGTGTCTAGGTTGCCATAGTTTCTGTTCGCGTCGCCCCTCTCTTCCTGTGTCACCTCAATCGATGTAACGTGTTTTGTATTTAAGTCCTGTCTGCCCCTCGCTCACCGTTGGATCATGTGTTACTGTCATTCTGTTCCTGTCTTTGGTAATGTCACCCTGTCTTTTTGTTCCACGACTTTGTCGGTCAGTCCTGTTGTTGGTTTTGTTGTACCATGACTTTCTTTAAAAAAAAAAAATAATTAAAAAAAAAAAAAAAAATTTTTTTTTTCTTTGTACCCATGTATAATACGCACCCCAGATTTTAGGACAATAAATTAGGTAAATTTTGCGCACTATACACGGAAAAAAACGGTATTTTCATTTGTTTTTATCATCCAGTCTGAACTGAGAATGTGGAATTAATCGGAATTCGATTACAATGAGGATTATTCCAGTCAACGATTCCAAACTTGGCATGATCGTAAAAAACAATCATCCAGTTTTTAATAAAAGAAAAATCAATTTCCTGTTTGGTTATACAAACAGTATTTGAATTCATTTAATTGAATTCACAGATTTTTTTTAGAAAAAACAAACGTGATACGTTTTGTTGTTCCATGAAGATCTTATATAATTATAGTATTTAAAAAATATATTTTTCTTAATATTTTTACATTTAACCATTTAAATGTTTTGTACCAATAAATAAATGATTGTGTGGTAATAGAAAATTTAATTATGACCAAAATAACGATTATTATTTTTCTCCACGACCACAACTTTCATGATAAGGATATTCGTTTGCACCAATTTGCTTGGAAATTTTAAAAGCCTCCAGATGCCGTCAAATTGTTGTTTCCACACTGGCAGTACTTCAAACCACCTCTCGAGATTAGCGCACAGATTGGCCAAGGGTCTGAAATGGTGTGGATTTATCAATAAAGCTGTCGGGCTTCGATTGACCTGGCCGGGTGTGCTCCGGCATTAATCAGACCCCAGGCATCAATCTGGAGGTGCCCGCTGACACGTTGACCCAAACAAGGTTGGTCAAACTCTTGGCCTGAACAAGACACAAGCATACCACTCATCATCCTGAAAGCTGACCAGGTAGGAGAATGGATGATGTCCAGGAGTGGAGGGACTTCCTGTCATGGTTTCTGTGCTGCTGGTAATTATGGATAGTGGTCTAGGCCATCCGTCAGGGACAAGCGGCCGGGCAGATTGATACCAGCGAAGGAGCCCGGTCCTGTTATTTTCATCCCCTCTCCTGCGCTTAAGCTCCTCAGGATGTGATTTGGGAAATGGCGAAGCCACTCATCCATCAATTTCTCGCTTGTTTGGTTCCCAGTGGAAAAGCAGCAACAGAAGCAGCGCGACACCCCGAGCGCTCCAAAATTCTAAAGGCCGTTTTGCACAATGGTCAAGAACTGAAAACCAAATTCGAAGCAATTTAAAAGGTGGAACAAGAGTAGAACCACTGTGGCAAACATTTAAAATGTAGATTACAGGGAAAGGTAGTCGCTGATGATGCAAGAGTAGCGTGGGAGGTGAGTAATGACTGTGCTTTTAATTAGAAAATAATAACCACTCGCAATTTCCTTTACTTAATTACAATCAGCACACTGGCATGTATTAACTTCCTCTTTCTTTCATCGGTTGGATTCTGACCGAGATGACATCTGTCAGCCGCGTTAAGCTTCTTACCTGTTAAAAACCGGAGAAACAATTTCAAAAAGTCAGAAACTTTGGCAGCGTTTTGATGAGCATATGAGAGCTTACCCATCTGCTCGTGGCCACAGATGTTTGGTCGCCACGGCAACAGGTTACCCGCAAAAGATTCGATGTGTTTGTCGAGCGGGCTTAGTCTAATCTTCTGATTCCAAGTTATTTTCACTTTTGATGAGATGCTTGTTTACCTAATTTACGACGCACCTTTCGTCCCGGAGTATTAATTTCCGCGACGCTTTCCTGGCAGAGACCTTGAAGGCTCACCATGCTCTTTCCCTCTGTCGAACGTCCTCTATGTCCTTGTCAGGACTGCTGGATTGATGACCACGACAATTATAAGACAGTCAATCAACGACTCGCACATGAGGAGCCGGCCCGAGATGCATCTCATGAATATTGAATGTGCGTTTCTGCCACAGCCATTAAAGCCGCTTTGCACAAATATTGCACGGCGGAATTGTTGTGACATCGCCTTGTCATTTGTCACACCCCTGTATTTTGGACGTCTTTCTCTCAATCAACTCGACTAAGGGAGGTAAAAAAAAACAAGTATTCATACGTCACAAACATTGGCTTTGGAATGCAGAACTGTTGATGGACAAGCGTTGATTTCAGTTTATTCTTGCTGCTGCCTTTTGCCTGTGTTGATTCTGTAATGATTTGGATGTCAGCATTTGTCGATGAACAAGACCTCGCAAGATGTTTCGAGGGAAAACCTGTACGAAGATGGTTTCAAGATCACATTTTCATGTCTGGCACTGTGTGCATATCAAATCATTGGGTAGGACATAACATTTTATGCACTGCGAAAAGTATGTATATCAAATCCATACCCATCGGTAAATCGTCGTCAAACACATCGGAATCTAGTCTTCCCCAACCACGTTATATCAAACCCATCGATTTGATATGCTTGTATCAAGACCCACCGAACTAAATCACGCACATCAATTTGGAAAAATTTTAATAGAACACCCGAAAAATTTATTAATAATTAAATGTATTAATAACAAATATATTAACAATTCAAGGAAAAAATATTCCTCAACCAGATCAACTCATACCCGTTAATTGTGTATGCTTATCGTCAAGCAAATCACTTCTCGACTTTTATTGCTATTGGAAACATTTTGTGATTAATTTAAAGTGCCTAGTGGCAGAGTGTTGGTTTCAATTCCAAAGACGTTTAGCTCTATTTGCATAGCGTTAGCATGCAGGCACACTCTCTGTTTAAAACATTGTCAGCGGTCACCCAGCTCAGTGAAGGAATGCCTTTAGGCGCTTGAGTGGAAAGAAAGAAATGTGTGAATGTCGCCATACCCCCTCTCGCATTTTTCGTTTCATTTAGCACCTCAATCATTTCCAGTCGCTTTAAATCCAAATGTGTGCTCACAGAAGCGGTGCTATATATCAATACCGGACTGGTCATCTCACCTGCAAAGGAGCTAAATATACTGTAGGGCTTTTTTTAAAAAATTTATTGAGTTGAGGTTATTTCCCGTTGGCTATTTTTCCCCAGCGAGGAAGCTAGTGCAGGGATCCGCTTCATGAAATCTGCATTTAGATTGAACACAAGTCGAATCCTTCCTGTAAGCCTTCAAATGCTCGTCTTGTGATCCTAAACTGCATCCTTGATGATGTTTGGCTGCTCGAGCGCCAAATGAAGGAAGTCGGATGATGATGTCAGGTGTAGTGAGAGAGTCCGTAGAGGCCAGCGGGTGATGCTGGATCCGCGGGTCAGCAAAAATGGTTTTTAATAGGCCTGACTGAGGAAAAGTTGCTCTTCCAACAGCAGTGGGTTCTTGAAGTTTGCCAACATTGCACTTTAATTGCAAAAAAGAATATTCTGGAGCTACTTCCTGCAAAAGCTATCTTTGAGAAGCCCTTCATTTATCACTGCGCTTATTTTCCGGAATCACCTACCATGGAACTAGCACCCATATATTCAAATATGATATATTTTAAATCAGGAATGTCACTATTGAATGTTTTCAGTATAGATTATTCTAGCTCTTATTCCATCAATTAATCGAATAATCGGCTAAAATGTTATGTAAATAAAAATTAAACGATTAACGTACTCACCAAACATTTTGAAATTGATTCAGTTACTGGTGCGATTATTGTTTTCCGTAGTCGATGCAGACGTCTTGTTTTATAAAACACAAAATATTCATGAATGATTACAAACATTTATGAATAATTGCAGAGGCTGACATTAGAAGATTTGGACCATTCTAAGTAAAAAAAAATGTTTTAAACAAATACTCGAGTATTAAAATAGTTGTAGATTAATATTGTAATCAATTATTTGTCACCTAATCAATTAATTTTAACAGCTCTATTTCATATCTATTCATTATATCAATGAAAAAAAAGTTTTATTAAAAATAGTTGTCGATTAATATTTTAATCAATTATTTGTCACATAAGCAATTAATTTTAACAGCTATATTTCATATTTATTCATTATATCAATTTATAAAAAAAAATGTCTTTTCCACAGGGTAGCTGTTCTCATCGTCTGCACTGTAGTATCTGTGACTTCCATCGGTCCAAGATCTCCCATGCCAGTCACTTGAGTGTCATAAATTATGGAGAGCCACCCTTCCCACATTTAGAGTTTGTTCCGAGTCGACTTATGCAAACAGCGTCGGGGTGACTGACTAATGATGCATTTTGAAGTAACTCCGCTATAGCTAGGGCTAGTATTTGCCACTCTCACCTCATTAATAAAAGAAAAACAAGCACGCACTGGGACTTAATGTATAGAGACCATTTTGGTTATGATTATGCAAATCCGCCGTGAACGCCAGTGATAAAATTACAAGCGGGTTTAAGTGCCACTAATCAATAACGGAGATGCGGTTTTAGGAACTCGCCCGTGCACCGCTTCATTGGTGATACGGCACAGTGGTCTGTCATTCATTTTCATTAAATTCACTAAGTGAAGCCGACATCTGCTGTATTAAAAATGTAATTATCAGAATACATAAATATATAATTGCCACGACCTGCATAATTGATGCGCGCTAATGCAAAATGGGGAAGGTGCGAATCTCCACTTAGCAGGCACATGAACAATAGGTGGGCTCCAGAGTGATAATTGAGCCGACATGTGATTCCCAGGCTTGGGAAAATGTTAATCACACAAGACCGATCCTTCATTAGCCGCCTTATCCATAAAACGCCGTTCACCGAACTAGCTAGCGGTGAGGGATAGCTCCGCCGCTACGCCTATCGCATGTTCCCTGTCGCGGGGATTTGAGAGGAATGACTTCACCTGGGAAGCGAAATGGCCGCTCAGGCACGCGCTGGGCAAAAAATCTAATTATCTTTATGGTGATGAATACGTTCGCCGATGCGCAATACATCGCGCGGCGGCTCAGAAGCGATGCGTCCATGTGTCTTAGTAACCGGATCCGGCTGCTTATCAATTAATCATCCCTTTCATTCAACTTATATCACGCCATGCATATGATGGAAGCGTTTCTAAAAAGAGTCAGGGAAGCATGTATGTTTGAGTACTCTATAGGAGACTATCCTTCAGTCGCTCGACCGTTTCCCGCTTACTGTGAGTTTTCCGGCATGATCCGAGTAGCCAGTCAGGAGGCCGGCGAGCTGCGACGCATCAAGCCGCATTATCCCAAAACTATCCCCCAAGGCTCAGCAGTGTCGGAAGCCCGTCCGCGAGAAGGCCTCATTTTTCATCAGGTGACACATCCCCAACCCCATTCCGAGCCCGCCCCCCAACTGCTACAATTGCTTCAAATCCTATTTGTGCTCTCAGTGCAAAATATTGATATGATGATATATGGTGGTATATTGTGTCGTTATCACATTATTGCTACCGTGGCTGTCTGTTTGCTCACCGCATGACAAGTAAAACTGAATCTTTTTGTCAATACTTGGAAACGACCAATGGAAACAAACGCCTTTTCCAGTTTCATCAATATCACAAGTAGATTGGATGGTTTTTGTGGGTGACTTCCCAGTTTTAGAAGTTGCAGTGTATTATATTAAGTCAGACATAATCCCTGTATGGTTAACATATGGTCAACGAATTGTGAGTTTCTTTCCCATTAAGTGTGTCTTCCTCTTCGTATACATTGTGCTCTCCCCTCCACAATCCAAACCCTGTGGGACACCATTGTTGGCGGTACTTTTCATACTCTGACCAATGCTCCCAATTATCTCTGTGTCTTAATTAAGCCTTGTTACCACACAACGGCCATCCCTGGAGTTGCTTTTCCTAGTCCAATTCCACTGCAGTTATCCTCACTTGCAATGGGATGAATAGCTAATTAGCAGCTAACAGATTTCTCCCAGCGTCAAGCAAATCAAACTGTAATTAAAACTACCTATGGGCAAGGCAAGGCAAGGCGAGGTAGCTTTATTTACATAGCACATATACATACACCCCCCACACACACTGTATGTGTGTGCCATCAATATGGATCAGTGTGTTGTCAGCGCACTTGTCCACACTTGATGATTTCTTATTTTTGAGCTCATCGATCGCCTTGATGAAACCGCGCCCATGTCTGTGCTACATGCAAGTTTATTAGCCAGTGTTGGCTGTGTGCGTGTAGCGCTCTCTCTGGGCGTCTGATTGACAGCAAATCGCCTCCCAAGGCAGAAAATCCATGGCCTTCCTTGCCCCGGCTTTTACTGACTGCTGTCTTTCCCACACTTGATTTATTGTCATGCTAATTTCCTTGCTGTGGCGTTATCAGCCGCCAAGAGGGTCAGCGTCAGCAATCATCTTTGACCAGTCTGGGCGTTAAAATGGACGCAATTATATTTTTTCCTATACCTGTACAGGCAACAGGTTTCAAGTTAAATCTTACAAACTTTTTTAAGTTCATAATGATGCAGTTCCTACGGGGATTTAGTTTTTTTTTTTTTTTTTTACCGATACCAATCCTCATACCAATTATTAGTGGTTAAGGATAACGGACATTCTAAGATGACATTAATTTGCAATAAAAAGGAAAATTTTGGCATCAATCTTTTTAAATAATACAAACCCAACACTTAAATTAATTTAAATGCCAAAAGGACACGTTATTTCTTTCACTTCAGTTTGTTTTTTTAAACAAAAGTTCCAAAACAAAAATTGCAGTGAGTTCCAAGGGTCATCTTTTTTTTTTTTTCTACACACCCTTGCTTGAAGTTTAAAAAATGAAAATCAGCATCTCTCTTCTTTAGGTCAGCAAAATTGCTTGAAAGGTTAACTGCATCTGAGGGAAAATACCCCAATTTTAAACTGGTCACTTGCCAGCCATTGGAAGAATAAAAGGGCAGATGCCAATAATCATCAAAATGCCATATATCAACCCTGATAATCGGTCGATTATCAACCTGGAATGGCAGTTAAGAGCTATGATTAAAAAATCCACAGTTTTTCTATGGCGTAAAATCTTCCAAAATATATGAACATTAACTTGGTGTTTTTCTGCTTTTTGGTCAGATACCATGGTGCTTGGTGTATCGTAACCAATGCTGCTTACTAAAGACAACAACCCTTTAGGCTGCCTCTTCAAACGGCATGCCTAAGATGGAAAGCCATAACTGTCCTGAGCAGTGTGCCGTGAAGTCATGATTCATGTTAGGATGGCGCACCGTGCTGTCGGTGTGGTTCCTGGATAAGAACATCAACGCTTTGAAGTGTGGACTCGATTGGGGCTCCCTCTCTTCCTATCGTCGTCCCTCGTGTCAGTCTTGCAGCAGGTCTGATGTGCGTGGCTGACACATGACAATCTCATTTCCATCCAGGCGTGCTTCCTCGCAGGCGGAGGGCCTTCGCCGTGCAGTGTCACATTAAATCCCAGCCGGTGAGACGGGAATGGCAAGGTGACAGTGCAACCCATTCACCGGCATCATTATCTCCACAGTTGACACCCTCGGATAGAAATGCGGCGGCGCCGCGTAAATTTTAGCAAGGCGTGATCCTCGCGGCGTCCCCGACCGCTCTTCCTTCTGACACTCGGCCCGATTCGCTCGACGGCTTTAAAGTGACGCCAGCTCGACAGCGGAGACGGCGAGACTCGCACTGACTCGGATCAATCAAATCCAAACGATGATGAAGAGTCTGACTGCCGCGACGATGATCAATACCTGCGGCCTGCTGCATACATTGTTGCCTACCACAGCATTTCTGATGTTCAACCACTGGAATGGATGAATTGTCGATCCGGGAGTCCAGCTTTGAAAGACTGAGATGAGCCCCTATGTATTTAGTGGCCGTGAAGCCAATATCTGATGTAACTTGGGACCCGCCTGCCACGTGAAAGCAGGCCGTAAATAGCATCGCATACTCAACAATGTGTGGCACTCAACAACCCCAGCGCTTCCCAGAATATCGGTAGACAATTACCCCAAGGAGAGTGTCCCCCACCTTTCATTTTGCGTTTAGCTGATGAGATTTTGGCAGGACGCCGAGGAATAAGAGGAAAGCTCAAGCCCCGTCCAATTACGGCACGGCTGAATAGCTTTGGAAGGCCCTCATGATGGCGATGCCGGGGTGGCGGCTTGTTTGAATGGAAGTGCCGGGAGAAAAGGGGAAAATGAATTATTGATTGTAATTACACAGGTCTGTGATTCCATTCACTGCTGCGGGTGTGTGTGTGTGTGTGTGTGCGTGTGTGTCTGTGTGTGTCTGTGTGTGTCACCTGTTTATGGGATGCGCTTCGCTCATGCCTGAAGTTGTTAACACGGACTATTTAGTTTGCATCACAGCTCAGGATTTTGGGAATAAAAAGCCTTAATAGGGCACTGAAATACTGAATAGCCACTTATGGTTAAAATAGTAGCGAATATACCGTACAACTTCAGCTAGCCTTAAATAATCTTTAAAATAATCGAGAACACGGGTAGTTTTGGCCCGCAAAAGAATCCCAAGAAACTGTAATAAAATAAAAAGGGGAAATGTTTGGAATTGTCCTTTGTGGCAAAGAACAATTGGGGTCCTGGTACATTAAAGCCACACATTCCTAAAAGTTTCAAAAGCACTTGAGAATTCTAAAATAATTGCCCCCTTTTCCCCGAAACTTCATAAAAGCTGAAATATTTTTCTCGCCCTTACTTCTCTGGTCCTGTTATAATATGTAGCACAATGTCATGAATATTTCACTCAAGTTGATCCACAGACACAATTCCCATCCCAACGTTCCCCAATGCAATCATTATACAAAATAAGTGACAACAAGTGACAATGCATAGAACACATTTGCATCCCTCTCAAAAAATTCCCACTGACTAACTTGCCACATGTTACACAATCTTAAATTATAATTGCGTTAAAAATACCAGACAAAGACTCCGTGGAATTGTTTCAAGAGCACACACTTAAAAGTAACATCGTTAAACAGACATTAAAATAATAAAACTTAGAAAAAACAGACTCATTGTGAATATTGATGAGATGCGGTGCACATTGCAGCGACGCTACGTGCTCGTTTACAGCTACACAAAGTCCATCTTTTGGGATCTGCTTGTGGAACTTTGGTATAAACAAGAGAGCCAAAAAGCAACAACAAAAGACTGAGTCAATCACTATAAAGTGCCTTTGAGAAACCCTCACTCCCCCCCAAAAAAGTTGAGATTTTCCATTGAGCATATTCATTGTCATAGATGCAAAGTTGTCAGCATAATGTGTTGTCTGTGTGATATTGGCACTATACATTTAACTTCAAGTAGACGTGAGCGTGCTGACAGGGTGGACATTTTTGGCTAATGTTAGCATTTGTAGCAAGGTGACTGTGTACAGGTTAAAATATTTTTGGGCCAATTTACTGAAGTGGTTTTATATCTATTGATATTTCACATCGACAGTTTAGTTTGTGCAAATGTGATATGAGGAAAATTCCAAACAATGTTTTCAAATATTTTATATTGCAATCAATAATGTTTCAGCTGCCATTGATGAAAAAAAAAAAAAGTAATGTCACTGAGAACATCAGAATATTTCTTGAATGGCCTCCCACCCTGTAATGACAGGGAGATAAGCAAAATTCTCTGTATGATTATATAGTATTATATATTTTTATACTATTATATTAGAGTAGAATGTACATGATTGAAATGACTTGTTTCATATTTATTTATTTTTTTAATTTTCAATTTTTTTTTATTTAAATTAAATTTATTTTTTTTAAAAATATTGAATTTTCTGTGACCAATAGAACCATATAAAAATATTTTTGTATTATTTGATCACTTTTTACACACTGTAAATGGCAGCAAATTTTCTGAAGGACATAAAATCACAAACATCCCATTTTAAAATATATTTACATATATACAATGACCAAAACATTATTGTACCTATGTTATATAGTATGTGCAAATTTTTGTTTTTCCAAAGTTTACTTTTATAGCTGACAGTAATTCCAATTGAGCACTGGAGCAAAGGCATTTCATAAGCACCTGTTGAAATTTGCTTGGTGGGGAGCCTGCAGACAAACAACAAAAGCAGCAATACCTGTTCCCCACCTCAACATGAAGGGGAAAAAGAAGAGCGCAAAAAAAAAAAATCAACAATAGAAAACAATTAATACATCAGTTGGGAGATCTGATGAAAAAAAAAAAGAAAACAACATCTTTAACCTAATGGAGAAACTTTGAAAAATCAAGCAGAAAGAAGAAAAAGGAGAAACCAAAACAAAATGGCAGAAGAAGCATGTATTGTGTTATAAAGCACATCCGATAGTGGATGTGATGTGTCCCATATTTACTGTGCCGCAGCAATATTGTAGCATTTCCCGGGCCGGGAAG
Organism: Syngnathus typhle; assembly: GCF_033458585.1. Classification (NCBI taxonomy): domain Eukaryota; kingdom Metazoa; phylum Chordata; class Actinopteri; order Syngnathiformes; family Syngnathidae; genus Syngnathus; species Syngnathus typhle. The sequence continues at coordinate 2,629,504 of NC_083758.1, forward strand.
ATGAGGGGGAGGGCGACCATTATTTTCCATGGAGTACATGTTGAATTTTGCTGAATAGGCTTTATGTTGTCAGATTGAATGCCTCCTTATTGTTTCTCCATCATCTTTTAGACACCTCAATTCCCCATGGAGAGAGAGATTGTGTATTGTGTGTATTAAAAGATAAAGCCCCCCCCCCCCCCACATACGCACACACACACTCCAAGCAGTGTGCTTACATGCCTCCCCTTTCCCTGTCTTTTCCATCTCCTCCCCCCCAAAATTCAATCTTGGTCACTGGAAGGCAGCAACCATTTTTTTTTGACAACGGCTGCAATAAATTTATTAACCGTCAAGATGGCTGCTATCTGTCCCAGTTTCATGTTATTGACTGATTCATGGCTTTCATTTGTCTGTTTTTACGTCCGTCTACTCATGTGACAATAACAGCTGAGTGATGGACTCCAACATGCCTGTTTGAGCAATGATGACGACAGGCTTGGGAAAATAAGAGTTCCCGCTGCGGCTTGCATGGGGTTATTAGAAAGGTTTTAATTGGAATTTTATAGAAATTGATTCAGTTTTCCACATCAAATACTCACCTACCGCTAATATTTGGTTTTGGTCCAACAAAAAGCTTCAAAATTTGCTGATTTACTTATTTGTTGTTGTTTTATACAGCTCTACATCAAATCTTATTTTTTATTTAAAAAATGCCCTTCTAAAGCTGTTTTAAAGAAATCAGAAACCCATAAATTAACAGCAAATAGGTAAAAATATAAAGTAGCGAGTATTTTATATTGCAAAACAATATTGTTGAAAAGGAAACGAAAATATTTCAGTCAACTAAAATACCGTTTTTTTCCGTGTATAGTGCGCCCCCATGTATAATACGCACCCTAAAAATGGCATGCTGATGCTGGAAAAAAGCCTGTACCCATGTATAATACGCACCCAATTTTTATGATTTTTTTTTTTTTATGAAATTTCTTTTTTTTTTTTTTTTTTTTAAGTCCCAATGATCGTCACACACGCAGGGAGGCAATGGGTCCCATTTTTATAGTCTTTGGTATGGTCTTAACTAGGCTGGATGTAATTTCTTTTGTTGGCGTTGATTTCTCCGACTGCCCATAAACGCACCACCGCGCTCCGTGCGCGCACGGGAAAGAGGCGTGCGGACATGAAAAAGGCGGCTCTGTATGGGAGAGACGTTGAAGAGGAATAAAAACACCCTTGGAAACCAAAACTTGGTGATTTCAAGTTTCATTTCGAGGGACATTTGTCACGTCTCGTCCCCAGTTTTGCTATATGTCTAGGTTGCCATAGTTTCTGTTCGCGTCACCCCTCTCTTCCTGTGTCACCTCAATCGATGTAACGTGTTTTGTATTTAAGTCCTGTCTGCCCCTCGCTCACCGTCGGATCATTGCATGTGTTACTGTCTGTTTGCTTTCTGTTCCTGTCTTTGGTAATGTCACCCTGTCTTTTTGTTCCACGACTTTGTCGGTCAGTCCTGTTGTTGGTTTTGTTTTCTAAAAAAAAAATAAAAAAATAAAAATTACATTTTTTTTTTGTACCCATGTATAATGCGCACCCCAGATTTTAGGACAATAAATTCGTTAAATTTTGCGCACTATACACGGAAAAAAACGGTATGTATTCCAAAGTGTCATCAAAGAAAATTAATGTGACGAAGCAAAAATGTTATATATTTAATATAATAAATATGTATGCTTTAAGTGCGCTTTGAGGTTGCCAGAAAATAAAACATGATTCCCATTTCTGTATAATTAACAAGCGTCACCATCTCCTCACAGTACATATGCGTCGTCAGACATTTTTAATGCGTGTGCCAAGTGTGCTCTCAACTGCACAGGTGCTGTCTGACGTGCGAACGGCACATCGCCCGTAATACGTACGCTCACCATCCAAACAGCAACATTGTGCAAATTGACTTGTTAGGTAAGCAGCGTTCCTGCAGATGTTTGAAATTAAAAACCACTCATGTTCTCTGAGGGCCCAACATCTGCGGGAAAAAAGAATTCATCTGGTTGACAGCTGCGTAACGTCAATTACGAAAGTATCGGTGAAGCTACTCGATGCGAGAGTTGTTAGAAGAACCAGGCCGTACGTGAAAATAAATAAATAGAAAAAAGAGAAAAACCAACAGGGACCAAGTGGATGACAGATGAGATGGATGGAGAGAAACTTGGAGATATTGGAGGAGCTCTGCCGATCATTTCCCTAAGGCGCGTCGCGTCACGTTCACATCCACCGACGCTAATGGGAATTCCCGGAAGACACAGGCTTTCGTCTGAGCAGACTTTGTTTTCCCTCAAAGTCCAAATATACCGTGTGTTCCATCATACCAAATATCACATCTCGCTGAATCTTGTTATCAGCAGAGCAAAATAGATTGTGAGAACATTATATTGTTAGTTACTCCCAGCAAAGTTGCTTGTCGGTATGGTAAGGCTTTGAAAGTAGTTTTTTCAAACCAGATATATTTGTTGAAATTTGCCTTTCGAGTCAGGATTGAGGTTTCAAAGGATAGTTTCTGAGGTTTGGTTTTCAAATTAAGGTTAAGTTTCAGACCTGGTTCGGGCTTTCGAGCAAAGTTTTGGATTTTAGATTAGAGATTCAAAGCCTGGTTTGGCTTTCTTGATTTCTCTGTGGCGGTCGTCATTCTCATCACCTTTCTTTGGTCTTTTCACAATTTTCCCGTCATGAAGTCGTCATGGAGACGCGTTGACCCGCCACTGTCACTTCTGTAGCCATGGCGGCCCGATCGTTCGATCGACACGCCGGTGTCATGACTGACACAGGGGACAAGTGACGGCTGACACGGATCGCGGACCGCGCACATTTACGCAAGTGTCGCTCATCACAGGAGCCTTTTTCAAAGCCGCCTTTTTTCCACGGCCCATTTGCTCCCGCCTCTCCCCTGACGGATTTTTCTGGAAGGGGAACAGCAGACAAGCACAGGCGCAAAATTGGGTTGAAATGATATCAGCCTTGACTTGCTCTCGGAAGAGCTCTGACATTTGGAGCATGTCTGGCGGGGCACTCGGTGCGGCGCTGAGTCACGCCCTTATTTGGACGCGCTCCCGGCGCAAGGTTTTTCCCCTGAGTGAGTGCGAGTTGACGCAGCTCATGAACATCATGTTTTGTGAGAAATGAAGTCCAAGCGGTTCAGGACGTGATGAGGTTTTTAGGTTAAGGTTTCAAACATGGCTTTCAAGGGTAGGGTTTTAATTTTGGGTGGTTAAGGTTTCAAAATAGGGCTTCAAGATAGTTGATATCTGGGCAGCTTGAGTTGCCGTCCCATTTTGTGTAAAGTAAATTCATAATCGCCCTGTGAAACCCTTGGGTGTTTTGCCGAGGTCAACAAATTGAAGATGTGCCTCCCCCGCCGAAATGACAGATGGCTCCAGCTGAGCGCAAACTGCTGACGACGCGTGACGTGACAGAGGAGTGCACGAGGACGACGAGATGCCATCGTAGATCCATTAGTGGCATCTCGGGGTCCTTCGAATCGATGCGGTTCCCATCCCTGCTTCGGCCCTTCGCGAACATCCGCTCGCTGCCGACGACACAAGGGCAAGTGCACACCCGCAAGGTTACCAAATAAATTATGCACTGAGGGACAAACACATAGCTGAAGTGCATTATATGAGTTGACACCTTGCCACATTAATTAGCACTTAAACGAGAATTGCTGAGGATTTCATTTGTAGGATGTACTGAAGTTTATTTGCAAAGCCGTTAACTACAAAAGAGTCTCACAGGCCCACTATTTGCAAAGATCAATGACATCCTCTAATCTAAACTAGAAACCGCAAGTAGACTCAAACGCCAAATCTTCCCAGTTACCCCCTCAGACGGGGGGGTGGGGCGGTAAAACAGGCCATTGTCCGGGTGTTCAATTATGTATGGCATCACCAGCCCCGCCCCTTCCCCACCTCCGCCGCCGCCCTTGACACCTCACCTGGATCTTCTAGCCCTGCTCCGCGTGAATATTTATTCTAAAGGTCTTGTGGAAAGAGATAACGCACAGGAAGTGTACTGTCGATAGATTACGGCTTCATAGGAGGAGTGTGCAGCCATCTGTTAGCGACGTTGGCATGTAACATTTATTGTTTGGTTGGGCAACTGCTGGTGTGTGTGTTTTAACTGCAGGCTAGTGTAGCAGCATGTTGCCTTATTTATTCATAAATTGACACTGCGTGCCAAGTATGCACCCTACTTTTTTCCTCTCTGCTTGACTCCATGTCTTAACACGAGCATATGGAATCATGACAGGCAGGAATGGCAGAACTTGAAATCAATAAATTGTGAGCTACAGTATATGACATTACGTGGTAGTGCCTTGAGATACAAATCGAATTCATTACACCTTACACCAAGCACGCAGATCTCAAATCCTCATTCTCCACTGGAATGAATGGAAGTGCCATTAATATGTTCCAACCCACCACCCAAAAACATTTTTTCTATAAACCATGTGGTAGTTACGTCATTAAATCCAATATAAAGAATTAAACAGTTTGAGAATCATGTTTTAAGTAACAAACATCGTTACGACCTTGAGCAAACCTTAGATGCGCTACCCTCGTAAACACATGTTTGCCGCTCAGTGAGATAAGCAATGGTTCTTTAGAAACATCATTCAAACTCAATAGTGCTTTTGTGAAACGGAATACTTTAAATCAACCTATCCAAATCAATCGGCAACTGAAAATGTTTACACGACTCAGAAAAAAGTCCTTTCATACTCAGCAAGACTAGCGATTGACGTCACTTGAAAAAATTGAAGCCGTAACCTAATGACGTTTTTCCGTAAAGGTTATACAGAGACCATATAAAGGTTAGATGCTTTGACCTTTGGAAGTGGCCCAGAATCAAGTCTGGACCAAAATCAGAAGAATCATAGATGCTGCAAGATGTATGAGGTGGCTAAATGTGAACTGGTTAGCGATTTGTTCCTACAACTAGTTGAAGCTCAACCGCCAAATTCTAATTGAGTCATTATTCCTGTCAGTCAACCCGAATCTGTCAGCCGGCTGTCAAATCCACAGTCATTCAACCTCCTCATGCGACAGACACCCTGTTCTAAATCCCCCAAAGGCACGGCAGCTCTTTTATATATTATACAACTATTAAAGCGCACAGCATCTGAATTATTTACCGACTTTTATGCGATGCTCCCGGGCGGAGGAGGTCTTTTATATCACTGTTGTTATATATTTTTTCCTTGCGCAGCATATCTCACCCCGTGCTGAGTATACTGTACCCCATATACTCTATTAGTCTTAATCTACGCTGTTAGCATCGAGCTAATTATATCCCCCACTCAGGAAGTAGATGTCAACACGGATGCTAATGGCTTTCTGTACAACACGCTTGTTGTCTTTGCTGCTTGTCAGGTGTGGATGCAAGTCATTATCGCAGCTAATCACCCCGCAAGAAACTATCAGTCATCAGTATCCCGAGTACCGCTGACGTGTAAAAAGGTTTTAATGGACGTGGAATTATAGGCTGCTTGCAAATACGACGTCTGCGGTTTTAGCATGAGGAATTAGTTGGCGTTTTGCCGTTGTCAAGTTATTATTAGTGGTGTCTGTAAGGGTATCTAAATTTGCTAAAATAATGGATCAAGAAAAAAAAAATCAAGGTATTTTTTACAATAAATAAAATGTGAGTTTAGGTTAATCTCAATTAAATATTTTAATTGCTTGACAGCAGTAGTTATGTCTTTGAAGGACAAAGTGTCGTCGCTACAATATTGCTATTCACCAACATCAGAAGGAAATCTAGAATGAAACGGTAAACAAGGCCCAATTGATTAATTGATCCAAGGAGTCCCAGTCAGTGTGTTCAGAGGGCAGTCAGTACTGGAGTGGACAAACGAAATACGATTGACTTTGATCTTTGTTTTGTTTTTTTTCCCATTAAGGTCGTCTTTCAATCGGGTGACCATGAAAGCGCCACGACTGCCTGAAAAAGCAGCACTTCATCAGCAGCATGGAGATGAGAGATGAATGTATTCAACCTGATCTGTATTCATGTCCTCATTTGCATCCTCCTCTTCCTCTGCCTCACACTGTTTGTTTTATTGCAAATTTAACTCTTCCTTGTTGGGAAGTGATAAGTTTAATCTTTACAGGCAGCCCAGGCAGGCATTGGAGGACATCACTGAAGGTTACAAAAAATAGAATGAGCCAATATTATTAGTTGAGTTGGTAAACAAAAGAAATGTCCTTTCAACAACATGAATATCGTTAAAAAAAAATCACTGAGGCCTTCAAATGAAACCTCGCGACCTGAGTCAAGAGTGAATAAAACATCACCGCAGCTAAAGCACGTCAGAAAAAGAAGTTGGTTTTGCTTTTGTGTGGATTCCGTAATCTCACAGCCATGAAATATTTCCACTTTCCAAACAAGCCCAGAGGTTCAATTATGAAGTCAGGGAAGAAGTGCTTTGACAAATCTGTCCTTGAAAGTATTTATCCGCTATGTCGTTTCCTTTTTTTTTTTTTGTACAATTCAGCCGAGTCCACAATGTGGCATTGATTGTCTGGCCTGATCCTCTTTTTCATGCCTGATGAGAAACTACGGCTTCTTAAGTGAAAGTTTCAACCTCAAGACTAGTTTTGTTTTACACTGTCCTCGTGGAGAATCAATAGACTTTGAGCCAAATGTCAACATTGGTTAGCGGGATAGCGGCAGGCGCAAGAGATAGGCCCGCATTGATTCCTTATGTAAGGCGCACGGTGACATTACGCTTCTTTATCTTCGGATGGAGAAGTCTCGGGGAAAAGGGCATTCCGATTCTTTTACCTTTACGGAAGAACTTTGGGGAGTGCTTTACCTTCCTCTCTAACTTCTCGCCCTTATCCCTGTGTCCTCCAACTCCGGATTTATCGATCGCTTGGCCAGATCAGAGCAGTGCTCACGAGCGGCGGCGTGCTGCCTTTGATCGACTATTAAGGAGCTGATTTTTTCACGTGTTCCGCCTCGTGCTGTAGGACGCGCTTAGCACTTATCCCTGGAGCCGCTTGCTGTTTGGACCTTCGACATACTTCTGAACCAATTCAATTGACTTTCAAAAAGAAACGCATCGAAACATTTTTTTCTGACTATGTCAATCAACATTAGATTAGTCAGTCATGTAAATTACCTGTTGGCTTTCCATAGTGAAAGCAGGACTTTGGATCATTTTGCAGATTAGCAGAGATGAAAGCCAAATCCATGAATTTCTCACCACTGACAATTGATCCCTGGTTCTTCACTCTTTCTGGAATTGTCACATGAGCACAATAGTGATGGGCAAATGAAGCTTTAAATTTGCTTCATGAAGCGGTTGGTGTATTTTTCTATTGGTTTAAAAAGTACCGTATTTTCCGCCCTATAAGGCGCACCGGGGTATAAGGCGCACCTTCAATGAACGGCCCATTTTAAAACGTTGTCCATATATAAGGCGCACCGGCCTATAAGGCGCATAAAATAGAAGCTTTACTGCAACAAACTGAGGTTGACTAGGGTTGCGGTCTGCACCCACTAGCCAATAACCAACGAGCCCTCTGTAAACAATCGCGTTTCTCAAACAATCTCCTATAAAATGATTGGAACTGACTAAAGTTCAATCTAACGCATTGGTACTACTTACCTATGTTTCCCTTCCATATCGATCCGTAGATTTACTCGAAACATTAACAGCGCGGCCTATTTTGACATGAAATAGCCTCGCGCGTATAGCAGCTATCGTTATGGCATTAGCCATCCGCGATTTCCTATGAGCCTCAGCTCGCAATCTCCCATGAGCCTCAGCAAAGTGTAAACAATCGCGTCTCTCAAACGAGCTCCTATAAAATGATCAGAACTGACCAAAGTTCGATCTAACGCATTTGTACTACTTACCTACGATTCCCTTCCATATCAATCCGTAGAATTACTCGAAACATGAACAGAGCAGCCTATTTTGACATGAAATAGCCTCGGGCGTATAGCAGCTATCGTTATAGCATTAGCCATCCGCAAAAACCAATGACCCTCAGCTTGCAATCTCCCATGAGCCTCAGCAAAGTGTAAACAAACAATCGCGTCTCTCAAACGAGCTCCGATAAAATGATCAGAACTGACCAAAGTTCGATCTAACGCATTGGTACTACTTACCTACGATTCCCTTCCATATCAATCCGTAGAATTACTCGAAACATGAACAGAGCAGCCTATTTTGACATGAAATAGCCTCGCGCGTATAGCAGCTATCGTTATAGCATTAGCCATCCGCAAAAACCAATGACCCTCAGCTGGCAATCTCCCATGAGCCTCAGCAAAGTGTAAACAAACAATCGCGTCTCTCAAACGAGCTCCTATAAAATGATCAGAACTGACTAAAGTTCGATCTAACGCATTGGTACTACTTACCTATGTTTCCCTTCCATATCGATCCATAGATTTACTCGAAACATTAACAGAGCAGCCTATTTTTACATGAAATAGCCTCGCGCGTATAGCAGCTATCGTTATAGCATTAGCCATCCGCAAAAAAACATGAGCCTCGGCTCGCAATCTCCCATGAGCCTCAGCAAAGTGTAAACAATCGCGTCTCTCAAACGATCTCCTATAAAATGATCAGAACTGACTAAAGTTCGATCTAACGCATTGGTACTACTTACCTATGTTTCCCTTCCATATCGATCCGTAGATTTACTCGAAACATTAACGGAGCAGCCTATTTTGAAATGAAATAGCCTCGCGGGTACAACAGCTATTCGGTGACGCCCCCTGACTACAGTTACCGTAATGCTGGGAAGCGATGCGACCTTGTAATTTACTAGTCGTACTAAAACGTACTAAAACATTTTGGCAGAGCACTGTGTACAACCAGTATGGATCAACAAATTCATCACTTGATCCATATATAAGGCGCACCGGGCTATAAGGCGCACTGTTGACTTTTGATAAAAATTTAGGTTTTTAGGTGCGCCTTATAGGGCGGAAAATACGGTAGTTGAAGAAATAGAAAGTCACTTTCAGCCCAATGTTGAACAAAGCTAGAAGAGTTAAAAATAGTGTTGATGAAGCAAATTCAAAGCTTCATTTCACCATCACTACAGCATAACATTAAGCTCAACTTTGTTGTGACAAAAGGCACATTATTTGTTTTCTTGCCAGGGTGGCCATTAACAATTTGTCACAAGTCACCATGCTAAGAAGGAACTTCATAGGGTATTTTATTGTTCAGTTCCCAGTCAATCGTAGTTCGTCTTCAGCAACAATACCAGAACCGCATTTATTTTGGAAGATTAATCAATTTTTTTGTTCACAATGTTGTCTATTGTGATTTTACGTATTATCTTATGTGCAATTTATTTGAGATCAAGTCAAGCTACTCTACAAAATTTTAGAACGTGTACTCCTTTTGAACCGCAGCAAGATATTTCTGCGGTCGTTTCTGTCGCATTCCACCCGCCATCTTAGCCAGTACTGAGTCTCCTTTTCTATCAAGTCCTAATAAATTGCCCTAAATTGAGACAATCGTTCCTGTGGTCCAACCCCACGAGCTAGTTTGGAACTGAGCTGTAATAGGCCATTTGTTGGTCGGCCTTCATGCCTGGTTAATGTGTTTCTTTGCCAAGGTGAGCCGGACAGAAGTATCAATTAGCCTGCAGTTGTTGGCGGCAGTGACGCGTGACAGTTTTCATCAGCTTGCTGCTGATGTTCTACATGAGTCGAGGAGCACGCGCTGCTGCTTATTGCCTAGCTGCGGTTAATTGACGGCATCTCAAGTGCCGTCGTCAAGTAGCTTCTCTGCTCCATCTTCGTCTTGCTGCAACATTTTGTTATTACAATTTTTTTATGAACGTCTAAGAGGTGTGAGTGAGCTGTGATTGATAAATTACGCCTTGCCGGTGGCAATTTAGATAAAATGCCTGCTACTTGGAGGGCTAGATGAAGGTCTGATTGAGACTTTTGGAGCTCGTGTTTGCTGTTAGTAGACATTATACTTTATAATAAGAGACTAGGCCTAGTTTGAAAAGAAATACAATTTGTAATTATGACATAATGGATTGTAAGGTTGATTTGGATTTATTTGACTGGTTCCACATTGACTGACAGAATTGGCAGAAATCACAAACGAGTGAAAATACAACACTATTACGCTGATTGCAGTTGTAATTACCGTCATTTTTGGACTATAAAATAAGATGCGCCAGCTAAAATTCGAGGAAAATCCTGTTTTGTTCATATATAAACCGCACTGGACTATGAGAGACAGGTGTTTTAATGTTTGATTTCCATATAAGAGAATATGCACAAATAATACAATATTATAAAAATCACAAAAAAAACTGTTGATAAGCCGCACCGAACTATAAGCCGCAGGGTTCAAAGCGTGTGCAAAAAGTAGCGATTTGGTATTCTGATTTTGTGTTCCATAGCTCATGTTAAAGGAACATCATTGCTAGTTTTTAGTTTCATTGTTTTTATTGTGCTTTTTTTTACTTCTGCCACAGCTTGACCTTTTTAATGACATCACATCTTGTAAGACAAATTTTAAAAGTAAACAACTTCAAATGGATGTAGAAGGACATGACTTAGAAAGACACAATGACTCAAACAGTCACTTCACATTCTGTAGGTTAACATTCTTGACTCCCTCGCCCACTTGCATGTGTCACTGCTGCTTTAATAAATGTTCCACAGATGAGTCCAATAGTCATATGCGTCACTTGCTGCTGTGTGATGTGTCGGATTTGTCTCTTTCTCAAAAACATGACACGTTCTGCACTTGTACAAGGACTTGTGTCGTGACGCAAAGAGAAAACCAAAAATAGTTCCGTTCAGTCACATGCCTTGTGGATAAATGGACCCTATTGCACAAAGCCGATTATTTTATGGTCTTTGTGTTCTCTACAAGTGTGTACACAAGGTCGTCACCAGCTTTGATTGATAATGTTTGTAAGCCCGAGAAAGTGTGTAAAAGTATCTAATTTCCTGTCCTGCCTCTGCAATCTGGCCTTGGTCTTCTCCACTGGAGCGTCTCCATTTGGGGTGGTGGTCAAATTTCGTCGTCATGCAGTTAAAATCTCTCAAACATGAAATTACCAACGTGCGCTGGAGTGAGTTTGTCGACTGCGAAGGAGTCAGGAGGAGAGGGAGGCGCGCCTCCGTTGACTTGACTTCAGTCTCATTATCCCGGGGCCTGGTTTATTTTTTTTCCTCTTTCCATCCGGTGACATTAAAGAGTCCCCAAAGTCAAGTGGGAAATTCAATTAAAGCCAATTTAATTGAGCAATTAAGTAAGATGACAGCAGGGCCGGCTATAATTGGATGATTGCAGATGAGATTATGTGCTATATTTATTTATTTTTCCATGAATATATACATTGCTTCCGCTGAATCATGCTACGGTTTTGCTACTTTAAAGAGTAATAAATAAAAGGTTTACAGAGTAATAAATATATATAAAAACTATTAAACTATGATGTTTCTTGATAGACTCCCTGTACAGTGTGCCAAAATGCGTAATATGACATGTTGAGACTCGAGTAAGAATAGTGCAATGTTTACCGTGATACTAAAAGACAGGTTTATCAGAAGTGGAAAGCACTTTTCGATTGGAGCGTACTCTCGCGCTGGCTCCTTTGCCAGGCAAGTGGGCAGATGTGATCTGGGCGGACAGAGCTGGAAGCCAGCCCGTGTTTTTGAGTTAAAAGGGCAGTGGGCGCATAACGCTGGCGCGGCGCACTATCAGGGTCTCTATAATCTCTTGCGCTGCACTGTCATCATGGCCAGGGTCACGGTCCACTCTGGAGAAGGAGAGCCGAGCTGACAGGTCTGACACCGTTGGGCTGGGCCCGGTCGGGCTGCGGGCCAGGCGGGCACAAGGACGAATGACATATTGCAGCGTAGCATTAGCATTTTGACTCTGGCAGCTCAACTTTCTAGAATGTATGCATCATCATTCATACGCTGAGTTGGATGCATGTGTCGGAATTAATTGAAAAATAATGAACAACGATTTTAAGAACAAAAGTGCCAACGAAGTGTAAAGTTGATGAGCCCACGGGTCAGGCAGCGGCGATATCCTCGTGACAGGGCGAGGCCTTTGGCTCTCCAAGGTCGGCTTGTATTTCCCACACGAAGACAGCGCAAGTTGGTTGATTACCGAAGACATAGGATGTACCTGCGAGCACAAAAATGCACGTACATGCAAACATACTTAAGAATACTAGATAAAAACAATCTAATTTGAGTTAAAAATTAGACTGACCAAGGAATTAGCATGGAAACTTGTAGATGTAACTGGTTTGACCAAACTTTGGCACGTATATTTTTGTTGCGAAACAATTTTTAATCCAGCAGTTCCAAGGGCGTACACACGCGCAGACGTGTACATACACTCACCCATGTCTGCATGTACATGTATGTTCATGATGGTGATGACCTGATATCATGCTTTTTTTCCATGGGAAGCATAGATGCAACTTGACTTGATCCAGCGTTGCCTGAAGAACAAGATGGTGGTGCAGCATAAGGGGTTTGACTTGTCTACACGCTGGTCCAAACTCTTCACACAACTTAGAAGTGACACGTTATTGTCATCAAACTAGTAAAATGACTTGTACTCTGAAGAAGAATTAAAAACAGATTACGATGGATGTGGTTGGCTGTCTATTCAGAAGTGTGGTTGGCAAAGAGCAACAACTCGTACATTTACCATATATTTATTTTCCTCCATATAATTCCCTCAAGAGAAATTTCAAACGCCTGTAGAAGAATGACTAAATACAAATAATAAATGTTACTTTCGCCTCCAATTGATTTTGATGAATCCACATTATTTGGCATATTAAATAATGAACACCTCTAATGTAGCATATTTACACCATATTTAATTGTCAACGCTTTCGTGTAGATTAACGGCGGATGTCTTTTAAAATGTGTTTATTAGTCTTATCTGTGCAAACTCCAGAGTGTCAGTGCGTTTGCGCTGCGCTCACACTGGCAGACATCCAATACAAATCAGATTTTTCCCTCCATAATTACAAGGCCCAATTCCCCTCAGAAGCTATCCGATTCCAAAGTTTTTTTTTTCTTCTATTTACACTACTGTGATAATTTTGATTCACATCCTAATTGTGCCACTGTAGACATGCAATGGCTCATCTTGATGATTCTCAACACATCGAGATCTAAAGTGAAATTAAAACGAGTTGAAAGTTGGAAGAACTGGGGTGTACCTATTATTTTGAACATTTTGCACACCTCGTTTGGTACACCTACAAAAAGAGAATAGAAGAACCCTGCATAATTGGAACACGTAATGCATCCATGCTTAAATATTTGACACATACTTTTTTGTATCAGCATCTTCATTCTGTTTGTATGTCGACTTCTTTCACTTTCTGTCATCTTATGGACAACATGGTGCTTAATCTCCGAGCTGAGAAGCATCATATTTAATCCTAATGCGTCCAAGGTGACCCTGGACACATATTGGCCTGGCGTATGGAGGGATGTTTTTTTTTTTTAGTTACGTAATTTATTCATTCTTATCATAAAAAACATTGTGTTGCAACACAGAAATGCGGAAAGAGGACAAAAATGGATGCACCTGCAGCAGCTGCGTCGGGCAGAATACGCTGACCGGATTTCGCGGATGTGATTTGTCGGAATAACAAATAGCATCATCTCAATGGTCGCTTTGGCCCTCTGCAGGTAAAGCGATTGATTAGCCACAGCAAGTTGAGCTTTGATGGTATGGTGGCCTTCTGGGGGCCATTGATTGATTTGGAAGTAGGACAGCATTTTCATGAGCGACTATTGATATGTATGCCGCAACCATCGTTCGCCTGCTGCACCATAAATCCAAAATCAGATTTTTCATACTTCATAGCTGTTGCATTAAATTATGTCAACAAAGAAAGTTGTGAAAACAAAAACATGCACTCGCAGGATGTCATGTGCATGCCAAAGATGTAGGAGGCGCCATTGCATGAAATGGTGTCTATCAGGTAACTGGAAGCGTGAAGAAGTAAAGAAATGTATTTTTACAAGTAATGCATTTGTATTTTTGGGAAAAAACACAATGTCCATGAATAAAAAAAAACGTAAAGGAGATACCAATGCATTTGTAATCAATCGCCGTAAATTCAAATAAGAATATATATATTAATTTTCAAATTTAACAAAAATGAAATTAAGTAACAATGTTAGAAGGGATTCAAATTAATATATATATATTCTAAAAACGGAGAAAATATCTAATGTGTTTCTTGGAAAAAAAAAAGTTAAAAAGTAACTGATAAAAATGTTTTAAAAATATTAAAATATAAATAAATAAAAATGTCCTTAAGCATAAATAAAATGAAATTATTTTGTGTTAAAAAAAAATGATCGCACCACGTTTCATCTAGAAATAGGTTTAGCATCAATTAAACTGACTCCAATTTTCCAATAAAAGATTGTTACAAATGATTTAGCTTTAGTAAATGAATGCACTAGCTCTCGTCTCCGCGACAGCACACTGATAGGGACGGCACGCTCAGCACTGTGTGACGATGTAATTCTCACATGCCTCTGTGAGTCCGTACATGCCGTCACATTAATTTGTCGAATTAAATGCGGCCGCCATCCGTGACGCTTTGGCGGCTTTGTGAGCGAGTCAAAGAGCGCTAACGAGTTCGCTATTTGTCGTCAACAAACGGTGCTCTAATTGAACCGCTTTTTCAAACAAACTGCTTCATTCAATCATTGGATTTGCGTGCTCTTATCCTCCATGTCGACAGGATAATTAACTAAATTACCAGTTGGAGGCATTCCGCTTTTCTCATATGAATTTAAGCTTGAACTGCATATGCTAACATTCCCACATAGACATTATGTTTTGTTTTAGTCATTCAATTTATACTCAAAAGTGGAAATTGGTTTATTTTAGACTTTTACACAATTCAGAAAATATGCTGCCCCCCTGTGGTTTGGAGGAGTAAATGTGTCGTGTTTCGTTTATAATGCCACTTACGTATTTATTTTCCCAGACATTGTGTGAAATGATTTGGGGCTTGTTTCTTTTTATTTACTTTTTATATAACGCGGAATCATATCAAAATGCTGATCATATATTTCAATGTGTTTTTTATTTATTTATTTTAAATACTTTGAAATTCATTCATGTAGTTTTAAATATAGAAATACATTACATTTGTGGAGTGGAGGCTGACATATCCGTACAGTGATTGCTGGTTGTCATGGTAATCAGTGCTGAGCACGTTTTTTTTCCCTTTATTTCTAGCCTGTGGGTGTTAATTAATTATGCAGTGTCAGCCATTACCCTTCATTTACAATTAAATTTGTATCTAATGGCCAACATACATGGATTCTATACCATATTGTACACAGAGAACGGAAAGTGGCCGCCATTTCCCTGCACTAACCCTCAGCCGCACTTGCTAAAGGTCAACCCACTGAAAGTGTGGCAAGCCGTAGTATGGCAGCATAAAGCCCATCATACACTTTTTTTTCTTTCCTTTTTATGAACATGTCATCTCTGCAGTCGTTCATGTCACAGAGGTGTCTACTCAAATCCAACAAGAACAAGATGGGGACCTTGACGAGTGGGGACGGAAAAAGACAGATGAATTAAATAGAATTATCTATAAAAAAAAAAAAAAGGAAACAATACCTTGACAGGACAGTCTTGCTCCTGATGAGATGGATAAAAACAACAATTGTCAAGATGAAATAATAAAATTAAAGAGCTGAATTGATTTGTTTTAGAATTGTTAAGACTTAAAACATTACCCTAAAAAAGGAGCAACTGACCCACCACCGCTCTGATGCTATTTCTTCTCCAATCATACATGCTCCATGCTAATTTCTAACATCTGTTAGCATCCTTCTTCTCGATTATCACAAGTTATTTAAAAACAACAACAAAAAGAACAGGCGTGATAATGGCATGACACCGTTTTTCACTTGATTCAGAAATTTTTAACTGTGGGTGGGGAATTTGAGTGCAATTGTGAGGAAGAAACCAAAAATGTTGCGATTAACTTCACGTGGTTTCCTCATAATATTTGAATAAAATTAAATATTATCCATTCATTTTGTGATCAGGGATTTCTGTTTTTCCGTTTGTTGGCCAAGCACCCCTCGTCCCCCGTTGCATACAAGCCACTGTCATGACAACAACAAACACATCCGAGCAAGCAATCCCAACCACCACCACCACCCCGAGGCAAAAACACATTTGATTTGCAAACAGTATTCAAGGCTCAATGTACACCATGGCGCCGCTGTGCTCGCTTTCGGGCGCTTCCAGCTAAGACATCTGCTGCCAGCGTGGAGGAACAGATTTAGTGGGGAGTAGGGGGGTTACACTCACCAGGGTCATCATCTTTGTCACTATGGAGAAGGGGGAAAAAAACAAACAAAATAAATCAATGAATCTTGCGTGACTTCAACTTAAAAGAAGAACCCCCTGTGACTGCTGTTGCTTCATCCAGCCCTGGAGGACGCCTGCATGCGTACGACCGGCGGGTTCCACCTTCAGTGTCTCACACACACACACGCTGACACGTACAGTTGTGCATGCTGTGCACAAGCCGTGGACCAAATTCGCATGCTAGCTGATGGCAACCGGTCACGTGGCGGTCAAGTGTGTGTGCTAGAAAAAAATTCAAATCCAATCATGACGACAAAATCCACTTGTTTGTGTCCATATGTCGCCATAGTGTCTTATTTTATACCAGGATGCTTTTGTGGAAGAACATTTCTCTTGCATAAAGCATTTATTTTCCTTGAAAAAAAAATGTGCCCAGTCTTTGCAGTGTTTTTATTTTTTTTGTATGTGTAAGCACAAAGCAGTGAAGCAGGGGTCATAAAGCAAACCAAATAAAAACATCAACAGCAAGTGTTATAAAAAGCCAAAAAAATATGACCCATCCTCAACCCATCTTTTTTCCCCGAGTACAGTCGAGACTTCAGATGAGTTTGATTCAATCTGTGACTACACTGATAACATAAAACACTTCTTAAATCATTTCCCCCCATTGAAATGAATGGAGGTGCTTTTAATTCATTCTGGCATTGAAAAAAACTGTTTATAATGTAATTATAATGGGAAAAAGCACTTTATAAATCTATTGTACTAGTACTTGTAAGTAAATTAAACTGATTTACCACATTTTTGTTTCATTTCAATGGACATTGTGTTTCGCAATCAACGCTACTTTTGATCCTATGGACAACCAATTGTCTGGCAGCACTTGGATCCAGTCGAACAGAGGCGTCTGCCCAAGCGCCTGATTAAAAAAGAAGCTTCCTAATTAGCTGCAAATAGAATGTCAGACAGGAAAACGCGCAAGCCGGCCTACTGGATAAACACTCCATGGATGGTGTAACGTCTGTTAGCCGGGAACACTTTGCCGGGCTGATGGTTTTGGCGGGCCCGGCGGCTAATTAGTGGAGGCAGATGAGAACACGACTAGCTCGTGTTCACGAAGTAATGACCGACGAGGAGCTTTCTTCCGGACCGGTCGCCGACACCTTGAACTTTAAACGCACTCACTGATCTTCCTGTTTGACGTGTCAAACGGCTACTTGCCCCTCGGGGGGAATGGCGTGCAAAAAGTGGCGGGCGTGTCCTTGGAGGATAATAAGGGCAAGATAACCTATCTCCACGGTAATCGAGGTGCCCGGCATCCTTTTAGCTGCGAGGCACCAGCAACATTTGATTTTGTTCTATTGATTTTCAGTTGGCGGAGACGTCAAATTAGCTGCATTCAGACGGTCGCCATAAGAACAGAACAGAAGAAAAAAAAAAAAATCGTGGAACATATCTAACATCTCCAGCGTAACCACGGCAACGTGTAGCTGGACTCTTTGTGCCAGACAGCGCGAGAACACACGGCACCCATTCCTGCCCGAGGAGACCGCACTGGCATGAGCAACTCCATGAATTTCATAGTGTATACATTATAGCATTGTAGCTTTAGCGTCTTTATTATTCACAGCTAATATATGCTTTAAGTCAAGATGTATTGTGTTGTCACCACTCTACCAGTCACCATTTTGAAACTAGCGATAATTATTTTCACCCAGTTGTAGATTTTCCTCAGGGTAGCTCACATCAGCACACTATCATTTGTATTCATAATTATTAAATCAAGAGTTCACATCGTCTTTGTAATCATTTTGTTTGTGTGTTGCCCTTGGCCTCCACGGCTCAGTGTCTCATTAAACGCTTTGCGGGATTTTGTGCTTTAATGAGCAAGCAACATCGCTGCTAATCGATATTTATTAATTACTGCCGGCGGGGGAAAAAAAAATCTCTTGGAGAAGGAAGAGCTCGCGCACGTTAGATCAGTAGCAAGAAAGTCGGACTGTTGGATTACAGCCTCCATTGATTTTAAAACACAAATTCCTCAATCGTGTAATGTATTGTTACCATGGCAACCAAATCACTGAACCACAAATGCAATTTGAAAACCTGACGCGAGATAGTGGCTCATTCCTAACTAGCCACCAAACTTGTAACTAGCCAATTATCGGGTTTGGAATGTTTTTCTTGTTTTGCACGTCTGACACGATTGATATATTTATGAAAGATAAGCTCGTTCATGGCGACCGAATTTCAGCCCAGCTGTTAAGAAAGGCAATTAGTGGCACTTAAAAGTGGTTAAAAGTGCTCAGCCTGTTTACTGCCAGCGCAGCTTTGTACACAAGATAGCCGCCCAAATTTGCATATGCTAATGCTAGTTAATTAGCTACGCTCCACCGGGTATTCCGTATTCGCTCTCACTTGGGCTTTTTTTCCCTCTTTTTTCTTGGATGACAAAGAGCAAGAATTCAATCAATCATGTAAAGGCTAATACATGCGCGACTAATGGCAAGGGGACAACTTTTAATGCCATGACAAGACCCCTGCCATCAATTGTATTATTGGAAGTCAGATATTAAAAGCGCCCCCGCCACATACACATGATCGCTGCGGTTGACCGCGAAATTAAGTTAAGCATCAGCCGGACCCTCAGGCGAACATGTTGGCTGTTTGACTTCAACGTGAGTTTGACGTGTACAACGAACCCATCAACTTGCCTTGTTATCCCATTAACGCCTACAAAACACAGTGATGGCAGAAAAAGGCGGGAATATAAAAATCAGTCGCTACTGTTTCATAATTTTGTGTCTGAAGTACATTTAAAAAAAAAACACTTGTAATTATTCATTTAATATAGCTGTGAGGGTTGCTAGGGAAACAGACAGTTGCAAAGGGGCGGGGCAGTCGCGCATGCCAATGTGCACCTGTCGCCATGGAGATTGACGATTCAAAGCTGTGGCTGGAGATGTGGCAGCGATTACTGCCGCTCTTTATGTTTAAAGGAATAAAAAAAAAAACTAATGATGCTTAATAATCATTGATAATGTGTTTTGCATGCTTTGTAAGAAATTTAAGCCACAAAATTTCTACACCAACATGACTTATTTATTCTCCCTCATTGACACACAATACAAATATTCTTAACAATAATATTACAAATGATTATGAACTATATCAATCTTTTATTAAAACAGTTTTATTACATCATGGCACGTTGAACATATTTATGGAATGTCGAGAGCAATGCTTGTTCTTGAGAAATAGTCCAATTGCAAAGGCCACCGATTGATAACATCGTTTTCTTTCTAAATTCCTCACGTCTGTTACTATACACAAAGACCCATCTATTAGCATTAAACATGCTAACATGGTAATTTCAGCTACCGAGCCATTTGCTTCAAGAAAGAATTATACATGACGGCTAATTATATATATAGTCTTATTATTCCACTTGACCATGAAGTCAATGTAATTCGGACGTCATGTTAATTTGTGAAATAAAGACAAGTTTTCCTGCTGCCTTACGTTAAATAGCAAACGTGTATTTAATGAAGGGACTTTTGAAGGAGTGGGTGTTTCACACAGAGTGGGACAAAGTGTGAACATTAGTTTTTTCACAGTTACGCTTAGTTTGGTATTTTTGACGATTGCAAAACTTTTAAAAAACACATGATGATTTAATTCACTGTTAGGTTCTATTTTTTTATATGGGGCAGTGATTGGGAACTGTGAATACTACCAAGCAACAAATATAAGGTGATCAAGAATGGGAATCTAAGCTATGCTGCCGATTTATGTTTCTGCTATTGTTTACATTACATCGAGGATTCTCACCTCATATTTGATTTGGCTGTCTCTTGAGAGCACCTGGAAAGGAAAGAGCATGGGATCAGGGAGGGATGCTAACATGCTAATCAGATGTAGCTTGTTTTATTGGACGTACCTGTGATGCGATGTTGCCTTCGCTGACAACTGGCAGCAGCAGTAGTAGAACGGTAAACAAGGCAGTGACGACGCCATCGCAATAAGTTCTTTTTTGTGTGTAATTTCAAAATCAATTTTGAGGCTTTGAATGCAAAGCTGAAAAATTAGTAACATAACACAAATTAACATCTTTTTCAAACGCACCAACAATATAGTCATAACTTGTGTGTGACGCATGGCCACAATGCAACATGAAATTAAAGTTAATTAAGTTAAACAAAGTTCTGAAGTCAAATTATGAAAATAAAGTGTCATTCTGAACAATATGGTGGGGCGCTTAAAAAAAGAATTGATTTTAAATTAAAAAAATATATATCAATAGAAAATAATTTACTAGTCAGAGTAGAGACCAAAATGAAGACCGAAATAAAAAAATTGAGCGATAGGAGTATAGAAATGTAATGAAGGTGCAAAAATAAAATAACGCAAAGAAAGTTAGGGCTAAAACTACAGTAATATTCATAACGCAAAATAGTAAATTAAAGAGACAAAATTAAAACCCCAAATAAACCAAGTGTTACGGTGAGCCTACCTCACTTTTATTTTTGCGCTAGTTTAAGGCCAAAGCGTTGTAAACATGCCAAGGCAGCCGCTCGTTGATGTAGTGCTTCACATAAAGCTGCATCGGCGAGCTAGCCCCATTGGTGCGTTGAGCGCGGCCGTCCGTCTGCCTCGTCGCCGTCATGGCGGCATTCATGAATTATGCCGTTAAGTGAGCTGCTTTACGCCAACTGCGCTTAGCGTTCATTTCAGGCGAAACGGCGCATTTACTTCTACGAGGGCTCGTATTAAATGTTTATGAGTGCCTCCGCGCGGACGTGTTTTATTTATATTTTATTGTTTTGGCCTGTAATGATAATTCAGTGGTTATGCTGCCACGCTGCGAGATTTACACGCAATCCTTTTTATAAATAAACGAAAAAAAAACATTCCAAAATAAAGAGGGGGGGAAAGGGGTCATTTAGTTGTTTTTATTGAGTTTTTTTCATAGAAGTGAGGAGACAAATGCGAGACAGAAAAGATGGCTTGCCCGCCAATGTCGCTACAGAATGAAGAGAGAAGATGGGAGAAAAGCCGCTGCATGGTGTCACTAGTTTTGACAACGACAAAAAAAATCGGCATCGCACGTTTACACTCCAAGACAAACAAAGACGCCCTTTTTGTCCTTTTATTTCCTCGCTAAATTCATTGACATCGAGGTTCATTGGGGGAGCAAAGTTGTTATCGCAAGAAAAAACACAGATAAAAAGAAACTGAACATTTGTCCTTGAAGAAAAGCAGTGATTGGAGGAGAGGCCGTCGCTCAAACGCCTCGGAATTATCAAATAGCGCGGGAAGTGAGCGCAAACGACACTAGCGTGCTTTTTTCTCTCCATGATATTCACAATTTAAAAAGATAAGACTGAGCGCATTTTTTTTTTTTTCATAATTCATTTGTCCAGTGTGTCCCCCCCCACACACACACACACCTTTGCACCGCTCCCCCCAATATGTCCAAGTTAGTCTTTGGAATGGCGTTGATTGGATGGTCGATTTTTGTCGTTTTTTGTTTTTGTGAAAATTCTTATGTCGCATCGACGTTAGCGCCTGTAGCCAAATTCTTCGGCGTCGTCGGCGCGGAAGTCTCCGTAGCGCCAAATGTTGAGCTGGTGAAAAAACAAGTCACATTTCATTTGACCATTTCATAGACCAGTACACACACCAAATTATAACATCTATTCGGGGATATTTCATTTTTTTTCTTCAGATGTTTCTTTTTCTGGTCTGCTTGGCTGTTATTGCCGTGATTCATAGCTAATTAGCGCCTGTGCTAATTAGCACCAGTTATTAGAAGAGGAATCAATGAGCCGTTTGCAGTGTGCATTTTTTTTTTTTTAACGTTTACCCCCCCTCGCCCCCCCAACATAGTCTAGCGCTTCCCCCTACGGTAAGCAAAGACAGCGGCACCCCCACCTCCATCGAGCACCAGTCATTGGGATTGCGCCAGGAGGTGGCGGCAGTGAGACTTCACTTTGGAAATGAACCAAAGAATAAGTACACTACAAAATGGCAACACGTTATAAAGAAGTCTGTTCTGAGCAGTTTAACTATTATTTATTGTATAGTTTTTACTCTGACATTATATAATAAAATATTTATGATTAATGATTTTTTAGTGTGTAATAAAAATGGCACAAGTATTGATCCTGGTTATCTGATCATATTTTATATATAGTTTCGTGATTTTTTAAAATATATGTTTTTAATATTTTTTATACATATGTAAAACATGTACTAAGACTGATTATTTTATTACCGTATTACATAAATTGCAGAGGTGGATGAGGTTTTGTTTGTTTGGGCTCAAATCTGACCTCAAATTTTAATCATAAATACAGTATGTATAAAAAAAACATCAGATTTAATTTTTTTTAAACGCATTTGACCTGTGTTTTAGAATATGAAAAACTACCATAATTGCATTTTTTTATTATTTTAAATATACTAGATATTTTACAAATATTTATTTTAATAATCTGTCAAAAGTTTTTTTTTTCTTAAATCCTCCATTATTTAAAAATTGAAGATCTAATTTTAGAGTCATATTTGGTGCTATAATCAGTACGTTTGTGTTAAATAACTATGTGTGTGTGTGTTTGTGTGTGCGTGCAAATGAGTTTCCAATTTTTGGTACACAATCAAACAAACACCATTGCATTCCACGTTGTGTTTTCTCTTCCCCGAGGAACAGTATGTCACCTTGTGTCACGCTTGTTCCAGTTTCTATCTCCACCATGCACATTGTCACACTATGGACTGGCGCTAACTACTGCAACCCATATGGGGCTGTGTCGCATAGTGAAGAAAAATGAAGCCTGGGGGAGGACAGGAGACACCGCCCGTGCGTGCGTGTAACAGTAATTAGCATTAGCATATTAATTGTGGAACAGTTCTAATGTAGATTCTAAGCAGGCTGGACTCACCCTGGCACTCTTGGCAGATTCTTGACTGTTCAGGTATTCCTTTACCTGCGGGCAGAAGAGAGGGAATGCATCATACGTTAAAAAAATTGGGGTTGGCAAAATGGATAGTATTGAAAATAAGGCTTCAAAACATTCAATGGGATACTTACACATTCCAATAGTGTTATGTTTGATTGATAATACTATCAAGTATCATGTGATCTATTCACGATCAAATACTCCGCATCACCTGCAACCGATGGGAGCCGGTTGCCGTTAGCGACGCTAACTGAAGTGCCTTCAAAGAAGCGCCACAAAATACAAATGTTTAAAAGAAAAATAACTCCAGCGTGTACACAAGGCTCTTGGAATATTTCTAATTATGTGCACGGCGGGAGGACGGTGTTCCAGTGCCGCCGCTGCCGCAACCGTTTAGTGTGAAAGGAATTGTTTGCGAGAGCGGGAATAAAAGAAAAAGATAAAGAAGACGAAGCAGTGTGGAGCATATTGACTGCTTCTGCTAGAGCAGCCTTTTAGCCTCGCTCAATGAAGCGCTCATGAGTAATAGGGAGGAAAAATAAAGGGGGGGTTAGCGAGTTAGCCTTTGAGCAGACGCGATCTTCGTCACGAGGAAGAGTCGTAAAGAACACAAGGTTTGTTGTACTTCTTGTCGAATGATAACAGTGAAAACAGTGGCGCTCTACACGTTACTAAAATGGCTTGCAATTTAGCTCCGCCCATCTGTCTCGTATACACACATCAAATAGAATTGCACGCCAACCTCCTATGTCTGTTATTGAGGTTTTTTTTTTGTCAGTCTACTCATGTCTACCAAATTTAGTGTTCATAAATGTAACTGGCTTCAGGGGCTGTGAATATTTAAAAAAAAAATTAGCCGAGTTATTACTGGTTATCAAACTTTGATGCCATGTTGCACCCAAAAAAAACCTTGAAGGCTATTTTGCATCAGTCTATGAGGTTTAACTTCGGTGGCAATCTTTGAGGAGTTGGTCATGCAAATTGTCCCAAACCATATGAAATGGTCTCTTCAAACTGAGATGGACTTCCTGTGTCATTTGATTTTCTTTTGTGGAGCTACTCCGGATAGACATACTACTGTCTTCATCATCTATTTATGCGCGTTTTGGTTTTGTTTGTTTGTTGTGAGGACATATTTCCAGAGTGAGAAGACCTGATAGGACAAACTACCCCCCACAATGAAAGAATTGTCGCTCCTGCTTAATGGAGGCGTTGTGCGTCTTATTATAGCAGCAGATGCGCTGGCATAGGCGCTGCACACTCTACACGGCGCTAACATCTGGTGCTCTTGTTCTCGGACTCGAGTGTTGCAGCGGCTGCGCGAGTCATCCGTCAAATCAGACTAAAAGAGATTTGTGGGGAGGTTGGCGGGGGGGATGTAGTCTTCGGGCCAGATGTCGTCGTAAAAGAAAAGAGCGAAGCAAGCACAATGAGCGCTGATGATTCCGCCGCCGTCTTCTATCCACCGACGTCAAGGACGGCCTTTCCAGTTACCGACAACTCAGAGAACCCCGCGGTGGACCGTTTTTCTCCTTTCAACGCGTTTCTAAAGCAGGCAAAATTGACAAAGGCGCTAAAGAAGGGCTAATCTGGAAATGACGTAAACAGAAAAGTTCATGCAAGTGCTCCTTTGTGACTAGGTTGAAGGGCCTTCAATTGAGGCAGAACGGAACAACAATATTGTGCAAAAGATTGCCAACAAAGAAAGAATTCATTCGAAGGTTGAGAAGAACTAATGAAGACTTTCAGTTGACGACGGAGAGAGAATTATGGAAACGTCGGGTCAAAGTCGACCCCTCAATAACGTCTCGCATTTTTGCAGAAATGATAAAATCACTAGGTAAAAGCATTTCTACGAACAATGTTGGAATTCAAGTGAAGTTTTGAAATTTCTTAAAAGTCTGGACAAGTGGAAGGCAAACTGTATACTTTTGCAAACGTCGGAAGTGCAATCGTTCCTGCAACCCGAGTGACAGACGCTGCAATTATGAGAGAGAGCTCGGCGAACTTGCCAAGCTAGCTGTTCGCCGAGCTGGCCGGCCGCCTCGCGCCGCATGCAGGTGGCGTTCTAAAGAGTGACAAATCAGCAGCGGCTTTTTGAGAGGTTGTGCCCGATCTGGTGCGTAGGATTCGACCCGGCCCGCTTGAAAAACATTGCAAAGAAAAACACTATGCGAAAGCAGATTTTGTTAGTGACTAATCAAAGTCACGGCACTGGGAAGCCACTCGGCCATGAAGGGAACAACGTCGCGTGTCGGGCCTTGCTCATTAACAGCGATGATGATAAGACGATCCGGCTGCCAGACTCGAGCAGTCCATCTCCAACCAACCAAATAAAACAAGCCCCGCCGCCGCTATTTCCCTTTTCCTTTTTTGGTTGCTTTTTTATCATTGTCCGTCTGACAATGCCTGTAGTTGAAATGGTTTGGAGTTGGCGTGTTGTCGGCACTCCCTGGGAGAGGTTCTGTCATTCAACATGGCAGCCGCATTAATACTGCAAGACCTGCGGCGGGGATTTTGGGCAGAGGAGAAGTCTCCTCGGGCAAATGCTTTGATATCAGCTGACCACAGCAATGTGTTAGAACCTCCATTTTAATAGACGGATGAGCCAGGATGCCATTTTACATCACAAACAACTTGTGTTTTGTTTTTTCCTTTTTACTGTAGTATTTGAGGTGCCCTGACGGGGCCTTGGTGTTCCTCCCAGCGAGGCTGTTGGGGGGGGATCAGGCGCTGTGCTGGGAATGCGCCATGACAAGCCCACCAGCATGTGCTCACACAAAGAAGGGGGGGGGGGGGGGGGGAGACAAATGAGAGGGAACATTCTAGACTAGGCTCCCACCCCCCTCGGGGGCACTGTGAAAATAAAAACACACAAATACGGAAGGCAGACATTTTACATGCTGCTGTGTCTTTTTTTCCTCATTTCTTTTTCAGCAAGGTCATAAAAATAAAGTTTCCTAACAGTGACCCTGAGGAAGTAAAGTGATTTTGAATTTTCTCAGATATCTTCCTATTTAATAACCATTTCTTATATAAATCTGTATCTTCAATATAATGAATTGGTTGATTCAGTCGCTCTACTTGAGTGCAATAGCATAAGATGGAGGCCGTGAAGCATTTCCACCCGATTTGAGACCGCCTCTTGGGCAGATCTTCCAGATGTTGCATGCCTCTATGTTCAATTGTCTGATCTCTTTGCAAAGATAACTCACGTTATTTTACCTGCAAAATTTACTGCAGGAATTTGCCACCAAAAATTTTCTTTGTTCCCAAAACAGGCCATCAGGAGATAAACTTTGGACATCCCTGCTACGTGTTTGACTTCCAGATGTGCATCCCCTCAACCGTGTGTGTGTGTGTGTGTGTGTGTGTGTGTGTGTGTGTGTGTGTGTGTGTGTGAGAAAAGTGGAAAGGGTCAGGGAGGACATGTCCGAAGGGTCTTTGGGGACAGAATGGTGTGAGCAGTCAATAGCAGGCAAGCAGAAAATGTCCATTAAAAGGCCCCCTGCATCTCTAACTCTGGCTTGTAAATTAGGTATTGAGCCATTGGTGGAAAGCGGTCATGCTGTCCGACATCCATGACACTCAGTGTCTGTGTGTGCGTGTTTGGTGACAGGATGGAGGGGAGCGAGGGGGGTGGTCTTGATGAGCTGTGACAGGCACTGGGGTTGAACAGCGAGGGCAGCGACCTGAAAGCCTGTCAATTGGTGTTCCGGAAACAGCTAAAAGCCATTTATAGATGACATGCGAGGGTGGGTGTCGGTTGGGAGCAATCGTGATCCGCATAACCCCGAATTTAACTCAAAGTGCACAAGTTTTAATACCAGGTTATTCCGACATTGGGGTCAATGCATGCGGAAGCAACAGGTGGCGCTCAAAGCTTAAGGCCTATTTTGCCAAATAGAGGCTGGAAGAACGCCATGTCTGGTAAAGGCACAGTATATTGCGCAAAAATCCGAACGACTTGGAAACTAAAAAGGGATGGACAAAAGAAATAACCTTTTTTTTTTTTTTTTTGGTTAAAATACCAAGTTAAGATTCATTTGGGAAAAGCCAACCTGCCTTATAAAAAGATCCAAATTCCCATGTGACAAGCAGCACATTCCAACTGTGATTAATGGAAGGCGGCATCCCTGGAGGCATCCTGGCATATGCGTGCATCCCCTTTTCCTCTCATTTCCTGTATGGATTCCACACGTGTGCTTAACACTTACCACCACCACCACTCTCCCTACTCTGTTGTTCCATCCTGCCACCAGCCATGAGTGCAATCATGCCGCGTCGGGACTTCCCTGATACGCCGGGGACTCGGCGATGAAGAAACAAGTCGGACAAATGGCGGGGCGGGATGCTCTTTCTGGCCCCTCAAAGCTATTCACACGAATAGCCAAGTGTGAATATGTAACATTTCCCAAGGCGCTAACTTGCTAATGCTATGCCGACTATCAGCTTTCTTAATAGACATATTCACACATTTGGATGAGTTGTACATTAATATACTCGATCTGTATATGTTCACGCCGGAAACATCTCGATCAATGCGGCAAGGTCCTTTGTTCAACATGATTGATGATAACTGAGAGGAGGACCTCTGCGTCTTTGTATCGGATTAACAATTAGCACGGAGAGAATCATTAGCTTGTAGCACTAATGAACTTTTGTTTGCGCTAACAGCGGTCAGCGGAGTCAAGAGGTGGAATTTGTTATTTCGTTTACGAGGATCTAAAAGAAATTGCGTGGCTGCTCGGTACAATATTATCAATAAAAGTAATTACATATAAAACGGCATACACAAATAAAATTTAACCAAGCAGATGCTAGCGGAAATAGCGCGGGCTACGACGAGCAGGGGAACAACCAGGAAGGGTTTGCCGACTAATGGCACATTTTTATTGTCCATTATGACACTAATTTCGCTTTATTTGAGATTTATTTCATCTTTATTCTCCATTGGTAAACTTCTCAACTACTTATGTTAAAATCGTACACATTGCTGATGACTACGACTAAAGGGCCCGACAGGCATCTTTCTATTTTAGTCGACAGAGCCAAGACAATTTAAGGATAGCTCAGTACATTCAGTGTGCCAGAGTGAGTGGATTCATTATGCCTGTCTCAGGTCGGGCAAAGAAAAAAAAAAAAAAATGGGACAAACTTAACAACTCCAGTTGCCAAGTTGACTTTGCATATTCAAAAAGGAGAAAAGTTTCTTTCCTCATTTGGCTTATCGAGTTTGGGTCACCGCTAGTTTTTTTTCCCGTCGATGCTCTAACACCCCAGAGAAAAATCAATGCGCACTAACACTTGGAATTTAATCTACGGGAACGAAATAGCATTTTATAAATAAAAACAGCAGCTGCCACAGGAGAGAGAGCGGATCAATTATATGCTTAACGTAGCTCCAAATCTACTAGATAATCACATATATTTTTTATTATGGAGACAATCAATAGCAAAATCGCTTTATAAAACTTAAAGAAAAAAGCTAATTAACTGAAGAAGCACATAATGAAGAAGTAAATTGAGCAAGATTCCCTAAGTTGGCTAACATTAAATAGATGTAGATGGCTATATTTTTCCCGCCCATTGACACCGCTCACCCAGATCCATATTTTTTAAGACTGCATTTGAAACTGAAGAGGCCCCCGGCTGACCAAATGAGCCCATTTTCATTTGTTTTACATGCAGTATTGTTTTCTGACCATTTGATGCGAAGGGATTCCCCAATATGCACACCAACAAATATAGATTGACTGTATCCACACTTTGACATCGCTCAGCAAGATTGCTTTTTGTTTTGAGGAGTGGCTCTGAGCCTCAGTAATGAACCCAGATGATGAGTAGTAGCCTCTCATATAAAGCAGCTGGTTTTACAAGACACAGCATGTTGGGCACTGTGCTGCTGATGCACCAAAACAAGCAAGAGCTAGCCAGGTGTAATGTGCGCTGCGTCAAACAGTGTTACGGCGGCATAAAAAGGGAATAGCGTCCATCTGCTCCGAGTGTCACGCGGCAGGTGCGCAACGACGACGCATGCCAGATGCGGGCAGGATTAATCTTTACATTAGACGGCCTGCATCTGCTGTACAGTCCGTGAACGCTAATCACGTGTATGGGACATGAGTGCTAGCGACTCGACGCGCTGATTTGTGATTTTGGAGCACAGCGGCATATTTATACGGTAATCCCGCACTTTATGGGGCGCACACCTCTGGGTCAGGAATATGACGCTTTTGTGGACACGGGTCGTTTCAGAAAAAGGACTGTTTATCCTTTGCTTCCAGATCGCATTTGACGTACTTGTCCATATGGCGGACAAGCGGCGTTAACCTTGAGCGCGGCCGCGACTCGACTGGCGAGCGGCGTTCGGGCGCGACGGCTAAACGGCGGCACCCATCTGTTACGCAATGTTTAGCACGACACATTACGACGTTGTCGTACTTCGGGTAATGAGCGAAGACCAGAGACAAATGACAAAAGTCACCCGAGATGAGTCTCAAGAGAGTTTGGGAGGAGTTTGCTTGGATAGCATGAAAAGCAAGGTTTTTAGCGTTTTATTATTGTGGTTAGGTGAGATCTGTTCAGTTGGATCAGTACATTTTCACATTTTTTAAAATAATTTTTCAGATTATACACGAGTGACTAGGGGTGTAAATCGCGGGTTTTGTCACGATACGATAAAATATCGATACAAAGAACTACAATACGATATTTGCCGATATCTTAAAGCCTGCTGCGATTCATTCACGATATATCGCGATATAGTGCTCTACGATCTATATTGTTTTTTTAATAAAAAATATAGAACAATATCCTGATTTATAACAATTCATACGCAAAATCAACAAGGCACTGCAAACTCTTTATTTAGGAAATTACAAGAGTATTGCAGTATACAAAGTGCTTATTTTAACACTGAACTTTGATGACGTGTTTTTTCTTTAAATGTGCGGCGAGATTTGTGCTCCCTGAATATTTGATCGCCGCATGGCAGGATTTACAAACTGCACGTGTCTTGTCGGTTGAGCCATCTTTTCTTTGGAATCCAAAGTGCTTCCAAACGAATGACTTGAAGCCTAAAGGGGAGCAAATTTTCTCGTCTTTTTAGACACTAGCCATAGCACCAGCCCAGGAGCCGCGTACTAGTTGTCGACTCCCCTTTCACGTGCCTGCTCTGCTCACAACACAACAACGCCGGGCGCACTGCTCCCGGAAAGAGGAAGCAAGCAACAATGAACTGGATTTCAAAATAAAGTTGCGTCTAATGTCCGAGGTCAAACACGCCGATATAAGTCGATGTTTACGTTTAGCATCGATGCCAATAAATCGTAGAGCATTATATCGATTAATCGATGTGTATTGATGTATCGTTACACCCCTACGAGTGACAAATGTTCACAGATTTGTGCAACTCCTGGTCAGACTCTGTTCCTGTCCATATCTGTTGTGTTTTCCTTTCTTGTTTTCCAAAAACATTCAAACATGTCTTGGGCAATTATGGTATTATGCGAACTAGGAATGGGTAAGTGTCAGTAGCTATGCTGATCCCAGCCTTCTTTCAATTCCTTAAATTAACAATACATTAGATTTGTCATTAATGTGTCCAATTTATTCAGTATTTTGTAGTCTTTAAATCATTTTGATCACATTTTTACTAACCGGTATTGTCATATCAAACATCGTATTTTGTTTTGTTACCCGCAGTCAATGTACAAACTTTCCTTCCTCCCCAATTCTAACCAACTGTAACGGTGAAAATACAGAAGATTGTTGCCGTTGTACCGAGAGCAGAGGAAATAAACAAACCTTATCAGTGTGTTTTTATTAACTTTCCCTCTAGTGGGAGTCAGCGATGGCCAGCGGGTGTTGTACATCATCCGTGGGATTGACTCGTACTCCATTTTAAAGCTTTCAAGTAGCATCATCTTCGTTTTTTGCGCCCGTACAAAATGAGCGAGATCTTCTTTGGAGCCGGGAAGCGGGGCGGAATTACGAGCAGCGTGGCTTACTTGCAAGTACGTCGGCAACGCTGCAGCTTGTTAAAACCTTTTCCGGATTGGAATATGGTTGAGGGGGAAGGGGGTGGGTGAAACGTCGGATGGAATGCAGAAACCGACGCGGAATACTAAAGGGAAAGCATTAAATGCAACCAAAGCAAGCGGCTCAGCTTATTAGACCGAGTTTTCCGTCCTTTGTCTATTAAGTCCATTACCTCCAGACCACATCGTGATCCTCTGGCACCTCTTTAGCGCCAAGAGGTCGAAACAAGGCACTTCAGTACACGTGGGGCCGATTATTCGTCAAAACTCATCAGTCATAACCGTATACGTTTGAGCGTTTACGAGCAATTAAGACGCCAGCGGACATATATCTCCGTGAGCTCGGCCGTTTACATTTTTAACTAAGTGGCAGAGTGACTGATATTGGCGAGCATTTGCCGGCTGTAATTGCAGACATGTAATTTTTCTTTATGTTAATATACCAGAGTGGGTCCATGGGGGAAATTATTTTAACGACCAGAAAAGTCAATGGGCAACATGGCGGCGCTGTGAGAAAATGTCTGCGGCAAGTCCTTTCTGATATGAAATAATAATGGCGTGGATGGAAATGTGCTCGTTATCGAACCGGCAACACTTAAGAACTCAAGGGGCCAATTTGCAAATGGTGGTTGCATATGGTATTGATTTATGCAGAATAAATAATGTGTGCGGCCGTAAATGGCAAAGGTAAAAACAATCAGCAAACATCGGCCATTAGGCTATTATTTTGAGCAATGTTTGAAGAGCCATGATTGGCTGATATAATCAGCCGGACGATTAACCGGCTGGGCCCTACTCATTAATAATTGTAAACTCTCCTTTTGGCAGTTAACTACGACATTGTACGAAAAAAATCAACCCATACAGCCTAGAGATAATCCACAAAGTCAAAACACGAGCTTGCGACACTGACCATCTTTTGCAGGTGCTTCTCTTTGCGTGCATCTACCATGACCAGACCCTCCTTGACCAGGCCAAGGCCAACGTCGTCCTTGGTGTCGCCAAACTGTATTGTGACGTGAGGGCAGGTGACGCCAGAGTACTCCACGTTGAGCAGGCACTGGCTGTTGTGGATGTCGCGCACCACGCAGTCCACCACGTCAGCCCGGGCATCTTCCTACAAAAACGGACGAGTCGAATTCAGAAATAATGCCGTGTTCAACCAACACGACTCAGAAGTTAAAACAAAAATGACA
The DNA here is from genome assembly GCF_033458585.1 of Syngnathus typhle. Lineage (NCBI taxonomy): Eukaryota > Metazoa > Chordata > Actinopteri > Syngnathiformes > Syngnathidae > Syngnathus > Syngnathus typhle. The sequence continues at coordinate 2,662,076 of NC_083758.1, forward strand.
TTTTGTCAAGCAGATGCTAAATTTAATAACAATCTTCAAAAGTAATTAGAAACTTCTCCCAAGCATTTTAAAAAGGTTGGGCAGTTTGAGCTAATTTCTGTTTGATCATATTTTAATGTATATTTTTGGCTCATCATGCTAACTAATCAATGATAGCTAAATCAAAAACACTGGAAAACAAAAAGAAAAATCAGAGCCATCGCCACTTTAAGCCCATCAATCTCCTCCCTCCCCTCCTGCCCTGGTCTTGTCTCCATGGCAACCCCTTTCCAGCAAACTGCCCTTGGATGTGTGTTTGTGTGTGTGTGTGTGTGTGTGGGGGGGGGGGGGGGGGCATTTCTGAATGTGCACTCAGATATTTGATTAAGTAAAAGATAACGAGTCCTTCTGAAAAGTGTGACAGTGTAAATGACAGCAATCAACAATCAAAATGGACACATTGAGTTGTACCTAAACAAGTGTCCAGCGTGACCATTTTTTTTTTTGTTGATTTGGTTCTCGTGCTACAGCTTCCTTAGTTTGTTTTGATTTATTTTTCAAAATCATTTTAGATCTGATAGAAATTCAACCTTCTAATCAACTGTTGGATATTATATCTAAATAACTGTTGGAACTGTTGGTTATTAAGGATGTTTGAGTTTGTGCTGTTTCAGAATGCACTCAAAAGTCAAACAAAAACAACCAACTAGTTTAAGCAACGTTTACCAAAAGTTCGTTTGAATGTTTGAGTAAAGGCTAATACCAAAGTATTAAGAGGCTTGTTTATGCAAAGTTCTTTCAGCTTTTTAACGGCTTGTTTTTCCTCCGTAGGTTGCCATGGTGGTTACACAAAAGTGTCTTTTTCACTTGAACTCAAATGAACTGAAACGAAGTGTTCCTTTGGTTACATCAGTATGTAGAAGCTAAAAATAGTAAAGCACAGATAAGGATGTCAAATACTTTTCTAATAGTTATTTTGGAGGCTGACTGGAATGCTGGATGACTTTTTGACTCCCATTTCAGGGGGAAATTTCTCTTTCCTGTCAACGACGGAATGTCTCTAACTCGTTCAAATCGAAAGAGTCCCAATTAAAGCACTTGTTGATGCTTGATGGTCTCAGCCGTTCTAATGTGCAAATGTTTTCATGACATTCAGAGTGCTCAAGTTAAAAATCCTCTTAAAAGCCAGAATGTCGTTGACTTTAATCGCTAATTAATTGACATTTTGTGTTTGTTGTAGAACTTTCACTTGGTTTGATTCATGGAGTCAGTGCGACTTAGCAGTGCGGCTTTGACAAGGCTGTCTTATTTAAAGAAAATAATAATCATTGATTTTGTAGTACGTCAGCGAGCTACTTTGATAAATTAACCGAGCTGAGTGCAGCCGGTCAACAGAGTCAGCGTTGTCGCGGCAACAATGCCCGGCGTCGCTGACTTTTCAAAAGGTGACTGCTTTTATTTCTGTCCAAAAGCAACAGCTGGAGAGAGTGATGTTTATTTGCCGCGAGGCGTGAACTCTCCGCACCCGGGAAATGGACGCCTGAGTGTACGCCTTTGCGGAGGTGAGGGTCGCACAAGAAGATAAGGTGGGTGCGATTTGGCCAGCTGAGAGCGACTGTCAGCTTGCAAGTGTGTGTGTGTGTTTGCAGTCTAGGTGACGCCTGTGAGCGCTGCAACAGATGGGCCACTTTAGCCGTCAGCATGCTTCAACACTCAACACACACAAAGACACCAAGTGACCAAGCACATTTTGGATACATACACCATGTTTATAATTATGCAAATGAGACTTTTTTTTGCCCACATTTTTATAGTCTATCCTAATGGCCTCATCAAGTCATTAAAAGTTACAACATAATCAGAATGTTTTTAAACAAACCTTTCTGTGATAACAGATTTTTTTTGTTCTGAAATTAAAAACATCTAAACAGGTCAAGTTAGATTCTAACATTGGGGCTTTCTTTGAGAGCAGCTTGGAGAATTTTGCATCCGTTTTTCTTTTTTCTTTCAATGTTTTACCAGGTAAGCCAATTGAGAACACTTTCTCATTTACAATGGTGACCTGAAGGCAAAGTGTGTGAAGTGTCTTCCCCAAAGACACAACGACATGTGACTGACAGAGCTGGGATCGAACCGCCAACCCTCCAGTTACCACTCTACTGCCTGAGCCACAGCCGCCACAGTCCGTTGAACTTGTTAATTTTTAGACAATATCTGCTTGAATCATTTGTTTTGTATTAATGGTTAATGTTTGGTTATTTGTCAAAGTTTGTATTTGAAAAATAAATGTTAGTGACTTTTTTTCTTTTTTTTAGATTTATTGGTACACAAATTAACCTACCACAACAAATGGAACAAAAGTACCGAAGATTGGTGCCAATGAGTCCCAGGTACTGTGAATCAGAACCCAATCGGTTCAAATGTGAATGTGACCCCCAGAATCTACAGACAACATTCTGATTGATACTACAATTGTGAATTTATCTGAAAATCCAGAGAAAACTGGTTACTTTGATTTTATATTTATATTCTTAAATACATTTTTTAAAATATGCAAAAACAATTAATAAAGCAATATTTTTATGGATAAATAATTATAACAAATTGAATTTGAAAATTAAAAATAATATAGAATATTAAGATAGGTTAAATAAAAATGATACCAATACTGAAAGATGTTTATGTATTGACGGGTATAATAAATGAGAAGTGGTTTGGAAAGACAGAAATATAAAATAAACAAAAAAATACATTCATAAACATGATCCTCCTCAACCTTGCGTGTCTTGTTCAAATTTGAGCGTGTTGAATTGTGTTTGTACACACTCAATGTCAAATGGATTTGGTTATGCTGTTCCGCCCCAAAACAGAACATCTATTTTTGTTACTTACGTCCTGCGGCACCTGGATGTAGGCGAGGGTGTACTCTGTAGCCTGTGCCGGCAGCGTTCTGGTGCTGAAGGCGGGCGGGATGGTGGCGAGGCGGGTGGACGACACGGTTTCTCTCTGGCAACGACACATATTGATTGTGTTTATTATCGTCATTTGTGTCAAGCTTCCAATTCGGGGCCGGGTGTCAGCTGGGGGTACACGAGGCTTTGGCAGCTGCCGGAGAGCCCGGAGTCAAAAAGCCGACGCGCGCCAGTCAAATACACGCTGAGACAATACGGCAGCCGTGACAATTAGCCCTGATTGCTGTGATTATGCCTCTGAATAAAGACATTTGAGTAATAAATGAGGCAGAGCTGTGAAAATAACTTTTTTGTGTCTGTGTGTGTGTGGGAGGGGGGGTATGATCCCCCCTCCCCACAATGGAAATGGCATGTTGCAAATGATGACAATTAGTAGCTCACGCTGTGTGTTTTTTTAGTCACTAGCAATTTGAATTTAGTTCTCCAAAAAAGTTGAATTTTAAGTGATATCTTCTACAGGACTGTCTCAGAAAATTTGAATATTGTGATGAAGTTCTTTATTTTCTAAAATGCAATTTAAAAAAAAAAAGTGTCATACATTCTGGATTCATTACAAATCAACTGAAATATTGCAAGTCTTTTATTATTTTATTAATGCTGATTATGGGTTACATTTTAAGAAAACTCAAAAATCCTATCTTAATCCACTAATCCATAGTGAACACGGCTGGTAAGATTATTGGTGCTTCGCTCCCCTCCTTGAAGGACATTTACACCTCCCATCTCACCCGCAAGGCGACCATGATTGTGAGTGATTGAGTCACCCCGCTCACTCTTTGTTTGAGCTTCTGCCCTCTGGGAAGAGGTACAGAAGCCTGCGCTCCCGCACCACCAGACTCTCCAACAGCTTCATACTCCAGGCTGTTAGGATCCTGAACTCGCCCCCCCTTTCTGCATAGCGTCCTGTACTTTGCGCTATGCTTACTGTCTGCTGTACGCACACTGGCTCAGTTTTGCTCCTCTTATTTATTGGGTTATTTGTTTATTATTTATTCATCACTCATTTTATTTATTGTTTGTGCCTTCTTGTTTCTATTTTGTGTCGTCTACTTGTATGTTTATTGTGTACTGTGTCTCGTCACCGTGGGATGGAGGAAACGGAATTTCGGTTTCTTTGTGTGTCTTGACATATGAAGGGGTTGACAATAAAGCTGACTTTGACTTTAAAATCTTAGAATATTTCCTCAGATCAAGTAAAAAAAATATTTATAACAGCAAAACAAAATCAAACATTTGAAAATGTTTATTACTGCACTCAGTACTTGGTTGGGAATCCTTTTGCACGGATTACTGCGTCAATGCGGCGTGGCATGTAGGCAATCAGCCTGTGGCTGAGGTGTTGCCCAGGATGCTTCAATAGCGGCCTTTAGCTCATTTGCATTGTTGGGTCTGGTGTCTTTCAGCTTCTTCACAATACCCCACAAATTCTCTATGGGGTTCAGGTCAAGGGAATTGGCAGGCCAATCAAGGACAGTAATGCCATGGTCAGTACACCATTTACTGGTGGTTTTAGCACTTTGGGCAGGTGCTAGATCATGCTGGGAAATGAAATCATCATCTCCATAGAGCTTTTCAGCAGATGGAAGCATGTAGTGTTCTAAAATCTGCATTTACTCTGAACTTGATGAAACACAGTGGACCAACACCAGCAGCTGACATGGCTCCCCAGACCATCGCTGACTGTGGTAACTTCACACTGGATTTCAAGCAACTTGGATTTTGCTCCTCTCTAGCCTTTCTCCAGACTCTGGTGCCTTGACTTCCAAATGAAGTACAAAACTTGCTTTCTGAAAAGAGGACTTTGGACCACTCTGCAACTGTCCAGTGCTTCTTTTTCATAGCCCAAGTCAGACGCTCATTCCGTTGTCTTGAGTTGAGATGTGGCTTGACCATGGGAATACGGTTATTGTAGCCCATTTCCCGGACACGTCTGTGAACAGTGGCTTTTGATACCTGCACTCCAGCTTTAGTCCACTGTCTTTAAAGCTCCACCAAATTCTGAAAGTGACTCTTCTTCACAATGCTGTTAAGGCTGCAGTCAGCTCTCTTGGTTGTGCAGCATTTCCTGCCACATTTACCCCTTCCAACAGACTTTTTGTGGATGTGCTTTGAAACTGCACTCTGTGAACAGCTTGCTCTTTGAGAAATTTATTTTTGTGTCTTACCCTCCTGATGGAGGGTGTCAATGAAGGTCCTCTGGACAGCAGTCAGATCAGTAGTCTTCCCCATACTTGTGATTTAGTTTACTGAACCAAGCTGAGTGTTTTTCAAGGCTCAGGAGTTAATTAGATGATTCAAGTGATTAGTTGAATACCCTACTAGTATACTTTTTCATGATAGTCTAATATTTTCAGATAGGATATTTGAGTTTTTTTAAGCTGTATGCCATAATCAGCAATATCAAATAATAAAAGGTTTGCAATAATTTAGTTGATTTGTAATGAATCCAGAATGTATGACATTTTTGTTTTTTTAATTGCATTTCAGAAAATAAAGAACTTTATCACAATATTCTAATTTTCTGACACAGTCTTGTATACAGATACAGAATTCTATGGACGCATTCCCGTATATTGCAGCTCAAAGCAACACGAGCAAATGTTTTACCAATCAATGAGCTCCTAAAATAAATAAATGCTTGAATTCTCTTAAATGGGCGACATGAGCAAGATAAGATAGCACAGTGTGACGAAAAAGTCTGTCCGAAAAAGCGCGCCGCTCCTTTAACGAGGCGCGTATATTAGACTAACGCAATCAAGTGCACTCTAGAGTCGAGGGAGAACACCTTCAACGTTCGCTACCAATCAAGCGCCTTCAGATTTATTGACGTCGTTTTAGAGACTCGCACGGCTGTTGTAAATGTGTCTCTTTTGAAGGGAAAAGAGGAGACAAAAGCCCTTTGTCTCAGTGGACAGACACAAGGTGATGCCCCAATGCATTGTGGGAAGTGACCCAGAGCACACTGGATAACACACGAGGAAGAAGTACCTTGGGTGATGCCATAAAAGTGCACTGGTTCGCGAAACGAGTCACACCCAGCCATAATTCAGGAATGAGGTTTTAGAATTATCTCAGTTTTCCAATACAACCATTGCGCCAAGCATAGCATAGCATAGCATAGCATAGCATAGCATAGCATAGCATAGCATAGCATAGCATAGCAACTGCTGCTCTGCCCGACTTTATGTTCATGGAAAACTCAAATCAAAGCGGTCCAACTCACTACTGTTTTCCGTCACTTACGTTGCCGTAGTCGATGTAGAAGACGTGCACTTTTGCCGCCGACTCTACTTTCTCCACTCGGGCTCTGTACCTGCAGGGGATAATATTTCTGTCATTATTCTGTTCGCGTCGCAATTGCATGTTTTCCACCTGGAGACAACTTTGGTTATTATATTGCAACCACAAACGCATGAGCAGATTAGAGCGGTCCATAGTGAAGTCCTGCTTTGATTCCGACACCTACCATTCACCATCGGCGAACTTGGCTATGCAGAATTCGCCCCGGCGTGGAGCGTAGGCTCCTTCTACGGGGGGCTGGGTGGCGAGCTCTGCTCGCATGCTCTCCATCAGACTCTCCAGCTGGCTTCCTAGCAGGGCACAAAGTGATCAACAAGAGAGAGATGTTGGGTGAAGCTATTTCGGTTCAATCATAGGGTAATTTATCAGGATTTCAAGAAAACCGGGAAGGCGAGCCCTTCAAGAGGGTCCAGCAACCTACCGAGACAAGGTCCCAAAATAGCTCAAAACCAATTTGCTCGGAACACTGAAGCAGCGAAAAAAAAATCTGGAGTTTTGGTATTCTGCTCATACTCAATGATTGCATGTGGTTGGAAAGTGTGTCGAGTCTGCAGATGCATGAATCAAAGATGCTTGTTAGCCAAAGAGCCTCAATGTCAGAATACAGACATAATATTGGATAAGTTCCTTTGGAAAAGGCGCCCGAGTCGCAGATGTAAACACATGGCAAGTTGCATGGCAATCAGTCTTGCATTACTCCCACATTGCGTTTCTTAAATCTGGCGGGTTAATGATATGCGCCCTCATTTCAATCTGCCCCCAGGTTACCTTCGCAAACGCAATGTTTGTTTTTGGAAGACGCACCCAGCGCATTTGCTTGGGTCATTTGCGGCGACCGCGTGTCGTCATTAACACCTTGAGCGGGGAGCGTATGTAAATAGTTACAGCAGGGTTATCTTCGTCAAGACAGGCGGCATAATTTTATTAACTTCAATCGTGGCTTTGCAAGGCTCGGGAGCCATTTTGGAGAGCGCGGATACGTCAACGATTTACAAAATGGCGTCAATCTTTTTGACGTATCTAGTTCCGCTTTGTGTCCAAAGAGACGGGGATACATGAACCTTGAGAGAATGCTATTGGTTCTATTTATGTAAATGACAAAGCACGTCCAGATGAAGAATAAAATGGACAACACAGAACTCAGTTTTGGGATAAAACTACAAAGCAAAAATATAATACAGTAATCCCTCGTTTATCGCGGATAATTGGTTCCAAAAACCACCACGAAGTACGGTGACCAACAAGCATTTGGAGCAATCGGCCGACTTCCTCACATGCTTCCTCAATTTAGAAGTTTTATTTGGACTTTTTAATTGTTTTTTAATTTGGAAAGAAATCCGCAATGTAGTGAAGCCGCGATAAACGAAACGCAAAGTAGTGAGGGACCACTGTATAATAATTCCATTATAATTCACCAAGCTCGTAAATTGGGGCATGGACTCAACTTTCTACATTGACTTCTGAGTGAGTTTACAGCGTCTAACGCCACCTCGGGGCCATAAATAGCTGGCGCCTTGGCCGCCAGCGCTAACGTGATTATTACAGCTTGGAGTGATGCAGTCAAAGGCCGCTGACAAGCGTCGCCATGGTTCGCCGCCTTTAACGAGACGATTTATGACCCCTCGCGTGCTTCTGGAGATTCACTCCGGCCACTTCCCGAGTCAAGTCCTGTCACGTCTGCTCCCAACATAAATCCATCACGGTCAATGTCTCAGAGATATTCAGCGCCTTCAAACCAAACATGGATACCCTTGATTGGGAAAATGTGAAGGACTCCTGCTAATTAGAACACAGATAATTGTTGCATTATTATCTGTGTTCTCCCACACCGTCTGTTGTCTTCCGGGTTAGAGCACGCTGGCGTCAGATTTGTTGACTGCCGCTTCTGTCCCGGACCGTGTCCGTTACTTGTTTTTCGTTTTCCCGTTTTCAGTGCACCCGTCTCTTCTTTTATTTTTCTCGTGTCTTCCGTCCACCTCACATCCCCGCAGCTCCGCTCTCACCTATCTGTCTCCTCTACCAACTACGTTAGCCAGCTAGCCAACAGCCAACTGGACAAAACCACCACCGGACCCTCCTGCCTCCCGACTCGGAGCCTGTGGCCGCCTGCTGCGGACTCGACGGCAGCTCTGGCCCGGCTCTCTGGCCTTCCGTCCGGCGTCCGCGGGGGACGGGCTCCACTCCCTGCGGGCTCGCCAACCGTGGCTCTGCTGTGTGCCGCCGTGGTGCGTTGGGGCCTGCCGTTCGAGCGGGTGCAGTCGAGGTCGACTGGCATCACCATCTGGTCCACTGCTCCGTCCACACGAGGCTGGGATCCTTCGCCGTCGCACATCTGTCCGGCATTTCCCCGATGGCTCACCCATCTCCTCTTTTTGGACTACCAACCCCCCGTCACCCCCACCTCCCGTACTGGCAACCTCAACAACCTCCGCTCCCGCCCCTCCTGCTCCTCCATCCATCCACTTTGCACTGCTGACCGATGTCCTGTTAACTATAACCTACTGTCTCTCTCCCCCGCCCCCCCCCTTCCACTCTTTTCTTTTTATTTTTTATTCCATGTAAGCGTCTTTGGGTTATTGAAAAGCGCTATATAAATTGAATGTATTATTATTATTATAATTAGCCGGGGAGTGAGATTTGTTGCTGTTGAAATATATAAAAAAAACGACTAAAATAAAAAAATCTTTTGGTCTTTCAACCCTAAACAGGATCGATTAGGCTTTCCCGGCTGGCTCCATCCTGTCGAATGCGTGTTTTCTGACATAAAGAACCCTCAAACCTGGTTGCCTCTTGGCTCGCATTATTCACACTTCCGCCTTCTACGCAGAGCAGCTGTTCATCACCTAATGAAGACCCCCCCTCTCCCCTCCCCCAACGGCCCTTCCTCTTCCAGGCAGGTCGCTCTTCAAAGCCTGAAACCCCTTTCCCCATCTTTTTTTAATCTCGACTGTTGACTTGGAATATATCTCAGGCGTTATGCGGCGGGCGATTCATCAATGGGGAAGCGGCGAGCCTGTTGCTCTTTTGGCCTTATGTCTTATCGGGATTATTTACCTGCTTTGGCTTTAATGACTTTCATACATGGCGCTTAATAGAATCCCACGCAGCCTTGGGATGTGCGGAAAAAGGCCACGGGAGCTACCCCGCTCTCTCTGCAAGGATGTTACGCTTAGATCTCGAGCTATAATTACATTATTTTTCTCTCTCAATGTGACAAACTGAAATGTTTGCATTTGTCTGTCTTATGTTTGCATTTTTAGGGTGAGAAGTTCGGTCATCCGGGAGAAGCTCGGAGTAGAGTCGATACTCCTCCACGTTGAGAGGAGCCAGATGAGGTGGCTCGGGCATCTCATCAGGATGCCTCCTGGACGCCTCCCTGGGGAGGTGTTCCGGGCATGTCCCACCGGTAGGAGACCTCGGGGACGACCCAGGACGCGCTGGAGAGACTATGTCTCTCAGCTGGCCTGGGAACGCCTTGGGATCCCCCGGGATGAGCTAGACGAAGTGGCTGGGGAGAGGGAAGTCTGGGAGTCCCTCCTGAAGCTGCTACCCCCGCGACCCGACCCCGGATAAGCGGAAGAAGATGGATGGATGTTTGCATTTTTTTTTTTTAAATCACCGCTGGATTAATTTGCCTGGAGCCAACATTGGCCATCAAACATTGATCATGTGATCGCTACTAAGCTGTTGTTGCAGCGCAAATTGTCACGATTGAGCTTGATCCTCCTTAGCGGGATGCTCGCTCGTTTAATTAGAACGCGCTTATTCTCTAAGTCAACATTCACTCAACTACGAGGACTACGACTTGGTCTCTTTGATAAACAGCTGATGTGGCATCCAATATTCAGACTGCAGGCACACACACCATGCCGCTAAATACTTAATGGGCTATATTTAGCACATTATTGTTGTTGTGTTTTTTTAATGAGGTTGGCAGCGGAAAAGTGGGAGTTTCTATTTGCCGGTCGCATTTGCTTGGAGTGGCCCGTGTCTTTGGAGTGCGCAAGGTCGCAGAGATCTATGCGGGTCCCCCACTCCAGACAGTAATTACATATAGCCTACAGAGAGAGAGGCCAACGCCGAGGGAAGAAGACAAAAAATAACTCGGGCGGGGTTGGAATGGTGTGATAGCCCTTTGAAGGGGAGATAATGTGTGTGGGGAAAGTGAGACAATGCCAGATAAATGAGTACATTAACAGATAAAGAGCCGTCCAATGAAGTGAGGATTAAGGCGCGCAATCCCTCACGCTGGCTGGCGATTTGGCAAAGAAGAAGAAAAAAAAAACGCTCCAAACGTGAAATTAATCACTTATCGAGCGCGTGTAAAGATAGCCATGCATGAAGAAAGCTGCACTTATGAGTTATTAAAAGGGGAATAATTAAAATGGGAAAATGGGAGGGTTGGGTTCAAGAGCCGAGTTCGCATGACCCGCTGAGGGGATAAAATGGGAATTTTCTCGAAGTCATTTGACAATCGCTAGGAAGATGAAAGTGCTGAGGTTATTTGGTGGGTCTGCACGTGCCCGCTCAAGTGCAAAAACAGCTGTGAGGCCTTTTCAGTTTTTCTTTATCAAGCCTGCACAACACAGTGATGGAGCTCGGTAGAATTTTTAAATCAAGCCCCTAAATCCTTTTTAAGTTTGTAACATAAAATTTTGTAGACATGCGAGTAGACCCACAAAAAAAGACATTTTGGTTTCAGGTGTCCATTTTAGGGGTCACTAGAATTTTTTGTGGGTAGAGCCTGGTGGCAAATTTTGATGACTCTCCCCAAAACGGGGATATCTGAAAACAAGTCTCTGCCGAGTGCCACGTCACCGTTCCGTAACGTAATTACAGTACGGTGCTCGGCTGCCGTGATTCTACAACAACACTTTGATGTGCTCTTCAAGGGCTTGCTATGACTTAATGCGGCTTTGAGCGAGCGTCAGCGAAAACGAAAGCGACCGAGAGAGAAGGAAGGACGGCGGGAGGGGAGGCAGGGCCAGTTCCCCGATGGGGTTTACGCTCTCGGACAGAATCTCGAGGACAAGTCAGTCTTTGAAGGACTTAAAATGGCTGCTTTAAACCAAAATGGCGGACTTCCAGGGCCTTTTGGAATACAGCCTCTGGACTTTTTTGTAGGTCTACTGATAGACAAATTTCATTAGAATAATTTCCAACATTTCTGTAATTTCAAGTCAGCCTTGATAATATAAAGAAAAAATTCAAGCGTGCTCAGGAGCTACTCGGTAAAACACTGCTTGATCATAGAAAATGTTTTAATGAGTTTGATACTACTATTCGTAACGAGTTATTAAATCCATGGGCCTCGTGGCAAATGACGCTGAGGGCGTCAGCCGCTCACTTCAATTGGAATAGCAGGTACTGCAGGTGGTCCTGGTTTTTATCCTCGTGTTTACACCTGGAGGGGGAGCGGAAGGTCGGGCTAGCTGTGTTAGCCGCAGGCACGACTGGGGGCCTTTCAACCTCCTCGTCGGGGCCTACAGCAAGATGATGAAAAGATGATCAGTCGCATGTTTGCGCTCTCAACCCATTGGCTTTGTAAAAGTGAGCAAATAATACTTAGCCTGAGTTTGTTGTCACTTGTGGCGGGTGCTACTCATCTAGAATTATCCGGGGAGGGGCGGTACGGAGAGGCTTTTTGGGTGAGGATGCGAGGGGGTTGGGGGGTCTTACTGAGCACAACACACCAGGAGATGTATTACGTGCCCATTCATTCATGTGGAAACATACATCAGCCGGTGTGGGTGTGCATCCAAGCGGGAGCAGCAGGGACTGTTAGTTCTCCAGTCGCAAGCGACGGGGTGATGGATTCCTGTCATTGCATCGCGATAACAACAAGCGGCATGTCTATGGCTGCGGGAAATTGGGGCTCTTTAACTTGGCCTGGTGTTTAAAGGCGAATAAAAATAAATGGAGGAGGAGGGACGTACCTGTCTCTACGTCTTGGGTGTACAAGTGGAGCATGTCGGTGATTTCCGTGACGTAGACGGGCTTGTATTTAGCCACGCGCTCTTTCTCCTCGGACACGTGCACAACTTCCTCCTTGGGCTTCTCCTCGTAGTTGGCCCACACCTACAACACACGAGACTCCACATCACACACAAGTCGGTGTCGGCGTTGCAAGAATGAGAGAGATTAAAATGGCATGAAAAGATGAAGGAGATTACATTCTCCATCATGTCGGAAGAGACGTGGGTGTAATGAATCGATTAATCGTTTCATTGATTCCTAAGAATTGTCATTCGTGTGGGATCGGTTGAGTCAAAATGGAGTGCTTATCATATGAATAAATATGTCTTACAAGACATCAAGTCATATCCAAATGGATGTATTATTATGCATGTCCTTCAATAAGTCAGAATTATACAAAAAGTGATGTTTTGTGACATAAAAACAATAAATGGAAAACAGTACATATACATAAAAATGCCATAACATGGTTCCTTGCTAGTCATTAAAATGTCTTCATGCAGAAAAACACCTGCGTACACTAAAGATAGCGCCAAACATTTTGTCAATGAAAAAAATGTCTTAGTATATACATCATTAAAAAATGTCATCATCAAACATGTCAGAATGATGTCTTGCAATAATACATGAGGGAGTACCTAATATTGTGGACATTTAATCACACAGCATAACAAACAAATAACACTTTGTTTCTGCGTTAGTGGAAAAACAAGAGTAGCCTTATTTTGATGGAAGTGTGTGTGTGTGTTTTATGTTACGATTGAGTGTAAGCAGGTTCCATTCTTCCCGCATTGAGGTTACGTCTCTTTTGGCTTCCCAGAGAGAAACGGGAGGGCAGGAGGCTCATTAGGAAGAAGTGCTTCGCCGGCGGCCACGTATCAAACCGCACAGATGCCAACTGATGTGTGTGTGTGTTTACTGTACAAAGAAACCAAGGTGGCGGGTGCTTGTTAAGGCAGAATGCAGCCGTTGTGTACTCATCTTTAAGAGCAGTAAAGCATGTGAACACACACAAAAGGTGAAGGGGAAAAAGGATGAAAGCGAGCTAATCATTTTTCCGAACTGTATTCGCGCTCTCTCTCCTTTTTAAAATATTACAGCAGACGGGTGATTTTTTTTTTTTAACAAGAATGAAACCACCGCCAAGGAGCTGCCCTGCCACCCCGAGCAGACGACGCAACCTTTCTTTGGCGTGATTATTGCAGCGCAAACGAGGCAACGCTAAAGTTTGGAGTTTTCCATTTTTTTTTGTAAGCCTTCTGGCTAATGATAGATGGGGCCGCGACGAACAATTAAAATCAATTATTCATTCCTCATCGTTGGTGGAGGTGTCGCAACCCTGGAACAGGGAGGAAGGGGTTAATTAAGACGGGGAAAAATGTGGCCATGCGTTGTAAACTCAGAGATCAACAATGAAGACTTTGATGCGGTCGAGAAGACAGGTAGCCGTGATAGACTAACTTTGGATGAATTCCCGAAGTGTCGGCTATGTGTGGCAAAGATTAGGCCGGGTCACCATTCATTAACCTGCTGACCATCACTAGGGCTGCTCAGGTGGGTGGGATATTACTGAAAGTTGTTCGGGCAAATTAATGAATGGAAGATCACGAAAAGACGATAATAGACACGAATGCAAAAAAAAAAAAAAAAAATCACTATCACATATTTTTAGAATCGATTATTCCATTGATTAATAAAATAATCACATACAATTGTATTTGCATTAAGATATATTAAAAACATTGACAATAATTACTGTTTATTAACCAATTTTTGTTTATTTGGTATTATTTAGCGATTTGAAAAAAACAACACAAAGTTAATATGACGTAAAAAAGAAAAGGATTGTTTTCCAAAGCAGATGTTAGCAAATATCTTGGTGAGACACAAAGACAAATCAGTCTGTTTTCATGAAGCACAAGAGAAATCAGAGAATTACTTTTGCCATCTTGAAATCAGAAAACTTTGACACTCTTTAGTCTCTAAAAGATTACTTGATTATTAAAATGTGAGGCAAATAATTTGATGAATTTGTTTTCAATTAATTGATTCATTTTTACCCCTAAACTACAGTATGCCACATACTTCTTAATGATAGCCTTTCATACAATAAGCCACCTTCAAAAGTATTGGAACAGCATTGTCACTTTCTTTCTGTTGCATACTGAAGACTTATTTGGGTTTCATATTAAAAGATAAAATAGTAGAAAAGTCCAGTTTTTATATTATGAAGTGTTTTAAAGTTACATTAAAAACGTGCTTTGGACTGTCCTGGGAGTGAATCACGAGAACCGCTGCGGTGTGCACACACACGCACACAAACACACACTGCCCAGGGCTGATGACCTTCCGTGAGCAGCCAACCATCCAGTTTGTTCCACTCGAATGCAGGTATATGACTGCTGCTCTGCAACTGCAGCCAGATGCTCCAGCCCAGCCAACGGCTGAGACACACCAGCATGCAGAGACGACGGACAAAACCAGAGTGACAAAAAGCGCTACTAACAGAGGCCGCTCAGCTCGCCCTTCGGAAACTCCCGAATGACCCCAGCTTTTATTTTGACGTCCGACGCAGCCATTTTGACAGCAAAGCAGGCGTTCTTTTGGGTTTAATCATCTCTGCCGCCGAGGACGCGCTAATCTCACACCTCCGATGCCAGACTTTAGCACTTTTCAACAGCAGGGATGCCATCAAAGCCAACAGATGAACCTATTTTTTTTTGTCCAACGTGTTAAGTTATTATGACAACCTTTAAAGTGAACGAGCACTTTCTTTTTCTCACTAACTTAGGGAAAGGCCTCTTAAGTGATGACTCATTTTTAAGTGCTAAAATGAGGGGTGGGAGAGGGACCGTTAATAACAGTTAGCGATTGATAGTAGGACGTAATTTTGATTTTGTTAGTACCGTAATTTTCTGACTCGAAGTCGCTCCGGAGTATAAGTCGCACCAGCCATAAAATGCCCAAAAAAGTGGAAAAAAAACACAAGTCGCTCCGGAGTATAAGTCGCATTTTGGGGGGCAATTTATTCGTCAAAATCCAACACCAAGAACAGACATGAACGAGCAACAACAGGCTAAACGATACGGTATGCTAACGTGACAAACACAAACGAGGAGCTGAGAACGGGCCTGACGTAACATTCAGTTATTTAAAAAAAACTATTACATAAATAACACGTTTATAAAACCATCTGTGTCACTCCAATTCATCAAATCAATCGAAAATCAATGTGCCGCGCCGCAGTTCAAATTATTCCACAGACCCATACAACGATATATAAACTACATTTTAAATAAGTATCACATAAACATCAATATTATCAAACCATGTGTGTCACTCCAAATCATTAAATCCATCGATCAAATTTCTCGTCCTTTATGTCATCCTGGTGACAGAGGACATGTCCAGAGGATATTGCGCTTTAAAGTGTTAATTACTTTATTTGATTTTTTCTCTCTATTTTTCATGTTTTGAATATGTTCAAGATAAAGATATCAAAGCATGTGAAGTGATCAACTATACTAAAAATAACATGTGAAGTGGTCAACTATACTTGTAAGTGATGTGTCAATGATAAAGTAAAAATTAGTGAAAAAAACCATATAAGTCGACCCTAAGTATAAGTCGCCCCCCCCCCCCCCACCCAAACTATGAAAAAAAAACTGCGACTTATAGTTCGAAAATTACGGTATTAAGGCCAATGAAAACGTTTTGTACAGCCAAATGTTATGAAATGTCAGCACAATAAAATTAAAGTTCCTCGTTAGCGTGAACCGCATTGTGGCGAAAGAAAAGGTTAGGGGGAAAAAAAATTATTGAAGTTCAAGTAATGTGTTTTACGTTTCTATTTTCAATTTATTTGAACTGCAGTGATGATTGATGCCCTATGAGGAAAGCCGATGTTATGAAATATATTCAATCTAACATTAAAACTAAGAATTTGTCACAAGTATGGTCTCACAACTTTTTTGTTGGCTTTTTATTATCAAGATGCTGCTATGATGTGATTTGTCATCGTAACATCAATCTCAGACAGGCCATGAAAGAGACGCACTATTTATCATGTTTTATTTATTATCAAGTTATCATTGAGGCACACCTTAAGTTGCCATTAAAACCACAGTTTTCCATGAAGCCATATAAGAAAAGCAGCACCTACCAAATGTGAACAAACCAACATGAATTTCGCTAGTTATTGAAGTTAAAGTTCAGTACTTTTTAGCTTTTTACGATTCAGAATTTTGTAGTTGGTCTCGGAGGCTTCACAAAGTTACTAAAGAGGTGCAACCCTCTGGAGAAGCAAGTCAACGACAAAAGGGGTCCAAGTGCAAATTTGCCGATTGATGGTGAGCAAGGACGCCTTGAAAGGCGAGCACAGGTGTAGCGAAAACACCGTCGCAGATGGGTGAGCCAACGCCAGACGGAGGAAGGTGGAGGCCACTTTGAACGCTGATTAAAAGGCGTGTGTCACTTCAATCAGTGTGTGTGAGTGTGTGTTTGTGGTCTGCTGAGACGAATCCAAAAGTAAAAAAAATAATAAATGAATACAAATTAAGTGCAAGAACAATCACAGAAAGGCCAACTGGAGCTTCCAAGTTCAACGTCCAAATGGAACATGTTGTATTGTTATGAATAATCACCCACTTCAAAATAAGAACGTGTCTCTCTAAAAGAACACCACATGGTCCTTCTGAATCAGTCGACGGTGGCAATCTTGGAATCGAGGGGGTCCGCACAACGCCACATCATACAGACGGCGTTGGAACTAGCACGCTCGCCATAGTCAATTCATTAGCCGATCGCGCTTTGAGAACAATTGAAATCAATATGAGCATGTTATTCATAAGAGTGCCCTTTGTAAATCAATTTAGACCCTATTATCTCCCTAATGAAACCTCGGTGGAAAGAATGGTTCATTAATTCACTGGATGACACTTTTCTTTCTTTCGGTTTCTTCCCCGTCCACTCGTCGCTTTTTTGGGGGGGGTCTATAAAACACAGCAAGGAGGCAGATGAAACGAATTTGATTGGTTTATAAAGTAAGAAGAGGTTCTTTCACACTGCCGAGTTGCTTTTCTGTAGAAATGACACGACACCAACGCAAGGGACCAAGTCGACCGGGGAATTTTATATCAGAGCTGTAAAAAGAGAATGGAGGCCGCCTGTGTGTAAGGTCATTTTTTGTTGGATTCGGTTCACAATTTGCAGAGGGTGGAGACACTTATTGTCAGTATAACCTGACTGTAGTAGACGAGTGAAATGATCTCTGGGGAGAAAAGGCGACATAAAATGGACATTTTTACTCATCACCTCTTTGATTTTTAATTAATTGTACATTCCGAAATTGGGTGATTTGCAAGAATTGGGATTAGCTAGCTTCTTGTTCAATCAGTTTTAATGGTGTAAAATGGGGTCCGATGTGACGCAAGGCCAAACACGAAAAACGCAGCTGCCGCACAATAGCGCCAGTAGACGAGCTGTAAAACAATAAATAAAAATTGAATGCCGCGCTGTTCGAACACATTGCACACTGTGATTTTCCAGGGCCACTTGGTTTACCATGACATGACTTTACAGACTATTGAGCAAAAGTGGAACGAGCTAGCGTGACGCACAATGCAAAAAAGCAATTTTGACGCAAATTGTGCGAGACCAGAGACCTAAAGGAACTGAAATGCCAAATGCCTACTTAATACAAGAATGGAGATAAGACGCAAAGGAAATTTACCAGAAGGGGCTATACAAGATGTGGTCTGATTATGTCTCG
The DNA here is from genome assembly GCF_033458585.1 of Syngnathus typhle. Taxonomy (NCBI): domain Eukaryota; kingdom Metazoa; phylum Chordata; class Actinopteri; order Syngnathiformes; family Syngnathidae; genus Syngnathus; species Syngnathus typhle. The sequence continues at coordinate 2,680,073 of NC_083758.1, forward strand.
AGTGAAACAGCATGTGGCTTATTATTCAAGGTTATTTTCAATTGTATGTTTGTGATCAGAATCAGGAAGCCGCTTGTGCTAGTCAGAAGACTGATTGTACGATTTGCTTGAACTTGTAACATAGCCTGATCTTATAGCCTGAGTGTCAAAAAGAGGCAAACCCTTTGGCACCCGTGCCCCACCAATTTCCCTGCTGGCAGAAATGTTCACTTTCCAGAAGGCCTTGGTAGGGTAAGTACCACCCGGCTGCGGTTACTTAACAGATGAATTATGCATTGAAGTCGCGCAGGGTTGACGGATGAATGACGAGGCAGGCGTAAGGTGTAAGGGAGCCGGAGAGAAGTGGTCGTACAAAAGACAAGATGCTCCCCTCGCTGTCATATCGCGGCCAGCAGATGTTCTCGCCGTCAAAGCCCAGCTTACGCGGCTAATATGAGCACAGCCCCACACCGCCTCTCGCATATGAGAATCCGCACAATAAATTGAAGGTTCTTAACCGACCCGGGGCGATCGCAACTAGCTACACTTTCCAAATTGACACAAATTGATCCACTTTGACATGTTGGTGGGCTTTTGGGAGCGCGTGCGGCTATTCTTAGCGGCACCTGGCTGCCGGAATTCTCGCGTACGCCGAAAGAGGGCATGGTGTTGCCGTGGAAACAGAACATGTTGCTGCATATGTAATTGGGGCGAGGGGCTCATGCAAACTTAACACCTGTGACGACGTCCTCAAAGGCACCGCGCAAACAACAACAACACCGACTGGTATGCAAAACCAACCTGGAAGGTTGTGGGTTCAAACCCCGGCCGGGTCATACCAAAGACTATAAAAATGGGACCCATTGCCTCCCTGCTTGGCACTCAGCATTAAGGGTTGGAATTGGGGGCTTAGATCACCAAATGAATGCTGCTGCTGCTCACTGCTCCCCTCTCCCCCAGGGGATGGATCAAAATCACACGGGGATGGGTTAAATGCAGAGGACAAATTTCACCACACGCAGATGTGTGTGTGATGATTATTGGGACTTTTAAACTTTTTAATTAAAAAAAAAAAAACAGGTTGACAAACCCTGGAGCCGAGTTGCTCGGGCATATGGCGCCTTGTTTCAGTTGGGACTATGTTGGTTGTGACCTTTGACAATAGATTGTGTCATTTTAAAAGATAACTCAGGCCTTGACTTCAGAAAACCAATTAAAAAGTTTATCCATAGACATAAGTTTTGCCCATCTGTTCTTATTAGCCTCAACTTAATTCAAACTCAAAAGAACAAAATGTGTTATTCGTCTGGCATAAGTGATCCGCTAGTTTATTATTTCAATTGCGTAGAATTTCTTGAATGAATGTAAAGCATAGAGCTTTAAAAATCCATAAGAGATCCTGCCCACTACAATCTCCTTCAGGCAAAATATGTCAAATTTGTCAACAAAAGAAAATTGGTAGGTCGTTTGGGATCCACAGAAACTGTAAAAATATCTGCTGGTTATTTGTCATCTGCTATTAATAGAGCGTGAATGTGGCTTAAGATTTCAGACAGACTGAATAGTGTTGCTTGTTCAGGATATTGTTTCAGGCTTATGGCGAGGGCTGTCACAATGGACTATTTTTAAAATGGATTATTCCATCGATTAATCAAACACAATTTTATTTCCATTCAATTCCATTCAATTCATATATTTAAAAAAACCAAAAACTGATTCCTCTTTATAAGCCAATTATTTTGTTTATTTGGGAATATTTTGTGATTAAGAAATAACTAAAAGGTAAAGCAATTGACGCAAGAAAGATTGACGGTCATTGTTTTGCAACGTAAAAGCAGATGTTTCCAATATCATTCAATTAAATACAATAGATAAATACATCTGCTTTCATGGAGGACAAGAGAAATCAGAGAATTACTTTTGAGAGCCTGACATCAGAAGCTTTGGAGAGTCTTTATTCAAAAATTGCCCGTGCACAAATACTTCAAAATATGAGGTGATTAAACTGATAATCGGTTAGTTGTCGATTAAGTGAATTTTGATGTAACAAGTTTAGTTTATTTAAGGATTATTTTATTTTATTTGCAAGGCATGCGGCACTTCATTTTCTTCCTTTGATATTTTGGGGTTTTTGTTCTTGACAACCACTACGATTTGTTCAGCTTGAGTCTCAGTTTGGACTGTGGAGCCACTAGATGATTTCTTTTTGTCTACCCATGTCTACCTTAACAAACGGATGGCAAGCCGAATGCGATTCGGTCCCAAAGCAAACGTGGCCACCTGGTTAAGTATTAGCCACGGGTTTCAAGCGGATCCATCATCCAAGAGAGAGCGATCTCTCGGAATAAGAAAGAGGACAACCTCAAAGCCACTACGTGCAAGTATGCAATTTAAGGCCCAAACATCAACTTTTTAATTAACAGGGCACTCTTGCTCCCAGGTTGCCGTGGTGTTGCCATGACAACTGCCTTTACAGGATGCTGTTATCTGTCTCGCATGCACACGCGCTTGCTCTTTGGTCGTTTCTTTTCTTTTCCCGAGGACAACTCCTGATCATTTTTCTTTCTGATCACACCTTCCGAGAAGAAAACGGGAGGCAGTAGAAGATGAGGGTGGGATTAGTGGGACGGCAGGCATGCGGGACAGAGGCCCAGAGGTTAATGCCGATCTGGCGGCGGCAACCAAAGTGAATGGGGACAGGACGCTGGGGGTGGAATTGGTAGAAAATAACACCACATCAGATGTTCAGAACCCGAAATTGCTTTCCCCATCTGGGGTGATGGTGTCTGTGTGAGAATCGCAAAGTTTTGGCGCAGCCACTCCGCCAACCAATTAACATCTTTGTAAAGCCAGAATGCAGTTGGGGGTTCACACAGCCAACTGAAACGGAGAACAAAGACTCCATTGCCCCAAATTGGCCAGTTCTGGCTTTTTTTTTTTTTTATACAAGAGCTTTTTATGCCAACGGTCAAGACACTAATGTAGTGTTTGATCTGATGAATGCTCATGACGACAAGTCATTTTAAAGACAAAACTGCCCAAACCAGGAAAATTTGGAATTGCAGACAAGTCGAGGGTTGGTTTATGTAACGGTCGCTCCCCAAGGCTTGAGGGCAAGAAGAGAGACTCTGTAAAATGCACCAAAACACACACACAGCAAAGTGTTCTCTCTTTCTGACGACTTGGTGTTTTTTAGCACTCCATCCAGCCCAGTAGCCGGAACAAAGTGAAAGTAGACTGACCTCAATATGAAAGGACATTTGAGGAGAGGGGGGAACAGAAATGTCCCTCTAACATGAATGTTCTCTCGGAATTATGTCAAGATCTACGATGACGTTCGCACGTTTGACGGACGACCTTCAGGCCTCTAATCAATTGCACGGATTTATCTTGCCCTTATTGCTCTGTAAAGTTGACAAGCCTTCAAACAAGCACCCATCCATTTTCTATTAAGGGGGGTTCGCCTCGTGCGGCGTGCTCGCGTTCTAACAAGGTCACCACATGATGATCCTTGAGGTTTTCGTTTCACGGCCACAAGCGTTAACGAAGCGGTCGGTTGCGGGAATGAGAGAGAGAAAAAAAAAAAAGAAACTTCACGCTGATTAATACTCTGCGGACGTCTTTTGATTTGGGCTCAGTAATAGGACAGTGTGGGGCGGGCACTTCTTCCAATTAGGGTTTAATTCACTTTAGCGACTTGACGGCTCATCCCAAAACCAAAGAGGACATGACTGTAGTATATGCAAAAAATATAAATAAATGAAACGCCGAGAGACTAGCTCGTCGAGTTGCGTTTTTATTTTGGTAGAAAGTCTGCTGTTTCATTCACGACTTCTTAAAACTCCTCGTTTCTAATTCTTTGTTTCTAACTCAGATTGACAAACCTACCAAATTTCATGTAGCCAAGCCAAACTGCCTACAGTGACAAAGATACAAACCTCCAAGAGGCACCGCGCCAAATTCTGGGGTTCAAGCTCGGTCATTTCCAAGAAAGAGAAAGGAAGCCCTAAACGTTGACGAGACTGAGCAATTTCAAGAAGGCCCTAATGAATCAAAGCACTTAGCATTCACTTCACATTTGAGAGCATGGGAGGTGAACGGCACGAATGATAAATAGGAGGGATGAGTGTGAAACGGGAAATTTGGGAGTCAGACTGGAGGGAAGATGATGTAGAGTCACGGGGAAAGCGATTACTGTGGGAGAGAAGAGAAGGCAGGAAAGAAAAAAAAAAAAACCGAGGTGCATTGTGGGAGAGTGGGACGATCGAGGGGGTAATAAAGACAACTGATGAGGCGCTAGAATGCCTCTGCTGCCCCAAAGAACCTACCTGGAGAGTGGACGATGAGCCACTTAGCATTCCAACAAGGTCCACAACTAATGAGCACAATAAATAGGCCGAGGTTCGAGGATGATCACAAGCCTTGAGAGCATTTTCAAAGTGGTGCCCTTCAGAAGCAAATGCTTAACATTCTATTAGAATGAGAAAGGCAAAGAATCCACCCATCCTCCACTTTGCTCACATGGAGAAGCGTTAAAGAACCGCTAGCAGGCACACTAAAAAATGTCCAAGACGGTGTAAATGTCCAACTTGTCTGGAGAACAAACCGGCTGCTCGAATCTTTCGCTTACACCTCTGCGTTAAACAAGAGCGATTAAAGAAAGACATCCGCAGCCTTGACGGGTCGATGGCAAGAATACAGAAATGCCAATATTCAGACATCCTCATATCAAGTCCGAAAACGGACGTGGAGTCGTCCGCCAATCAAGCGCCTGGTCATTCACCACCAACAAAAGGCCAACTGGATAAAAGGGCTCAATAAAACGTAATGCCCTAACAAAAAGTAAGAAATTATATTGGATTGGGACCACTGACAAGTAGTAAGCATTTATAGGCCACTCATTGATATGATAACTAGACTTTATTATACATATTTGCCCATCTTCTATTGCCTCATTTCTATTGGCTTCACACTCCCGAGAGAAACAAATAATCAGCGAACGTGATTTCCATCGATGAATGTCCTTCACACTCGCCTTTATCGAAAGAGATGGGAGGAAATTGGGTTAAGACCCAGGAGGCAACTTTTGTGTTTTGCAGACGGAGAAGGTGACGAGGCTCGGCGTGTGTCATATAGCATCATGTTCCCTGGCGCTCTTTCACCTCTCTCATTCTTCTGCATCCCTAGCGCAGAAGGGGCGATAAGGGCCCGAGGCATTTCCGCACTAATGGCGCCCGCAAATCTGCCCCTGAGGACCTCCGCCAAGGAGTCGGCGCAAAAGGCCAAGGACACGGCGGTGATGCACGAGATGAAAAGGAGACGGTAATATGATGAGGATTCCAAGTAGCCTTCCGTGTCTTCCTGGGAATGCTTCTCCTTGTGGCTGGGTGAGTTCCGCAGATGACACAGTCCAAGTCAGCGTGTAATTCTCCAACTTGTGCCCATGCATAATTCAGCCCGTCACTGCTGCCTCATCCTGCGCGCCTCCCTGCAAGTTGCAGTCGCCCCTTGATCACAGGAACATCACCCTGGACGGCGCTCGGCAGGTGATTGCCATGTGAGCATGCGATGGCGAGCCGACGTGGGGGGAGAAAGAGGATAAATATGTGGGGAAGAAGCAGAGGCTGGGGTACACACATCACTGCGTCCCGCTGATCTGCTTCTCTGTCTTCCTGTCACCGCCCGAGGCGTCGAGGGTCCGGCATGCCGTCTACACGGGAGTGGCGGCCCCCAAGAGAGCGTCCGCACATGCTCCGAGTAGCTTTGAGTAAGCAGGAAAGAGACAGCTCGAATGGTGTGAGCACTCTGGAATTCAGATTATGTAATCCATACGAAAACGCCTCAGTCAGCTTTTTTTGCTTTTGTGTGGTCAGTGGTTCATTTCGTCAAGACATGGCACACACGCAAAAGACATTGCAGGACAGCAAATAGACGGCAATGTAAAGACTGCCGATCCTCGCTGTGTTTTTTTCCCGGAGAGGTCGAACGCGGGTGCGGGTCACCTTGTTCATTGTGACCACCCTGCTGCGGGCAATGACGTCTCCTCGCTGCGATCCCGATGTCCTTTCACTCGGCCCCCGCAAAAAGTCTGCAACCTCCATCTTGCGAGGTCACGGAGAGACTTTGTTACTATTCCGAGTACAAGGGAAATTTTAAACTATATTGTGTTAGTAGGGCCCATAAAAATATAGAGACAATCAATATGAAAGTGGCCAAAATAGCGGAGTTGAAGTGTGTGTATTGATTAAAATGTAAGGAAAAAATAAACAAGAGGCAAACTTCCTTTATGTTAGCAAAGCTGAGTAAGACTTTTTAGTGGGTTTTCTTATGATAGACATACCTGACAAATTTGATGTTGCCAAGTTTTTAAAGGGGGGTTCCATCCACAATTTTCCTGCATGCTAGGCACTAAGAATCCAATCTCTGTAGGCCAAACACAACTCAAGCAACTCAGACGTAAATGCCCTTCATTTGTGCGTGACTGACCGGAGAATGCAAGCGTTATTATTCCTTCCACTATAACAAAAAAAGGAGTCGAGTGGGACGGAGGAAAAAATTGCAACCCTGAAAGCATTTCTGTGGCTCGGGGGCATAAAGCAGCAGCAGCGAGCGTTGTATTAATAGAAAAGAGACTGTCATCCGTGGAAAACAAACAAGGCGACTTGTAGGAGATCCTCCATGAACGGTTTACCTTGTGCGTGCCACAAACATGAGGCAAACGATTGTCGAATGAGTCCAGGTAAAACACCGAGGTAATCAGATGCCACCTGACCGAGCGATACTGTAGTGCGGAGTGGCTGAAGTTACAACACAAGCCCATTAGGTCGAATGAAAGGCCCAATATCTGGATTTCTGCTAAGCCAGGTGCGTGATGTGATGGCCGCGATGGTTTTTGACAGAATGACAATGTGGTACGCAGAAGCTTTGTGTCGTAGCTGCTGAGCATGGACAGGGAATTCTCCCAAATGAGCCGCTACCAGGCAGATAAGCGTCGCTAAACTGGCCAATTAATCGGCACTTGGTATCGGCGACTACTCAAGATTTTAGTAGTCTTACAGGTGTATCAGTCTGAAAAATAAAGTGGTATCGAACATCCCTTGTAAAAATTACATAAGAAATTTGAGGTTTCTAATTAATTTATTTCTGCTGAGGGAATTCCTGAAATATTTTATATTTATATATTTTTTATTTATAAATGTATTTCTGTTGAGGGAATTCCGAAATATTTTATATTTCTAATTTGTTTTATAATTTTTTTATTTATAAATTTATATATACTTAACATTAATATTTTTAAACATATCGCGATATACTGTGACGTGAATTCATCCTTCCAACTCTGTGGCAACCGTTTGGGGAAAGCCAACAAGCATTCTCAAACAATCCTCGACTTCTACGACTAAATTGGCTTCAAAAGTGTGACGATTTTAAAGCATTAATGAAGTCTGTCATGTCGGTATTGCCACCCTGGATTGCCTCCAAAGAAGCGAGCTGAAAGGCACTGCCAAGGACGCATCGCCGTATTCAATGTCAAAACAAGGCTGCTTTGACGGCGGGCAGTGATGGATGGCTCAAGTATGGGGAGAGGCAGCGGCGGACAGGATCCGAGCTTTATGATTCCTGAAAAGATGAACAAAAATACACTCTGACCGTATTGCTCGAGGACCCCCTTGTGGGATCCCGACAGCAAAAGGGGGCGCAAAGGCCACGGTACCAAGCATTAATCCGGTTAGTGGGGATGGATTCAAAGATGATTAGTCGGTGGGGGAACGGAAATAAAAAGCCAGCGTAAGGATGTGAGAACAATGAATAGACGAAAAGAACTCAGCGAGGAGTACGAAGACGTGGCAATGAAAAGACGAGCGTCCCGTAACATGTAATGTCTTCAACGCGGGCTGTCATATCCTCTTTTGCTTCCTTCTCTACCTCCTCCTCTTTTCCAAACTGGCCCAATGGAGTGTGTTAATCTCCTTCAAGGTTGGGTAATTACAGCAGAAAAAGCCCTTGCTCAACAGAAAGCGCATTCAGGTTATTATTGAGAGCCCCCCCCTCCTATTGTTGATTTACCTATTCATAATTAGGACACTCCAATTACCAGCCCGTTTCCTTCCTCTGGCCGCTTTGCTTTAATTAGATTGCTTTGCTTTCAAGCCGCAATATTGACGAAACAAAGCAGTATCAAATAGCTTGACTGAGCGGGAGAGCAGAGGTTAAACTCTGCATTAAACTAACGCAACATTGTATCGTTGAGAAGAAAAAAAATCTTCCTTACAAATTTCAGCACGATGTATTGATTATTGTATTGCAGTGTATTGTTTACTTTTAATTGCGTATGCTAAAAAAAATCTTCCTTACAAATTTCAATACGATGTGTATTTCTGTATTTTTTTTTTCCAACATTTTTGTTTTTCTTTTAATTGTGTACCGTAAATTCCTGACTATAAGCCGCACCGGACTATAAGCCGCACCAGCTAAAATTGGGGGATATTTTAGTTTTTTTCTTATATAAGCCGCACCGGACTCTAAGCCGCAGGTGCACACGCATTTTTTCACAAAGAAAGACCGTTCACGGAAAGCGTTTTTAAAGTTTTAATGACATACTTTATCATGTCTTTCTAAACATTGCCTGTGACGAAGGGTTTAGAGCCCTTTGACGCAGGTCACCTAGCGTGCATTCCTACTAAAACTCATAATAGTCACAAGCAAGATACCGCAGTGTATAAAAGTGATCAAGTCATCACAAGAATCACGGAAAAAAAATCCTTATATAAGCCGCACCTGACTATAAGCCGCAGGGTTCAAAATTTTGGAAAAAAGTCGCGGCTTACAGTCCGGAATTTACGGTATGCTATTTTATGTTTGAATGGCAAAGTTGAGTGCCTTGAAAGGCAACTTATAAATAAAATGTATTATTATTTTGTCGACATACAACGCTTATTGTTTTTGCTTCACATGGGGAAAACTTCCTGTGTCCATATATGGTTCAACTCGTTTTTTTTCCCCACCAATCAATATTGGTCTGTCCCTACATGGTGTTATTGCTACAAATTATAAACCAATTTAAAGCTTTCACAGAAAATCTATTAAACTTTGACACTGGATTTTTTTTTCTGTAAAACTGCTTTTTTACCTCATAACTAGAAGGTCTGGATTTTTTTTTATTTTTATAATGACCCATTGTACCGACTATCGCTGCTGTTTACATTCTGAGTTGCAGCTATTGTACCGTACACATTTGTATCGTTATAACTCCTCTTGCTGATCATTGATAAGCTCCAGGGGTTTTTCCTGCATATAATTCACTCCACCGACTCTTGCTGCTGTTCCCCGTTTGCATCCTGATACTGTATATTTACTGCATAAACAAGTTCGCCATTACCAAGGCTAAGTCAATTCTATTCTATTGGTAAGTCCTGAAGCAACACGCGTATCCATAAACAAAGGCAGAGGTGCTTAACTTAAATCTTGAGGAACCAACTGTGCACAGGGCTAGTGTAGTGACAAGTATCCGAAATAAATTTTCAGCTGACACCCGAGAAATACAAATATGCTGAGCCGTCCTCTTTGGAAAGCTTCATTTGGAGCACAATCACTTTGTCCCACTGGTCTAATTGTAGTAAAACCTCATTGACTCCAACCAAACTAAGCAGTTTTGGGTTCCGGATGCAACTGCAGTCAGTCTGATCCTCCCCCTGTTGGCGTGGTGCTAACTCCCCATTGAACGGCAAAATTTTCATTACTGGATCCGCCTCGACATTTCATTGCGACAACCTCGTTTTCTCGGAGGGTAGCCTGACACAGCATGTTACCACAGCCGGAGGGACGCAACTAAAGAGCCGAGGCGATAAGAGGAAAGAAAAGGAGGCAGGAAGCCGCACCAGCCGCTACACCAAGACAAAGGCCAACCGTGACTTCAAACGAGGAAATAAAAGCAAACATCTCAGCTTTTTTTTTTTTGTTCTCCAGGAGGTCTCAACGGGTTAATTAGAGCACACAGACTCCCATCTCAGCTGCCTGCAAGTTGCAAACTATGCATTAACAACACACCCACCAGCGCGCACAAAACAAACAACTCGGGGCAGGGCTCGGACTGTGCGACATCAAACAAGATCACCGTCTGTCTGGCTCGCTGCTCTCAGGTTAGCTCAAGTCACAAAGCTGGCGGTCAAAGTCAAGCCGGCTCAACTCGGCGCGAGCGGAGGGCGGTCGGGTGTTGTCATTGGAGGTGTCGCCGGCCAGCCTTCCTGCGGCGGTGAGATTAAAGATGGCAGCGGCTGTATCTGGCAGAAATGTTTTTTTTTTTTCATTTGGAGACGACTGGACAAAAGCTCAAAAGCTTGTTAACTGGTGCACCTTGCCATTGCTTAGAGAAACATCCACGATACAAAGTGAAAAGAAAAGACCATTGGAGGTCTGCCCCCAAGTTCTTGTTAACGTAGATCTAACGTAACTTGTTAACGTAACGTAGACGCAAGACAAATCTAACGTCGAACATGATGCTTTGAAAAAAATTGATATAATTTTAGGGATAGAAAAACAAGGAAGTATGTATGTAGGTTACAGCCACAATATCGCAGTGACAAGGCAAAACGAACAAAAATGCTAACTTGCGCATAAAGCAGAGCAAAAAGACAACCATTCTGAGATCAATATTCGAATTTTGTGGGACACCCCCTCCCAGGGACCTGAACCATGAGTGTTGTTAAACAATAAAAAAGATCTATTGTTTGTCTCTTTTATGCAGCCAAATGTGTTTATTTCTTAAATTTATGAAGGCTGTTCCTGGCTGACGTAGGGTGTAGCGTACAGAAATTATTTTACGGTTTCCGGTCTGTCTTAGCGAGTCGATTTTCTCTCCATTAGTTGGCATACAATTTTTTACACAATATTAGTTAAGCTATGATTTAATGCGCTTCCAGCTGTAAATCTGTGAAAAGTGTACTCAATCACCCAAGTACCTAATGAGGGTGCTAAACACGCTAGCTGGGTCAACCTTAGGGTTAGCTTAGCAATTAAAAAAAAAATAGCTGAGCATAGCTTGTAGCTTAATCGCTGCTTATTGGTCTTAGGTGCAACGCCACAACAAACAAGCTTTAATGACTCTTATGCCAACATTTTCTAAAATAATAAACCGGTGAATTAAAATTGGCACACACCTTCTCCTTCCTCTGCCGGCACCCTTCCTCGGCCGTCACCAGCGTTTTGTAGTAGTTGCTTCGCTCGGCCGTGAAGTGGACCTTGGAGAGGGCGTTCTCTACCAACGCCACCGACAGGTTGACGCCTTCGATGTGCAGCCAGCCGATGAAGTTGCCCGCTTTGTCCATGTTCTCCACTTCCACCTCCACCTGGAACCCAACAGGGAGGAAAACATTGTGAAGAGATCTACAGCGCAGATTAGGTTTGAGGTGTCATTACAAGGAATCAATCTCGAAGGGGTTGGCAGTGTTCCTCATTGGAGCTTGCCATTGATTCTCTAATATGGATTTTGCCGCTGTGCTTTGTCATCACCAAAATGAACCTTTTGTTCGCAACATCTGCTGATATTTAGGGGTCAAAGCATGAGCAGCATGGAATTATTGTGGCATATGCGGTGTTTTTCGCAACGTAACTGCTCCGCAATTAGCCACTTGCAACTCATAACAAAATTTGTGCCTATTCAGACCAATTATCTATTCATTTGCCTTCGACCAGTAATGGGCGAATGAGTGGAAACAGCACAAAAAAAAAAGATTGGTTTTTTTTCCTGCAGTCAGCGAGAAAGCCAGAGGGCAGGTGCGTCGGCGAGATAGGAGGCCGAGTCCAGCGATTAGGAGCGCCGCCGGTTAATGCCGTGGCCACGGGGGAAATCTGCCAAGAATTAAGTTTGTAAACTGCTCGGCCTCGTCCGCCGCTCCCAGAAAAAAAAAAGTTTATTTAACGCAGGCATAATCTGAGGCATCAAACTTGACAGCGTGGCAATTTCATTCGGGAATCGCTCGGCTTTTCTGATCCGGGTCAGATCACCTCAACAGACATCAAAGAATTGAAAGCGTACTCAAGCCTTATCGACCTATGAATATTTCTGTACTCCCCCTCCACTATGAAGACTCTTCAGCACTCTGGGCGCAGTGGCAGTTACATAACTAGGCCATTAGGAATGAACTCGTCCACAGAGCGCCGTCAAACGGGGGTATTGGGGGGGATTGAAGGCAAGAAAAGGTTACCGGCTAAAGGCTAAAAGATGGAAAGGGGAATAGACAAAGAAAATGATTAGTAGCCGTATGTTATGCCATGTAGCCTAGCATAAGCGCCAAAAGCGGGTTTTACCATAAAGGGGTACTTTCTTAATTCATCTTGCCTTTTAATAGCTAAATATAACAGCGAGGAAGTCGCGAGGCGGCCTAGAAACTGCTTTGACTGGAGCCCAGATGGCTCCCAGTAGAGGCCCACTCCGTCGAGCCAAGATGGCTCCCGTCGGAACCCAAATGGGCTTCGGTAATCTCATAAATGCCGGGATTGTGTCGACACGGCGGATGGAAATGAGGCGACAGGGGGGACAAAAAAAGAAGAATACACACAAAGTTGGAAGTCTGCGAGTGTGTGCACAATATCGTACCAGAGCTCAACCGGAGCCCCAAGGTCATTGTTCAAAACGGTGGTTGATTTAATTCACTTAACTCTTTGGAAGTGAATGAAAATAAAAAAGTGAATGAATAAATAAAAAAAAACTGCAGTGGGTGACACCTGGTCAGAGCCAAAAGTTGCACTAAAACAAATTGAAAGCATGCAGCGGGATTGCATTTCAGAAATTAGTGTTGTTCACCCACAAACAAAAGTACAGCTGGGCCTTGAGATACGACTAACCCGGATAACAAATTTGGTTTCGGTTGAATGACTTTCTCTACTGCCCCTAGTGGCCAGAATATGCATGCCAGAAGGAACAGCACAATGAATGGAATTAAACAATTAAATTATGATGCTGATCGTTTCTTTACATGGAACCACTGCGCTGCATGTCCTACTTAGCTTGCAAAACCAAACCAACAGTGTGCGTATAGAGACATACAAGCCCAGGCTTCTGTTAAATGAGACATTTTTAGCCCTGCAGCAGCACGCGCCATCGCAGCCTTGATCAGATTTCAACCCAAATCAATATCTTGTAAAGGTGTCGCTTGCTGCGAGGAGATAATTAATCAAAGCTCAACCGCAAACAAAATCAAACTGTCCGAGGCGATGGATGAACGGGGGTGGGGTTGCTGAAGGGGGGAGGGTAGAAATCAATTAATGCCTGACTATGAAATCAAACGTGATTTTTTTCCAGATAGGGAAGACCGATTTTGGCTCCAAAGTTGGAGTCAATTGGTACCAGAGTGCTCCTTCTACATTTTCCAACATGGGCCGAAAAGGCTCCAGAGTACAGCAAGTGCGAGCCAAAATGGATGCTTGAAACCAAAATGGATGACTTGTACAATTCCGAGTGTGCGTCCTTGAGATTTTTTCATCTTATGAAATAAACGAACGCCGCATTTTGTGTTGAAACTGACTGTGAGGCTTGTATATTCTTTCCTCTTTTTTTTTTTTTGAAGACCTGAAAAGGTTAACCGTCACAATCAGAGGTCTACAAATACAAATCACCGGTGAGCTACACATGAATGAATCAAACAAACCACCATTGATGCTTAATGGCATTGACCGGGAATGTCAAGACCCTGTTAATGGAGCTTGTAATTAAAAAAAAAATCTTGGCTGGTAAAATGAGGTCTGTTCAACTATGTTGTTACCGCATAGTACGGCAAAAGTTGCCATGACAATTTAAGTCAGGTGGATTTCCACGGATACAAATTTCAGAATCGGAGAGATTTTCATTCCTCACAATTTGGAGGAGGGATGTTTACCTAACTCAGCCAAAAATGGGAAAAGCACGTAGCTGCTACCATGATTCTGCCTGCCAAAGAACAAACATCACAAGAAATAAAATAGGCAAGAGCCTTCAATGGAGGCGCCGAGGAGTCTTTGTGATGCCAAATGACCCGTGTGATCTTAATTTTCTCACCTTCTTCCTGCCTTCGCCAAAGCAAAATGACGAATAGTCCTCATAGGAGGCGGCCGCTGAGATCAGTGACAAAGACTAATGGGAGACCTCTTGGCAATATCGAGATTCAGCGTCAGTCGGATCGATACATAGTTTTTTTTTTGTTTTTGTTTTTTTGGGGGGCAGTTCATTAAAACGTAAACAAACATTACGGTAGGAATTTAAAATTCCAGGAGGGTTTCAAAAAAGGGGACAACCTTTGTCAGCAAACTAAATCATGCTAAATCTTTTTGGAAATGACTTTATGGATCCTAGATGAAATGAAATGAATGAACGGAAGCGACTGCTCAGGGCCTGGAGAGCCTGGTTATTAAAATCAATAACAGCAATAACTACAATTCCCGCTCAGTTTTTCTCTCGCTCGTTTGCCCTCCCGCCCAGAATGGTGGCAACATAGTATGTAGGTCGATGATTATTGAGCTACATTTGTAATGTAATAATATTAAATAATTCCTCTTAAGTGGTTTCAGGTTGAGGAAGCACAAATGGGAATTGGGCTGTGGGTGATTTGAGACTACTGTGATTGAAGCAAGAAAATGAACGGACTTTTCTTAGTATTTGTCTTGAATTTTTCCAGAGATTCAAAATTCATCGATTAATTGACAAGTAAGTAGTCCAATAAGTAGTCCAATTATTGTTCAGAGATATTTTTTCCCTTAGGACTGTCCGAATCCTCTAATGGCAGCTTTTCAACAGTAATTTTTGTTTTTGAAGTCATTCATGAAAACAAATCTTTTGTGTTTAATCAAAACAAAACATCTGCTTTTATTTTGCAAAATAATTTCTGCACCAAAAGTTGAATTAGTTTGAAAGGGTCATAATAATCATTATACAAAATTTAATAAGGTGAATCTCATGGACAAATTTTCTATTTGTCAATGCTGGAAAAATAATATTTACAAAAAAAAAAAAAAGCTTTCACAGGATTGAGATGTGGTGACAAAACATTCACCAGAGTTGACATTCAAGTGTTACCTTTCGCCGCTTTGTCAACCTTGCGGCGGTACGCATTCATATCAACTACAAGAGCTCCGGTTTTTGCGCTCACGCTCCACTTGCCGCCGCTCTACGAATCAAATTAAGATTTCATAATGGAATTTTAAATATTCATGCCTCCGTTGCCGCCGTGACAAAAGTGCGCCCGAGATAGCCCGATCCTACGTGGGGTGTATTAAACCACGCTCAACGGGATTACAAGCAAGCCGTCTGGAAAAATGTCTGTACATCGGCTGGTTATTCAGTCTCCGCTGACCACATTGGAGAGAAAATGAGGCAAAAGAAGGGGGAAGGGGCGGGGCAGTCGCGGCAAGGCCGTAATCATTCGTCTCCGCCTCTTTGCTTCATCCCCTTTCACCAGTTGACGCGGCAAATGGCATCGCCAGCCCGTGTCACTCAAAGAGCCATTTCTGTTCTCCCGGACTGTCTGCGCTGACAGATTGAGAGAATGAGGCAAACGGTCGTAGCAGAGACAGAGGCATTTTTCAACATGCCTTTTTTTTTGGGTCAATTTATGTGCGCTTGTCAAAAGCGGCGTGAGATGCGCACTTGCCGCGCAGTTCAACTTGAGAATGCAAGCTAGTGAAGAGACACAAATTCGAGTGTCTTCGTGCTTTAAGCTTTGGGTGGGAATCACGGAGTAGCAGAATCACACTACACGGTATTGCGATATTTTGCAAACATCGCTTAGCAGTCCAACAGATTACGAAAATAGCTCTTAGCGTTTTTACGATGACCAAAACCATTAACCAATAATGGGCCCTTTCTCAACTACCGTAATTTTCGGACTATAAATCGCGTTTTTTTTCCATAGTTTGGGTGGGGGGGCGACTTATACTCAGGAGCGACTTATATGGTTTTTTTTTTCAAAAATTAAAAAAAAAAAAAAAAAAAAAGGTGACACCGCGATAAACGAACCGCAATGTAATTACTGTAATTTGAATTTCAAGTGACGACAGCAGCTCAACGTCGCGTCAGCAGCAGCTCGTCGAGTCAATCCGACGTCAAGGCGCACGCGCGGCGATGTTGACAAAGGACGAGGAATTTGATCGATGGATTTAATGATTTAGAGTGCACAGATGGTTTGATAACATTATTGCTTATATAATATTTATTTGATATATAATTTATATATCGTTATATGGGCCTGTGGAATATTTTGAAGTGCAAGAGCCGTCAGCGGCGCGCCCGCATTGTTGACAAAGGACGATTGATGGATTTAATGAATTGGAGTGACGCAGATGGTTTTATTAATGTGTTATTTATTTAATAGTTTTTTGAAAAACTCAAAATCTCAGCTCTTAGTTTGTGTTTATGTCACGTTAGCATACCTATCGTTTAGCCTGTTGTTGCTCGTTCATGACTGTTCTTGGTGTTGGATTTTGTCGAATAAATTGCCCCCCAAAATGCGATTTATACTCCGGAGCGACTTATTTAATTTTTTTTTCGCTTTTTGGGGCATTTTATGGCTGGTGCGATTTATACTCCGGTGCGACTTTTAGTCCGAAAATTACGGTAGTGCATTTCCCCTCATTTATGAATCGCACTTTGACAGCCTGATACGGTTACAACTGTGAGTGGGCGAACGTGCAACATGAACCGTGACGCCATGAAACAAATGAACCTTGCTTCAGCAACAACAGGTGGTCAGGGCGGCCAAGACGAAAATGATCCGATTGCAGACGGGGGCAGATGTTATTGTGTCATTCCTACTTAGCGGCCGCCGAGTAAACAGAGTTAGTCTGTTGCCGGATAGCAAATTACAATTGGGTGGCAAATACCATTTCACCTCTAGTTGCCTTTTCTCTCGACCGCGGGCGGCCCCCAAGACATTTTTATGAATCTGTGTGGCATCAGATGCGAGAGCGCAAATTAAATTGGACTCGGGCCGAAAATGAGTGTGCATGCGTGCGTTCTCATCTTTTCCAATGAATTTCACCCATCAAAATGGAGCGCTGTAATGTGGCGTGTCGACGCGGTCAAAGAGGCTTAAACATCAGTGCTTTATTTGCGGTCTGTTACTTGGTTGGGGTGGTCTGGGAATTTCAAACCATCGTAAAAAGATCACGTTTTTCTTTTTGGTAAGAGCCTTTTCGAAGGGGTTTTGCTTTTGTCCTCATTTGCCCTCATCTTGGCGCCCTAAATGCCCGCCATAATCCAGATGCCGCTAATCAGTGCTAACTTGGAGAGGACACGAAGGATTAACGCTGGAACAGGGCGAAAGGACAAAAAGACAAAAGAAGGGCAACCATAAGGCGGAAAAACTTGTTCGTAACGATCGTGACAATGGATATTTGTCGCGTTTTACAACATATGAATGAATTTACTGGCCTTGACCTTCGCCACGGAGGTAGCTGTGATTTCAAAAAGCTTTTTTTTAGGCAGGGGTGTATTCTTTTGTCATTCTGGGCACTGGATAGAGATATGGGAGTATAATAGCGAGATAAACAAAGCATTGAAGATTGCAGAGCACCTGCACTCAAGAGGTAGCCGTAATTAAATGATCTGTATCCGAGTGTATCACTGATTACGCTTGATTCATTTGGCAGATGCACTTTTAACGGTATCCTCCGCTAAGATATGACTATTGTGTGGAACAATAGGTAGAACTCCCTTGAAAACAGGCGGCAGATTCAATTACCCCAACTATAGCCACAGGCAGACAACACTAGTAGCGGATTATGCAGGTACAAGCTTACAACAATTTGCCGGCCGCACTTCCTGCGCCGATATCCGATGAGACACCTTTTTTTAATTAAGTCGATGCCTTCGCCCACGGGCTGTTGTCTTGTGGCGTTTTCAGCTATACGCTCAACTGAGGCTTCCTTCAAACAAAACTCAAGTGACTGACTGAGTAGCATTTATTTTGTTGTTGTCAACAAACGGGACAAACAAATGGCATCCCTGCGGACTGACAAGTCATCCGCAGGCTAAAACACACATTAGAAGGCACGTCTGCACGGTTTCACTATTCGTGAGTGGTGGGCGAAGAAAAAAAAAAAATATATATATATATATATATACACACATTTCCACACACACCCCCATATATATATAAAAAATTCCCCTCTCACCCTCCGCGGGTGGTCTCCCACTCCAAGCTCGGGTCCTCTACCAGAGGCCTGGGAGCTTGAGGGTTCTGCGCAGTATTTTGGCTGTTCCTAGCACTGCACTCTTCTGGACTGAGATGTCTGATGTTGTTCCTGGAATCTGCTGTAGCCACTCCTCCAGTTTGGGGGTCACTGCCCCAAGTGCCCCAATGACCACGGGCACCACCGAGGCCTTCACTTTCCAGGCCTTCTCAAGCTCTTCTTTGAGGCCCTGGTATTTCTCTAGCTTCTCAAGTTCTTTTTTCCTGATGTTGCCATCGCTTGGTATTGCTACATCCACTATCACGGCCTTCTTCTGTTGTTTATCCACCACCACAATGTCCGGTTGGTTCGCCATCACCTTCTTGTCAGTCTGGATCTGGAAGTCCCACAGGATCTTGGCTCGCCCATTCTCTGTCACCTTAGGGGGTGCTTCCCACTTTGAACTTGGGGCTTCCAGTCCATACTCTGCACAGATGTTCCTGTACACTATGCCAGCCACTTGGTTATGACGTTCCATGTATGCTTTCCCTGCTAGCATCTTACACCCTGCTGTTATGTGCTGGACTGTCTCAGGGGCCTCTTTGCACAGCCTGCACCTTGGGTCTTGTCTGGTGTGGTAGATCTTGACCTCTATTGCTCTGGTGTTCAGAGCCTGTTCCTGTGCAGCCATGATGAGTGCCTCTGTGCTGTCCTTCAGTCCAGCTTTTTCCAGCCATTGGTAGGATTTCTTGATGTCAGCCACTTCACTTATCTGTCGATGGTACATCCCATGTAGGGGTTTGTCCTCCCATGATGGTGTCTCTAGCCACTCCTCCTCTGTTTGCCATTGTCTGAGACATTCACTGAGCACGACATCAACTCGGGCCTTTTCCTTGATGTACTCATGGATCTTGGCTGTTTCATCCCGAACAGTGCCTCTCACACTCAGTAGTCCTCGGCCTCCTTCTTTGCGGCTAGTGTACAGTCTCAGGGTGCTGGACTTAGGGTGGAACCCTCCGTGCATGGTTAGGAGCTTCCGTGTCTTGACATCTGTGGTCTGAGTCTCTTCCTTTGGCCATCTTATTATTCCTGCAGGGTATCTGATGACTGGCAGGGCGTAGCTGTTTATTGACCGGATCTTGTTCTTGCCATTTAGCTGACTTCTGAGGACTTGCCTTACTCGTTGTAGGTATTTGGCTGTGGCTCCTCTCCTTGTGGCTTCATCGAGGTTGCCATTTGCTTGTTGGATACCAAGGTACTTGTAGCTGTCCTCAATGTCTGTTATTGTTCCTTCTGGGAGTGAGACCCCATCTGTATGGACTACCTTCCCTCTCTTTGTCACCATGCGACCGCACTTCTCTAGTCCGAATGACATTCCAATGTCTGTGCTGTAGATCCTGGTTGTGTGGATCAGTGAATCGATGTCTCGCTCGCTCTTGGCATACAACTTTATGTCATCCATGTATAGGAGGTGACTGATGGTGGCCCCATTTTTGAGTCGGTATCCGTAGCCAGTCTTGTTGATTATTTGGCTGAGGGGGTTCAGACCTATGCAGAACAGCAGTGGGGACAGAGCATCTCCTTGGTATATGCCACATTTGATGGAGACTTGTGCAATTGGCTTGTAATTGGCCTCAAGGGTTGTTTTCCACAGTCCCATCGAGTTTGCAATGAAGGCTCTCAGGTTCCTGTTGATGTTGTACAGTTCCAAGCATTCAGTGATCCATGAGTGTGGCATGGAGTCGTAGGCTTTCTTGTAATCAATCCAGGCAGTGCACAGGTTGGTGTGTCGAGTCTTGCAGTCTCGGGCGACTGTTCCGTCAACCAGCAGCTGGTGTTTGGCTCCTCTGGTATTACTGCCTATGCCTTTCTGTGTTGTGCTCATGTATTGAGCCATGTGCACACTTATCTTAGCCGCTATGATGCCTGACATGATCTTCCATGTTGTAGGGAGACAGGTTATTGGCCGATAGTTGGATGGGACTGTACCCTTCGTGGGATCCTTCAGGATCAGGATTGTGCGTCCTTCAGTTAACCATTCGGGGTGAGTTCCAACTTTTAGTAGCTGGTTCATTTGTTCTGCTAGGCGCTCATGGAGTGCAGTGAGCTTCTTAATCCAGTAGGCATGGATCATATCTGGCCCGGGTGCTGTCCAGTTCTTCATACCTGAGACTCTCTCTTGGATGTCTGTCACAGTGATGGTAACTGGGTTCTGCTCAGGGTGGTTGCTGTGGTCTTCTCTTAGAGAGACTAGCCATTGTGCCTCCCTGTTGTGTGATGTGTTCTTCTCCCATATGCCCTTCCAGTATTGCACAGTCTCCAGTCTTGGTGGGTCTGCTCTGCTGTTGTTACCCTGCCATTGAGAGTACACTTTTCCTGGTTGGGTTGTGAAGAGCCTGTTTATTCGCCTGGCTTCACTTTCTCTTGTGTATCTCTTTAGGCGGCTGGACAGGGCTAGGAGCCTCTGTTTGGCAGTCTCCAGTGCTTCAGGTACGTTCATCTGGCTGTACTTCTTGGGTGCTGGTTTATATATATATATATAAACCATATATATATATAAACCATATATATATATAAACCATATATATATATAAACCATATATATATATATATATATATATATATATATATATATATATATATATATATATATGGTTGCCTATATATATATTAGGGGTGTAACGATTCATCGATACACATCGATGAATCGATATAATGCTCTACGATTTATTGGCATCGATGCTAAAGGTAAACATCGATTTATATCGCCATGTTTGACCTCGGACATTAGACGCGACTTTATTTTGAAATCCAGTTCATTGTTGCTTGCTTCCTCTTTCCGGGAGCAGTGCGCGGCGTTGTTGTGTTGTGAGCAGAGCAGGCACATGAAAGGGGAGCCGACAACTACGCGGCTCCTGGGCTGGTGCTATGGCTAGTGTCCAAGAAGACGAGGAAATCCTCTCCCCCTTGGGCTTCAAGTCATTCGTTTGGAAGCACTTTGGATTCCAAAGAAAAGATGGCTCAACGGACAATTAAAATTATTGTAAATAAATAGTTCAGTAATGCACTTTAAAGTTAATGGTATTACAAAAAAAGAAAGAATATTCATTTTTCTTTACTTATGAGAAAAAATATAGGAATTTGTTAAAGTTTAGTGTTAAAATAAGCACTTTGTATACTACAATACTCTTGTAATTTCCTAAATAAAGAGTTTGCAGTACCTTGTTGATTTTGCGTATGAATTGTTATAAATCAGGATATTGTTCTATATTTTTTATTTAAAAATAAATAAATAAAAAATAAAAATATTGATCGTGGAGCACTATATTGTGATGTATCGTGAATGAATCACAGCAGGCTTTAAGATATCGGCAAATATCGTATCGCGGACCTTTGTATCGATATATCGTATCGTGACAATACCCGCGATTTACACCCCTAACATATATATACCCCGCGATTTACACCCCTAACATATATATACAAGTGAATTGTTGCCCACCTCAAATAACCGCAATGTTCCCACTAAATACCGTGGCTCCGAGCAGTCTCGCAAGAGTCCATTAACTTGCAGAAAAGTGGGTATCAGTGGGGGAAAAAAAGCTCCAGGTAAGGCGCTGGGCACTTTTACACTCGATGGCTCCTTTTAATGTGTTATTGCATTTGAATAGATTTCAAACAGAGTGAACGCAGCCATTTCCCTGCCATCAATTGACCAAAAAACTATTGTCAAACTCGATTGCCAGTACATGAGTAGACATTTTGACAGCAACCAACACAGGAAACTAACTTGTGCACTCGTCTAATTAACATAAAAAACGCTCGTTAAATCTGCAGTTTGCATGTCAAGGAGGGTTTGATTACGTCATAAACTAACATTTGCTCATGAGGAACACAATCTAGAATGCAGCAGTGAATGTTTCTCTTCTTGAGTTGACAAACACCCCCCCGCCCAAAAAAACAACCTAAAATAATGTGGTTGCAAAAGTGTGCACACTCTCCAAATGGGTTGGGGCTATGTTTAAAATTATTCACCAAACACATTCAAATGTATGATAGCCAGGACACCTCAGATTAACCTTGAATAACATTCAGATGGTCCAGACATGACATCCGAGCAAAAGCCTAAATATTTTGTGCGCACATTGACTGCTATTTTGAACTGTTCTGAATTCCTTCCTTGTCCATGGGCTGTTATGACCGAGAAGTTCAAGCTTAATTTCATCCGACAGAAACAAAATCTCCCAAATACATGCAGGAATGTGTTGCTTCAAGGACTGAACTTCCAGAAACTTGTCAAGAGAGCTAGAGACCTCATCTTGGAGAGCCAGGAAAACAGCCAAGACCACGATTAATCACGATTGATCATGATTAAAACACCTTGAAAATTTTAAACCTGTCATTGAAGCCACGGCTAAACCAAAAATTGGCAGTGGACTGTAGCCTGGTTATGACTTTTGTATAGCAATAGCCGACACCTCTCCACTCAATCCGTGTGTATTCACCCACACAAACACATGTTGTCCAGTGCACAGGTACTCGGGAGAAGTCAATCGACATTAGACCCCGCCGCTCTCCTTAGCAACGGCGTGGGAAGGCCGCCTTTGATGGAACACGCTGCTGTATTATTGACTTTAATTTAGAAAGTGCTGCCTGCTGCTTTTTCCCCCCGTTTTTCCTCTTCCCACCATAACCCGGACCGAGCATGCAACCCTGCCACAAACCTACCTCCGGAGGGGATACACCTGATTGCACTGCTACAGAAAACACACTCAAGCAAAGAGACCTCTGAGTTAAAGGTTTGTAGAGGTTTTTAAAGGCACGCTGTGAATTCTCACCACAATTCATTTGCCGTTTCTTGTTGTCGGCCTGCGCCAACCAGTTGACGGCAGCATCCATCCACAGCATCGACTTTAATGAAGGTATTTAAGAGTTAAGGCATGTTCTGTCCTTGTAGGTATCGATGATTTAGGTGTTTCCTACCCTTGAGTCAAAACGGACACATACTTAACAGTCTACCCGCGAGTCAATTTGAAGGAAGAAAAAAAAGCCCAACATATCACCTTCACAAGAAGGGTAAAGGCAGATGAAGTTGGGAGAAGGAAAAAAAAAAAAAATCAACCCCTGGAAGAGGCATAAAAATGGCCGATGCGCAGTCCATTACTCAGGGACAACATTGGCCGGCGAGAAGGAAATAAACGTCAACGCGTGCTGACTTTATGCACACATAGTAAATAGCAAATTCTTACACATGACAAGTCCCCTGCTAAAATGAAGGTGACCAGCATGTACCTTACCTTTACTTCAATTGAGAAAGCAGAATGTAAAATTGCCTATTAGGAACAAATCTCACCGCAACAACAAAAATTGAAGTGTAGCTGGAAATGTGATATTATTTTTTAGAATTATATGCTTCAGATTTTGTTGGAACAGATGGGGGAAGCTGCCCTGACCTTAACCCCATCAACCAAGCACCTTTGAGTACAGAGCTTTAATTCAGTCACCAGGTCGATGTATAGGCCTCGGTCAGACTAATCCCAGTGCGACGTGAAGCGCGAGCGAGATTTTTCTGGATTAGTCGTTTGGACGCAACAGCATCGCAAAGGCGGTGACTTCCGATAAGCTTTGAAAGGATGCTTGGAGGTCAGACGGATAACAGTAAGGTTTCTATTCAAATGTGCCACAATGGCTTTATTGGAGATATTTGATAAAGAATATCTTGAAGGTATCGCAGTTTGCTTTTAAGAGCTTTAAACGGCTGATCTGATTACCTGCAGATACTCCGTTGTAAGACTACTTACTTACAGTGCCAGGACTCATCTATCAAGTCTACAAACTGTTTAAGTCGGCCAGATGACGACATCAAGGCGAATGACATTTTTTGTACCCTTTGTTGCCTAAAATCAAAAGTCACAATGCTGTCGGGACATAGAAGAAGAGAAGAAGCAGCAGGCTATCTCTACAAAGATGGCATCTTATCCGGCACCTCCAAAAGATTTAAACCTCCCGCTCCCATGATTTACTGTGTTTTACCTGCGGATTGCCTGGCAACAGAGACATCCATTTTCTCTGACATGTCAGTTCGCAACGCAACATTGTGATAAACGCATGTACAAAGATGTACAATGAATTTTAATGTGGCTAGTACAGGAACGAGAACGACAACTTTTTGGTGTGTGTGTGTGTGTGTCTGTGTGTGTATCGGCTCAAAACGGGGCACTCGTGTCGCCTTGATAGGGTTAAGGACTGCTAACGAAGCAGCGCCTTTTCTTCTGCTTCCAGCTAACGCAGCGCTACGGCTAATCCCGGCTCTGGCAGCCGCTAGGAACACAGCTCGACATAATGAAGCCCATTAGTCTGGAGACAATGGCAGCTCGCTAAAGCTCAAACATTGAATAACGCGGAATGAGATGCAAAGGAAACACTCATCCTTTTGCCTTCAACTGTCAAGACCTCATGCTGCCCTCGTTTGAGAGACTACAAATATGCTGAATGTTTTAATTTAAGAGTGAAAGTCAATTACAAAAAGGGAATGAGTTCAAGGTTTGTCTCACAAACCTGGCCAGACGGACGTTGCTAATATGCACTTATGGCCCAATATTAATCTCTAGAAAAGCTGCTGCTTGATTAAACTTGTGTGGCGCTTATGAAATGATATCACAAACGGGGAAGCTGTTTAAACTGTGACTGGTGTGTGTGTGTGTCTGTAATCTCTTAGCGTATTAATTCCTAGAAATGAAGATGAAAACGGGATGGACTATAATCTTTTTTTTTTTTGCCTGAAGGTCAGCGTCATTGAGTTGCACGTGTGTGTTTCAGTGGCTTAAAATAATATTGCATCAGCGCGGGCGGCGTAATCAAGCACTGGGACATTACAGGCCACTTAAAAGGCCATTCGAGTCGGTGCAAAAACTTCATAATCGTCCAAGACGTGGACGGAAATAGTGTGCCTCGTTTCCCCGCTGAATAAAAACTGTTTTAGGCAGCAAGTTCAAGGCAGGGTGATTACACTGTTTATTTGCTCAACACCACTTACGAATGACACCTCGACACGGTCGCTTGAATTTCCATATAAAAGAGCTACGGTGAAAATTGCGGCATAGCTGCCGAAACGGGAATTACAATGGACATGGTGGAAGAAAACCATGAAAGATTGGTGCAGTGCATAAGCAGCGTATAGAAGTCTCAAAACTTTCTAAGAGAAGTGTACCACATGCAGGACTCGCCTATGGACTCGCGCGGTGACTCCTTGATTACAATTCGTCCTAAAATGCAGATATACATTCCACTAATCTGATTGTCATTGGCGCTATGGCACACCGCAGGCCTTTTAATCCAAATGAAACTAGTGACACGCACACATATGCAAACGGACACAGGCTGCTGACCTACATGTGACTGGCCAAAGCCCAGATTTGCCAGCACTTGCCGCAGGGGGTGTTGGGTACGGTTTGTATACTCCCGTCCAAAGACCGCGACCGATAAAGCCACGCCAAAGTAGGTCGCGCGATACCCCCAAACCACATCCGGTGCCCTCCGGTTCTAGAGAGGCTCAAAAGAGCCTTTGGGTAGGCAAAGGGCATCGGGAGGCTGGCATTATGGTGTGAAGGTCCCACATATCTGACAGCTCATCGGGTCACCACCAGTCGGTCGGTCCTGGAGGTACGGCCTGACAACACTTGTCTCGTCAACGCCAAGTGTGAGTTTTACTGTGAACATATGGGGCCCGACTGTGTGACCTCGCTTCCTGGCTGCCGTTCCCCGTGCATGTGTACTTTACACTGGCACAATCTAAAGCGGCGGATCGACGCTCTAAATCTAACAGTATGTAAATTTGCCTTGGCTCGCGTTCTGCCTGTATTCCAGGTGAACGTTGTTCACTCAGGAAAAGTGATTTTACTTGGGTCGCCGCCCAGCCCCCGCACTCTGGGTCAAACTCTGGCTCTCTAACCCCCAAAGGTTGACCACATTAAAGTTTGACAGGCCATAAACTGGTTTCATGTAGCCACTGAGCAAGGAGATACCAGGAGAATCATTGAATCTTTGGACTGGATTGACTCATTCGCGGTCACCTGCTCACCAAGATGTGAAATACGACACAGACAAAGCAACTTGTCATCTACAACCAAACACATCTGCGACTTAATAGCCTAACGTCCCATTTTAGATCAGGCAATCAATGAGGAAGATGCAGTTACACAGCATCGCACGGGGCAGTCCTGCGAGGGGGAATCCCATTTCGGAGAGGAAGGCTTCACCTTAACGCAGGAATATCCCTTCTGCATACTCGTGCGAAAGCAATGTGCTCGATTGAAGCCCATTGGTATTCAATTGCGGTGAAGTAAAGAAGAAAGTCGGTGGGTGTATAATGCCGGTGGGTGTGTGCTTGTTGCGCCGGTGGGAATAGTGCACTGCGCTACAGGCGCTATGACCTTTTATGCCTGCCGTGCTTGCTCTTCCTCTCTTTTCCTTCTCCCGCTTTCACACGCTTATCTGCTAGCTCACACACACACACACACACATCCAGTAGCGCTGTCACAGCAAGCTTTAGCGACCATCAATTACCCACGAAGCTTCCCGGTTTAATGGACATGGGGCATGTACAAATCATCGGCGATATCGAAGTGATGGGACAGTAGGGTGCATTTGTTTTAGGCTATACTAACACAGGGGGGCGGAGTGGTAGAGCATGTCCCATTTCCTGCCAATTGCCTTCTTGAAAATGACCTTTTGTGGGATTGCAAGGTTTTGCTTCGGTCCAGGCGTTTAACCGCCATACATTTTGGAGGCTTTAATAGGTTTTGGAGACTAACTGCACGGACATGTAGTGACAAAAACATGACGTCAACGGGAAGCGCAACAGAGACGGACGGATTGGAAGCTTAGCAATTGGGTCTTCATAGGACCTGCAAGTTTCAACCTTGTGGGCTCTGGGAGTCCAAAAAAGGGTCTCAAGCTAAATATATGGCCTCCGTGATGAGGTATGGGAAATTGAATTAAATGCCTTGCTACTAGTATCACGAGTGACACAGTGAACGTTGAAAGGTGAGCCTGACAGCAAAGAAATACGAGGGTGACCTCAGGTGACGAGTCTTGGAGAGGGGAATAATCGTAGCTATACGCATATGGAACAATCTCCGGTAGCACAATGCGTCAGCACTCCATTCATGTTCTGCTAGTTTTCCCACTACAGAACAAAATGTGAAGGGCAAGACGGCATTCTTTTAATTTACCTCTTTACTCATTGTTGCTTCTTTAAATACCCTTAGGCCAGGCGACGAGAGCGCATTTCAAATAAAGAGTGCAGCGGGACAACAGGAGAAAACTGGTTTTTCAAGAGTTGCATCTCTAAATAAGGTCTGAGTGCTTTGAGCTCACCCAACTACCTCAGGACACTGCAGAGAGAGCGAGAACAAGAGCGAGAGAGAAAATGAGAGTGCACGAGAGAGAGAGTGAATGAGTAGATAGAGAGAGAGAGAGAGAGAGAGAGAAGAGAGAGGCAGAGACAGAGAGCGCAAGATCCAAGCTCGCTCACTCTCTCCCTTTAGCTGCTACAACGGATCCTTTCCACATCGACGCTACTGTTAACGTCACGCCTGTGAGCCCTGCTTGCACCCTGCGCTTGCCTTGGCTGCCTTGCTGATCTCTCCACCGGGCGGACGCAGCGTCGGAAAGGAAGCGCTGATCGGCGCCACAAGAGGAGCGGGGGTTTCAGAAGAAGAAAAAAAAACAAGAGAAAAGAGAGGACCAGAAAGGAAAAGGATAAAAGAACAGAGAAAGGAGAAACTGCGCACCACCCCTCCTTCTTCTAAACTCACCCCCCCACTCTCGATCAACACCACTACCACTCCTCTCCCCTCCTCTCCTACTTCTACCCTCCATCCCGCTCCCCCCCTCCCTTCTCTGAAGAAATTGACGGATTATTGGGAAGTGCGCGGGAGGCAGGCTGCAGCTGCTGCTGTGTGCGCTTGGCAAGGATGAAGCGCGTGCGTCCGCAATTTGCCGCACGGCCGCAGTGTGCGGCAACTTGACGAGAGGGAATGAGGGGATAAGGACGGCGGGAAAAAGCCGGGAGCCGCGCCGAGTCTTTGCAACCCCTGCCGAGTGCGCAGGAAAAGAGAGGAGGAAAAAAATCCAAGTGGACACGACGCCACATTGAGGATGAAAAGGTAGAAGAGCTGTCAGACTGACCAACCAACCAAATGATTGACCACTGAAAAGTGGGCACAGGAATATAAAGGAGGAGGAGGAGGAGGAGGAGGAGGGTGGGGGCTTCTTTTTTTTTTTTTTTACCCCCCGGATTGTCAATCTCACCTCCGGAGCGCCGCAAACAAAAAGAAAAGAACACTGGAAACAGGGACTGTGTAATTCCTTTTCAACCTTTTTATTTGGTCCTAATCTGACTATTTTGGACAATTGTGTACCACGACCAGTGCTATGGAAACCAGGATAAGGTGTCTATCGAGGGGATCAACTGTCGGATTCCAAGGACAAGCGAGGCAAGAGGAGCTGACTGCCAGAAGCCAGCAGTGGAGCATTGCTTCTTTGGAAGCCTGAGTGGATTCCTATGTACAATTTTTTTTTTCTTTTTGTTGTTGTTGTTGTTGCTCGAGAGACAAACGCTCATCATAAAGGGCCTTCAAATCTTTCGAATTGGATGTATGGATTTACAAAAGGGCTCATCCTGGTTTAGCAGGGCAGTTGTTAAAAGGCTTTACGTTGCTGCTCGGGGAAATACGTGCATCTCAAGTGAGTGCCACAGCTCTTTGTGAGGGGAAGCTATATGTCTCAGTTGAAGGACCTGTATTGTTAACTTGAGGTAGGTGTCTAGTGTTTCAACCCCTCTTTGCATCAGTTTGCGACACCCTATCTTCTCGACTTGTGTCTTTGTAATATGGCTTTTGCTTGCTTAATTGACCACCGTGTCCTTTTCATCCATGTTGCAATTCAGCCAGCACCCTCGACCCACTCCCCTCACTTGTGAGCACAGATCATGAGAATACATTGTTAACTCAAGATAAGTGTCAAAAAGTGTCATTATATCAAAATGTCCCCTTTCCTTCTTCAATCTCTTTAATCCTTTTGACTCTGGTCTCGGAAAAACTAAAGTCAAGTCAACCATCTCATCTTCCTGTGCCCAAACCCTCCGCTCCCCACACACACCACCACCACCAGCCCCCCAGATGATGCTGAATTATGAATGTGCCACATCATGAGTCTCCTGGGGAGGGTAGCTGCGCATCGTGCCAGGAAAACCGCTCTACTCTGTGTAGTGTTCCTGATGGCACGGGCATGGAGCAGCGCCTCCCTGGCCTTAGGGGCGGCAGCCTCTCAAGGACCCCAGGGCTGTCCCCCACAGTGCTCTTGCAGTAATCAGCAAGGGAAGGTGGTGTGCACCCGACGGGGCCTCACTCGCGTGCCCCCGGGCATACCGGCCAACACGCGACACCTCAATCTGATGGAAAACGCCATCGAGGCGGTGCAGGCTGACTCATTTCGCCACCTGCACCACCTTGAGGTGCTCCAGCTTGGGCGGAATGCCATTCGGCAGATTGAGGTGGGCGCGTTCAATGGACTTACCAGCCTCAACACTCTAGAGCTGTTTGACAACCGGCTGACGGTGGTACCCAGTGGGGCCTTTGAGTACCTGTCCAAACTAAGGGAACTGTGGCTGAGGAACAACCCCATTGAGAGCATTCCTTCCTACGCCTTTAACCGGGTGCCCTCCCTGATGCGACTGGACCTTGGCGAGTTGCGGAAACTGGAGTACATCTCAGAAGGAGCTTTCGAAGGCCTACAAAATCTCAAGTACCTCAACTTGGGCATGTGCAACATCAAGGGGGAGATGCCAAACATGAGTCCCCTTAAGGGTCTGGAGGATCTGGAGATCTCTGAAAATCACTTCCCCGTGATAAAGCCGAGCTCCTTTAAAGGCCTGAACTCACTGAAAAAGCTATGGGTGATGAACTCACAGATAACCGTGATAGAACGCAATGCCTTTGAAGACTTACCGTCACTGGTGGAGCTTAATCTGGCCCATAATAACCTGAGCGCCGTGCCCCATGATCTGTTCTCCCCGCTCAGGTACTTGGTGGAGCTCCATCTCCACCATAATCCTTGGAACTGTGGCTGTGATGCTGTATGGTTAGCACGCTGGTTGAGGGAATACATACCTACAAACTCTACTTGCTGTGGACGATGCCATTTGCCTGCCAACATGAGGGGTCGGCAGCTTGTGGAGGTAGAGCAAGGAGAGGGGGCTGCAACCCAGTGTTCGGCACCGTTCATTGCAGACGCACCAAGGGATTTTAACATCTCGGCTGGGAGGGTGGCTGAGCTTCGCTGTCGCACGGCCCAGATGTCTTCAGTACGCTGGCTCCTACCCAACGGGACTATACTGACTCACGCCTCGAGTCATCTGAGGATATCTGTACTCACCGATGGCACCTTACATTTTTCAAATGTCCTGGCTGTTGACACTGGCACATACACCTGCATGGTATCCAATGCAGCTGGGAAGTCCAACGCGTCGGCGTACCTCAACGTGAGTGCGGCCGAGCTCAACACCTCCAACTTGAGCTACTTCACAACTGTGACAGTGGAGGTCTTGGGGCCGACCACAGAGATGCCCAAACCCAAGAAGACGACGACGACATCTGCTTCTACTGCGGTGGCTGGCGTAGCGGGAGGAGGACTGGGCCTTGGAACGACCACCACAACTGCCTCACCCTCCGTCTTTCAGCCAGTGTTCATCTCCACACCAACTGTGTTGCTGCAAAGCACAGACAGCCCACCTGGTGCAGCCAAGCCATCTGCAGTGCCCGGACTCAAAGGGGCCACCGGCAAGCCTGGCAAGTCCGGCCCCAGTCTGGATGAGGTCATGAAAACCACCAAGATCATAATCGGCTGCTTCGTGGCAGTAACGCTGTTGGCTGCCGTGATGCTCATTGCCTTCTACAAACTGAGAAAGCGCCACCAGCAGAGGAGCACCGTGGCGGCTGCTCGCACCGTGGAGATCATCCAGGTCGACGAGGAGGACCTTCCGCCACCAGCTTCTGCGGCTCAAGAGACAGCTCTGACTCTACCCGAAATAAGAGACCGTAATAGCATACACAAGATGGACTATCTCAGTCACAAGACGGACTATAGCTACCACAAACCCAAGGCCGAATACATACCTCAGCCTGATTTCACCCTTCACAAGCCAAAAGCAGAGTACACAACGTACAAGCCACACATGGATTTCCATGGTCACAAGTCGGTCCAAGACTATAGCACTTGCAAATCTACGCCAGATTTTAGCCTCCACAGACAAAAGCCTGACTACAGCCCATTCAGACAGGACTACAACACTCACAAATCCAAAGCTGAAAACAGTCCATTCAAACCAGACTTTGGGACTCACCCAAAGACAAGGTCAGACTACAGCCCTTTCAAATCAGACTACAGCACTCATCCAAGGCAAAAGAGAGATTACAGTACCCAACCAAAATCCAAACACGATTACAGCCCATTAAGGTCAGACTACAACACTCAGCATAAACACAAGGTTGAATATAGTAGCCCGTTCAAGCACGACTTTGGTACTCATCCGAGACCTAAACCGGATTACAGTCCATATAAACCTGGCTACAGCACTCAGCCAAAACCCAAAATGGACTACAGTGTCCAGAAATGTAAACCTGACAGCAACTACAAAACCAAGGACCCTTACAATGCTTTCAAGACCGACTTCAGCCCGCACAAAGCGGACTTCAGCGCCTTTAAATCGGAGTTCAGTCCCCATGCTCAGAGACCCAAAATGGATTACAGTCCACATAGGGGGGACTACAGTCCTCATAAAATGGACTTCAGCACCATGAAGCCAAAATACAACACCTATAAACCGGGTGGTCACGGGGCCAAATGGACAGAGAACAACGTGGGGAACTCTTTGCCTCGAACCTTGCCCAGCACCATCACGACAATGGCTGAGCCCTTTGTCATTAAAACTCACACCAAGGAGAAAGTACAGGAGACTCAGATTTGAAAAAAAGGTTTAGACATCCCACCCTTATGCCCCAGTTATTGCCCATAAAGCCACACCCCCTATCCTGACCCCACTAAAATCATGCAATAGAATGCACAATGAAAAAAGAAGGGACAGAAACGTCTATTTTGTACAGAGCAGACGCAAAGACTGACAAGTTCTTGTTGTACATGCTTATAAATAAATATATATATATGGACACGTTGAAACTACCATGGGCTGGTGACAGAGAAACGTATATTAAAAAGAAAATGAAACTATTTTCTAACTTGTAACTTCTATTTAAAATAATGTTGTTTAAGAAACTGTCTTGACTTTGACAAATGAGGGTAGTGTTGTTTAAAAAAAAAAAAAAGGGGGGGGGGGGGGTTGGGCATTCTGTGTGATTTTTACACCGTGCTACAGAGAATGCAGTGATACGAGGAAATATTTATACAGAAAAAAAAAGTCCTTTCTTTAACAAAAACCTTAAAAAAAACAAAAAGGTCAGCGTTGATCTTTACAGGTTCATCTTGTAAAAGCACCAAGAATTTGTACCGTGCCAAATGTTATAAATGCAATAAAAAGATTTTTTGTAAGAAACACACAACCTAATTTGCTGAAGTTTCCTGTTCTCCTGTCGGTGTTACTGTAAAGATCAGCCAATTGCTGTTAGATACTGCAGCAAGATGCAGCGCTATTGCCTTTAACCCCGTGCGTGCTGAATGACTCAGATGTCCGACATGCTGCTTTTCCCTTCCCTTTTACTACGCTGGACATTACAGCTTGACGCCACAGTGCTAGATCATGCCAGTTCAATGGAACCCTACATTGACATCATTAAAGGTGAACGAATGGCAATCATAACAACAATAAGCGCATTGTTCACCCCGACCACTGATGAAGCAAACCTCTTCCGGGGTGAGAGATTTACGAGCTGATGTAATCGCACGTCAAAGAGTAAAAAGGTGATAAATTCGGGTGAAATAGCGATAGTGAAGACCTCATCTCGGCCGGAAAATATAGATCGTCATTTCCCTTTTCATTGCGCTGCCAGCTGTTGTGGCTTCATCAATCAGCATGATGGTGGTGGGGGGCGCTTAGGTCTCACCGTTAACTGGGCATTCTTCATTTCTGACACGATTGCCCCTCTTTATCATAACTTGGCTACGCAGATTAGCGTCTGACAAAGAGCAATAACATGCAACATATGTGGCAGTGCGCAGTTTGTCTTATCACTTGCAAAATAACAGCAAGGTAATGGCTACACGCCTACTTAAAAAATACACGGAATACAACAACGATTAACAACCAGTGTTTTAGGTCCAAATACTTTTTTTCCTTTGATATCTAATATCCGAGCGCATCCTGGTTCATTTTCTAGAACATCAAAAGTATTTTTATTTTTGTACAATGAATGTTTGGACACGCGTGCTTTCTATGTACTCAAAGAAAAACAGAGAACTTCAAAACTCCTCCTTGTGACACATCTGAAAGCTTAATTGTCAACAAATGTTGAAAATCAGGAGAAAGTAAAATGGAAGAAGCATCTATGCGACAAGACTGGTGGGGGCAAGTTTAGATAATTGGACTGACAAGTGGTGGAAAAATGTGTGTGTGTGGGGGGGGGGGGGGGGTTCGTACCTGCAGTCTCGCCTGTCTTTTTATAATCTGAGAAAAAGAGTTTAGTGGTTATCTTAGTGGCGATTAATGATGTCCCGAGAGAGGGAGAGTGATGCGAGTGTTAGTGTGGAATGGCACTTGAACTCGGGAGTTTGTGTTCTCGTCTTTTGTCAGAATGGGGGGAAAAAACAGGAAGGAACTGGATGTTCCTGCGCAGGAAGGCTTGTGGCGTCAGCAGAGGACCGTGTGATAATAACTCCGAGGGGGTCTGCTTTAATACCAAAGGGCTGCGGCTTAATTAGTACCTTGTCAGATGTGAGTTCCACTTCCTACTAATAATTGTCATTGGACTGTGGGGAGAAAGAGATTGGGGGGGTAAACCCACCGCAGTGCAGCATCCGCTCACTCGCTCGCTCGACCCGACAAAAATCACTTAGTGACATTGACGGAGGCTTTGCTCGCCGTTTCTGGCTTTGTGTTGGTGAGTCAGCCTGCGTTTGAAATATTTGCGTGCGTTTTGCAAACGCCATGAGAGAAAGCCGGTCAGCGTTTCCCTAGGGGGGGGGGGGTGATTTGAAAAACACAAAAACAACATTATCAAATGTGTTACGAGGCTGACATACCCAAGTAAAATATTTGATTCGTTTATGGACATGTATTGGTCTCAAACTGGTAATGTTACCATACATGACAATGTGCAAATTGCGCATTCCGGCTCATGAGAGCGTGACGTTCTCTCGTGTGTGTGCTATAAAAGGCCTCGTCATACTCATCAGTCAACGCGGCCGCGGGGTCATCCGTCAGCCAATGGGCTCGGCCGTTACTGAAGGGCACGTCTCCTTGGGAAACGCTCCGCTCCATCTCTCCCTCCTGTTTCTTTTTTTTCTCCCCCTACCCATCTTCCCATCCCCTGCTCGTCCAGTCTGTTTTTAAGCAGTCATGAAAGAAGAAGTAAATAGAGGATGTATAAAGTTACATAAAGATAAAAGCTCAAAGAACAAAAAGGTGATTTATTAAAAAACAAAACATACAAAAAAAAACTGGTGCAGCAAAAAGGGAGAGCAGCAGCACAGGGAAAGGGAAGTGAGCGGCGCAAATGTGATGCAAGAGTGCCAGCTACAGATGGAACGGGGGATATGAACGCCAGGGCCATGTGGCCGCCACGGGAGGAGGAGGACGGCGAGGGGGGGGGGGGGGGGTGGGGTCAGTGCGGGACATGAAAATGAACTGCTGATAGCAGTAATGGAAATGACCATTGGGACTAGTTAAGGAGTGGGAGGCGGGGGGGGGCTCAGAGAGTATATGAGAGTTTGAGGCGTGAGGTCAGCACAAATTTGGCGTGGGGGGGCAGGGGGCGCAATTACTGGCAAAATGCACACGTGCACGTGTGCGCTTTCTTTGAGTGGGCGACTCCATTTTACAGGTTGCACACCAATAACGAACAGGAATTAAAAAAAAATTAATGGTACCCGAGCACCTAACATGGGGTGGGCCACAAAAGTGCAACGGTAATTATTATTTTTTGGTTACTTTTAACACGATGGGATTTAATAGGTTACAAATGTTTTTAAAGGGTGTAGCATGGGAATTGCTGAAGAGCGTGTGTTGTGTTGTTTAAAAAGTCTGATTAAGGCGAAGTTGAAACAATGACATTGACGTAAGCAAGTCAGAAAGATCAACAGTGTCACTCATGAGACTTTAAATATTGGTATTGTTAAATATTTAAACGCTGTCTTCTAAGTTGCCATGCAAATTCAGAACGTCTGTAACTCAACAAGCCAGCAACCGCCCAAAACAAGCATCTTGACAATTAGTCCAACAGTCGGCACGCGGCTCCAAAGTACGTTTCAGCGAGCGCACACGTACACTGTGACTGGCCAGTCTGCTCGTGCAGGCTATTCTGAGGAGGCCTGCGAGCATGTTGCCGAATGAGTCAACATGAGTCAGGGCCAGCCGCTTTGGTCCTCATGTCAAAAACCAAGACTTTCACGATAATTCCACGTCGAGATATTGCTTCATACAATCGTGTCATTTTGTACAACTATACCAACATACATAGCCGTACCTTGGCCAATCCATTTCAAATCCAAAATTTGAGAAGCAAAGACAGTCATCTAACAGCAAGCAGCAGCTTGGCAGTGAACAATTCTTCAAAGAAGAGGTTTCAAGCTATTTACGATCAAACTAAATGTACAAATTGTGTAAATGTACTGACTATGTTAACAGTCACGTGTATTTAAATCATTCCCATAACTTTGCCTTTGGTAGCTTAGTGCTGACACACGACGCCATAGGTGAGCTAGCAAAACCGGTGTCTGTGTTTAAGCAACAAATATTTTAACATAAGCAGTAGTAACATTTGTAAATATATCTATCTTCTACTACTACTACTATTGAGGGGCTGTGGCCTTCTTACATTTATGTCTGTATTATAATGACGAATGAGGGGAAAAATGAATTAACCATGTTGCAGAACCTGTCTAATTCTTTATGTTATGTACTTCCATTCAATTAATAGATGTTTCTTAACCAACTTTTTTTTCATTTAATTAATAGATTTTTTTTATCAAATTTTTTTTCTTTCATCTGGTCGTCACGGGAATCTGTATGACTGAAGACTTAATGCTACGTTTACAAGGGAAATCATCACCCGTGTTTTAGCAGACGATGGGGGGTGAGGCGGGAGGGGAGGGCTTTGGTCCTGGGTAATCCTCGCTTTTTACGAGGGCGTCCGGCAGGTCGAGACTGAGTTTGCATCGTAAATCACGTCTGGGGCGAGAGGGAGAGAGCGGCAAATGGGGCATATGTGAGGAAGTGAGAGGGTATCGCTGATTAAGATCAAACACGCCAGCCAGTGGGGTCAAAGTTATTGGTTTTAAACTACATGGCATTTATTTTTAAATTTATTGCCCAGCGCAAATAATAACTGGGCTAGGAATACAGGACTGAGACGGCTTCAGATTATTGAAGTCATTTTTGTGCCACTAAAAAGAAAAAAAAAAACGTGCATTTATCTTTGGTCAGTAACAAAGGAATGTGTTTGTGGGGAGGAAAATAAGGAGATTGGTTTTCCGTCAAGTAAGCTGCGAGAGTTTTCGACGGGAGGGGTGGGGATTTCATCTTTTCTCAGCGAGGAATAAATGTCTGGCTGTAGACATTTGGGGGATTGAGCAGGGGTGGAATTGGGGTGATAAAATGGTTCCCTGCATTGCTGCAGACGTTGAAGAAAAAGGCAGCAGGGACCTAATACAGAAAAACAAGGACTGAAAAAGAATTAAAGCTGCGCGTTATTTATGATTTTCCATATGAGCAGGGCCAAGCAACTGGAGGGCATGGGGAAAAAAAAGTGTGAAATATTGACACTTTGCAGAGCTTGGAATTGTCACGAGGCGCCAGTCGGTCTTGAAAAAAGTTGACCGTGCCTATGCCGTGCTATGCTGAGCACGCCGCCGCGTGATGAAAGCAATGTCAAGATGAAAGCTGTGTGGATCACTCGCAAATTTTCATGTTGGGGCAGAAAATTATTCAAGCGCTGCTGCAATCGTGGGCTTATGTAAATAAGGACGGCATCAAGGTTGAGCGAGTTGTCAAATCAATGTTATTTCCTCTTAAGTAGCATCTGAGTGAGGGTGTTGCCTTTGATACATTATTGATACCACTGGATACAAACATCTGTGATGCATCATCGTATGTCCAATATATCAATCACCGTAACAAATTTTGTGCGTTAATGCCGTGAGTTACTTCGATATTCAATAATTTTCTGTATTTGGAATGAAACAGACGTTCGGCAGATTAAGACAGGGACGACGCTAAAAGTTTCATCAGTGAAAACCTCAGAGGAACTTCTGCATCAATGAGGGAGCAACGGGATGGGAGGGGAAAAAAACGGCAAAGACTTATTAGATGTCTTAAATCCGATATGGAAGGAAATATTAAAAGCAAAGGGAGGGAGGGAATCAATTATATTTCTTAAGACTGGAAGTAATCCGGAAAGATCCGGGCAAAATGGTTGGCCTTTCTTTCAGGAAATGATTTGTGAAGTTTTTGAGGTGTGACGTGAAGCATTTCAGTAAAAAAAAAAAGGAACCTCCTGAAATTTTTAGAAATGCTTACCTAATGAATGAATTACCCGTCAACACAAAGCAACTCAGCTGTGAAGCAAGCAGTGGTTAACCGACACGGTTACTTTCCAGCAATATATACAGCTAATATTTTAAGTTCGTAAAAGACAATGTTGCAAGTGAACATTGCATGACTCGGTAAAAACAAAATACACGGAGTCCTGAAATGACCCTTTAAAGCAGCCCCCGAGGCCACGTTGTGTCTGCAGTGAGCCGTGGCCCGTTTTTCCCCAAGTATAAAAGCACACTTTCTTTGAACGAGCCAATTTTCCTGAAGGGACAAGCGCTCCGTCGGGGCGAGCCGGCACGGAGCAGATGATTTTATAAAGACGTCGACACGGAAAGCGGAATCAACGGTTTTGCATGGAGAGTAGACTTGGCAAGCGCTCGGTCTCCCACTCGTTTGGCAACACGGGCACAAACTGTTTGCTCACAGCGGTACATGCGTCCATTAGCATTGTTCCAGGAGATAACTTGCTGTGCCCCGCTTTGAGTGTCACTTCTCCGCCAAAAGTGACGAAACCAAGGTACGAGGTGGCAGACGGAGACAAATACGGTGGCAAATGTATGGAAGCAAGTAGGGATACCAAAATGAAGATAACTAGCTGCAACATAACTTAATCAAACACATCACTGACCAGTTTTATCACGTCATTCGGTGGCTCTACAGTTGCTAAAAACATAATCCTAGCTTGTTTACACTCGTTTGAACTTGGTATGCCTCCGAATATCGGAGAAATTTGGAATATAACAAAACTATTCATTTTGTCCACATTATCAGTTTTTTGGGATATTGATGGTGGGGTCCTATGCTCACCATGGAAGCAAGTGTGTCAGGTTTTTAGGAGCTTTACAACCAGCGGGCATCTTGGAAGAAGCATGATAAGCTTTGCAAAAACCTTGGCTGGTGTTGAATCAAACAGCCCGGCCAGATGTTTCAAATTTTGCCGGAACGTCGGAACCAAATTGAGCCAACGTGTCAACTGATGAAAGCGACGACGATTACAACAATTAAATGTGGCTCTTTGCAGAAAAGCAAAGAAAACGTTGGCTTTGAAAAGATTTGAGCCGGCAACCAAAAGCTTTTCAAGACAGCTCCCGCCAGCGTTTTATGGAACCAGCCGAGAGTGTTTTCAAAGAAAGCACATGCGCATCTTTCCAGTCAGTTGCCCACTGCTGCCATTGTCATTATCTGAATTCAAAGCTCACAGCCCAATCCCCTGACGTGTTTTTTTATCCCGATAAGATTTCGCCAGGCTCGTCCTTCCTTTTATACACCCGACTCTCCTTTGGCAAAAACACGGGAGAAAAAGGGCCTGGGAGGTTGCGGGCCGAGGACGGGGAGTCGCTCATAGCTGACGGAGCAGATAGCCGCCACGTCTTGTAAAGAAATGGAAGGAGATGCTGAGATGGGCTAAGCTGGTCAAGGATTAACGCCTTTAAAATCTTTGCTCGTCACAGACTTCATTTTTATTTATTCTTATCTGTCAAGCTGGCGAGTGCGCAGAGATAATACAAAGTATGAAAAACATGCAAGCGAAAGGGTTAGGATTGGAAGACGTAATGGGGTGGAGGGTCAGTGGGGGGGTTTCTCGGTTTAACAGCGGCCGGATGCTGATAAGTATAAAAAAAATAACAAAGGCCCGCCATTTAATATTGAAAAACCAACAAGCTGTTTTCACAAGATAGTCACTAAGCAGTTGTTTTGCATTTCCATTGTCGCATTGCATGAACTACAGCTAAGGCCAGCCTAGATCTAATTGTGTTGAGTTGAGTTTCCAAACTTTTTTCCACGGAGAACCAAATTCAGAAAAAAGGGAAATAAAGAGGGAGCTACCGGCGCTAGTACTCAATGGAAAGATTTATGGTCACTGATTTCCAATGTAAAAGCAGATGTTCACAAAAATCAGTCCGCTTAAATGAAGGAATAGACAAATCCGAGAATTATTACTTGAGAGCCTGAAATCAGAAGATTTGGACAATCTTTCATTTCAAAATGTCTCAACAATTACTCGATTCGAAAACTACCAGGCAATTAATTCGATAATCGGTTCGTTGCCGATTAATTGATTAATTTAAAAGACTCTAATTCTGATGGCGATTTGTTTAAAAAAAGATTTAATAAGTGTAGAATAATGCTTAGTCAATAAATTTGGTGCGTCAAATATCCATTTAATCCACAGACTAGATTGTTGAGCAAGGCATCAAGTACAGAGAAATTATGATTCAATACATTCAATCTGTCTACATATCAATCACTTGACCCATCTTCAGTTGTGAATTAGGTCTAAATTGTCTATAATACTTCAGCCCAGAACAGCATTTCTTCATACAAATGAGTTCAATAAAACACCACGCTCCACTGTCAGAACCCAATTCAATACGTGCATTTCTACCGACAATGACAGAGGAGTCAAATAAGGCAAAAGAACTCGGGGTTAAAAGAGAGTCGACTGCTACGGGTGACCTGGCGAATCAAGTGCAGCACGAGAGGCATATGCATTATTATTCTGTGGCCCTAATTGACGGCAAAGCGTACCGCAATGCCCTTCAGGTAGGAGGGAAGAGTGCTGAGAGGATTCGGCTGGTCCCCAGGCGGCAAGTGACCGTGTCTTTGAACTGTTTGCAAAGTGTATGCTTATCAAGAGTGGCTGGCCAAGTTGCCATTCCATCACACACCCCAACGCAAACACACACTTGAAGCGCAAGGTCGTCCTCGTAAACGAGTCGGGGCAATAAAGCGGTAAGCGGGTTTCTCCCTTCGCTCTCATCTCGCCATCTCTATTCAGGCCCATCCATCTCTCCGCCGCCGTAATGGCATGAATGCAGTTATGTGGGTCGCCCTTTTCGCACCTCCGGGCTATAATTCACCATTTTCAAGGGTTACCCCCCCCCCCCACCACTACCCCCCTCACCCCCCTCTACTATTGCAAAACCAAAACCTAAGATAAGACAATCTCCGGCGGGAATCAGATGGTCAGTCCTGTTCGCCATAAAAGCTATTTACGCTCATAAAATGGCTTTAATATTTCCTCGGTTGCAGTTTTTTTTAAAAGGTCGTTATCTCGGGATACGTGGGATACATCTCCAGGCAGAGGAGCATTTTTCATTTGTTGGGGATGACCAGGATTCAACAGTGGGTGGAAT
This sequence comes from Syngnathus typhle, assembly GCF_033458585.1. Classification (NCBI taxonomy): domain Eukaryota; kingdom Metazoa; phylum Chordata; class Actinopteri; order Syngnathiformes; family Syngnathidae; genus Syngnathus; species Syngnathus typhle. Next base: position 2,721,092 of record NC_083758.1, read on the forward strand.
GATGAATGGCTCATAAAGCAACAACAACACGACTGCGTGGAACACAAATATGATTCAACAAAGATTAACCGTACAGCCTGTAATTAATCTTGGAGAGAGGTTTTACAGAGTAAAACTGGCCTTTACACGGAGAGCTTTACATACTGTCCAAACTGGTCAAGCTGTTGATCCATGTTTATGAATGCGCTAGGGCGCCTCGTCTCCGTGGCCATAAAGCAGCAGTAATCTATGATATGAGGCTGTCTGCTGTCTGCACTGGTGGTTTGTTTAACTACAGAGTGTGGTGTGGAAAAAAGGACCCAGGGGGGCCGCTTGCTGTACCCCCCGCCCCCCCAACCATTCCACCACCCGTCTGTCTTGTTTCACTGGGCAGGAAACCACAGCATACATTATTCAACATCTTCCTCGGATGCACATTTTGCATGCTGATGGGTAGCATACGACGGGGGTGGTGGGAAAGGAGTGAAAAACACAAGCACTTGCAGGAAAGGTCGTTACGATGAAAGAGACACCACCAACACCTGTCGAGTTGCGGCAGTCGCATAATCGGCCTCGTGCCAAAATAAGTCCGGATCGGAATGGGAATCGATGAGAGCGCATGGATGCTGTCCCGTGGCGCACAAAAAGGCAAAATAAGAGAAGCAAAAGACGCTTGAATGATTCACATCAGTGCGAATCAGGAGAATGAATTGAAAGTGAATTGATTGCCGTTGCACTGCCCGCGTGATGGTTGAAGCGATTGACTCTAAATAATTATACACTTGAAGAGGTCAATTAAGATCGGAAAATCCTGCTGATTGGACGGGAAGTTCAAGAAAGCTACGCTCGAGTCATGAACGGCCCTTCAAAGCTGGAAGACTACAGCCACCGCTTCCAGTACATCTGATGCCCAGAACTGACGTTTCTGCACCAAAAACAGAGGTAAGGGGTGCACATCCTGCAATATCTTGATAGATGATTATTTAACTAAAAAACATTTCCACACATCCTAGTACGCAAGACATCCAGACTACCAGAAAATGGAAAAAGTACAGAAGCTTTGATTTTGATATCTTCCTCAGTCGTGGTTCCAAAATCAACTAATTGACAAGGAATCATTATCAACTTAATCGACAACTAAATCATTTGATTATTAATTTAGAAACATTTTTACCTTCTAAACATCAAATAATCTAATGTTTCTCTCTCAACGGTAATTATGCATTGACTTTTTTTTTTTTAGTCATTCCTGTCATTCTTTAGTCATTCCCGACAACACTCTTTTGTGAAATTTGTAAACGCACTAGTAACTGAAAAGGATGCCAAATGCCTTCTGGCATCACCAACAGTACAACATGAAGCCCTTTTGTGTGATATTGAGTGTTATTCAATTGTTTTTATCACTATAAATACCCAATAAACAGTAAATGGGGGGGAAACGGTTTTGTGATATACCTTCATGATAAAATAATATTATATCATATTATTACTCGATAGAATAATCGATCCTAAGAATATTCGATAGCGACAGCCCTAGTTCCATGTAATTATCGCAAACTCCTTTGGTTTTTGATATGAACCCCACAAAACTGAATTTCTGATCATACGTTGTCTCGGTACAATAAAATAAATGGGTTGCTTGTGTCTCAAAGGGCATCCGGCGCAAAAACTGTGCCAAACAAATCATACAAGTGACTCGCTGTAGACTGATGGGACAAGCTGATAATCGCAACAACTTCAAGAGCCAACAGATGATCAGACCATTGCGGATTTGATAAGAAGGGAGTACTCAAGCATAAAATCATCCAGATTATGTGTGTAACAAGGCTGTCAAGACTACTGTCATGTGATGGATTTGTTGCAATCGGCAAAAAGAGAGCAAAGAAGTAAAGGCAGACTCAGATTCCATCGCCTGACTCTAGTTACATAACAATGATGCCACCCCAATACTGTCGACCTCGCGAACGTCTCGGTCTCGACTCGTTAAGAATGCAGCACCAGTGCATTGAGAGTCGTTTTAAGGCCGGCTTCCGCTTTTTACGAATGCAACAGGACATGAGTGATTGTGCTTCGTCTGGAGCTGACTCATCCTAGAGAAAACACTTTTGACGAGAAAAAAAGACAAAACAACAACATCCCCCTCAGAGGTTAGGTTTTGAAGTCATAACTGGGGAGTACTGAGGGAAAACAAAAATCAACAAAGGCTCGGTTTGTCTGGGAAGGGGGAGGGGGTGCAGGTGAGAGAAATTGAACAGAAGATGGAAGAAAAAGCAAAAGGGAATGTCTGGGGAGTGATGCTATTACAATGTTGCCGACACACCACTGCAGGAAAACAACACCACACACACACGCGCGCACACACACGCGCGCACACACACGCAGACACACACAGAATGGCAAAAAAAAAGTCACAAGGTGAGGGATTAAAGGAAGATCAAAACGGTGAGCAAAATCTGTGGCAAGAAAGACATCGCAACGAGGCGGATAGAGTTTCTGTTTATCAAGTTTAAATGGAGGCAAAGCGGATCACACCTTCAGCCAGCTCCACATAAGTGGATCGGTAAATTGCAGAGATTTCGAAGCGTTGAATCAACATGGCATCAAGCGGACAAAAAGTCATTGATGACGCCTGTTGCTTTGATGAATGCCGCCAAATATCATTCATGAGAAAACGCACGCAATCAAACGCCATTCAGAGATTAATCCTTATGCGCGTCACATCCAGCAACTGGCAATCGAATCTCTGCAAGGATGGATCAAGGACATGGACCGGTTTCTTCTCAGTGTGCTGCATTAGATATTTATTTGACGCAGGGACTTCTTCACTCGGCCCTCATTAGCGGCACCTACTGCACCTCCTCTCACCTCTGTCCTTCCTTTTCCGCCTTCAAGGATCTTTTAAAGGCGGGGATGTTAGCAGTGGGCAGAGGCTTCTATTTTGGTCAGTTGAGAAAAAACAAACTTGGAGCAAGGTTGTTTAACCATCAGAAAATGACTACAGTTTCTTTGGCTTCGGATGGGGAGTCAGTGGCCCTTCGTTTTCATAAGGTTGTTTTAAATTGCGCACACCGTCTCTACGACATTAGAAAACTCAGCTCTGAATTAAGCTCAACTACAGAAATCCTGGGATCCAATCGTTTTATCACTGATCAGGCCCCAGAGTGGACCCTGACCTGAAGAAAGTCATTCCCTGAGGTGACCAGGAAAACGTTACACTTGGGGTTACTCTTTGAATAGAAAGCAGGAGATATGCATCAGTTAGCCTGTTAGCATTACCAACACGAACGATGCGTCCTGTTGTCACGTCGAACGGACAAGGTCTGCATAATCGCCAAGGCAACAAGGCTTTCTTTATCAAACTGTGTGCAACCCCCTAGCCGCCCCCCCCCACCCCACCAAAAACATTTCCATTACAATTAAACACCAAAGGACATGAGTGTCAGCCACCGACACAAAAAGGCCCTTTAAAAGCCGAGATAGCAATGAAGAGTGTGTGTGGGGGGGAGAGATTGTGTGTGTGTGGCCTGAGCAAGTAAGCGGTGGCGGGATTATAGCTAGCTCCCCAATCGTGGCTATGGTCCATTCGCCGCTTCCTATGAAAAAGCCATTAGCATATGAATGAACGGGCGCACAGTGGATGGAGTTTTCTTAAGCCTGAACGCACTGATCCGCAACCAGGTGAGCCGAGAACACACTGGAAGGGAATTTCAGTCGAGAAGAAGGTTGCCGCTCGTTGCTATTTTATTGAAGGTCGGACACGTCAAGCTTTAAGCGCCTGTAAGATTCGTCGACGCTGCCCCACTTCCTTTGTTTATCCATTTTTCCATTTGCTTTGCTTAAATAACCCCAGTTTCCGTTTACTGGGGTTTTTTTTGCCTTCTTTTGCAACTCGCGTATATTTTATTGCCGCTGTTCGTGTTTTTTATGCGCGGGCGGTTTGTTTTTCTATTTTCAAATCGATAAGCCCGTGATTATAAAGTGAGTTAAACCTCGGTTGTTTGCTCGTTTTTTGAAATACGCCACTTGGCTAAATTGGATTTTTGACATGGTGGCGTGCACAACAAAACAAGAGCAGAAGGGCTTTTTTTTTTTTTTTTAGTCCAAGCGGGGCCTCTCCGCAGTAATAAAAGTAAAATAGACATTGGTCACACATCATTGCGCCAAAATACACTCTCAGACAGAATGGCGGGTTTTAGCACCAACACTGAGAAAGCGGGGTGGTGGCTCTTACCTCTCTTTGCATCACCAGCTCTTTGGTGAACAGCATGGCCTCATCACTGAAAGGCTCCGCTACCTGCATGCCGCCTGGAGTGTTCCTGGAACTGCGTGGACACTCGATACCTGGGATACACATACAACAAAACCGCCGCTGGATATACGTAGATCCTGTTTATTTGCTAGAAATAGACATTCTGGAAAGGGGGGGGGGGCTGTTGGGTGTCTGTCAGGATAATAACGAGGTGACATGGTTTGAAAAAATGATTCAGGGCATCGAACTTACACGGCAGAGAGAAAGTGGGCAACTCCAAACTCCGAAATAATCCTGACAACAAGATCGCTTGCCTCAATTTCGTGGTTCTTGAATTATTCATCGGGAATCGAGCAAGCACTTTGCGACGTACTGCGATCCGTGGTGAGATCCCGGTTCCCAGGTCTCGGTTCTTGTCGACTGAAGTGATTTTTCGCTCACACCACGTTAGACTTGAAAACATGGCAGTCGGTTACAAGAAACATTGAAGGACCTAGCCGGCCGGACAGGGCAGAGCTATGTTGTGTTCGTTTGGATCAATGTCAAAAATGCATCCATCCATTTACATTGATCTGTAATAGTGCCTTCTCTCCCAAATTCTTTTCCATCCTGAAATTTTAGGCTCGTGCATTTTCAACTTCACGGAAGCTCCAGATCAATATACCTTTCCGCCCATTCATCCGATTCAAAGGCTTTTTGTTAAAGTGAACTGAAAGCCTGCCAGGCTGACTATGCGCCACCGGTTATGTCATTAACAAGACTGCGGGCGGGCGGCCAAAAAAACACGGGACTGGCGGCAACGTGGCGACTTTATAGAGTGCGCCAACTTTACTGGCTGGAATTTTTGTTAATAATGGCATAACAGAACACGAAGCATTTTACACACAAAACACCCACCCACCACAACTTGGGATCCAGACATAGAAGGTAGAAGGTGTGACCCAAATTGTTTAACTCCGATTAAGATTTTTTTCTTAAATAGCTCGCTAGTAATATACTAAGCTCCTCCCCACAGAGCACCGGTTGCCTTGGTGACATTTATTATTACATAACTCCCACCTGTCACCGAGCCAAACATCTGGCTCAGACAACTGCTGATTCATCTTATGTGACCCCCAGAGAAAGAAGACCTACACTGATGACAAGAGACACACACATACACACACAAGCGCCCCCCCCCTCGAGCGTACATGTCAATCCACCAAGCGACACATCAATCATCAGATGTGGTCTGGGAGGACGTTTGGAGTGGCTGCTTAACCCTGGTGTTCGGGTTTCTGGGACCCGTTTTCAGTTTTTAATCAAAAGAAAAAATGAATTATAACTTTTTTTTCCTCTTAACCAAATTTTCTTATACCTTCTGCCATTCGCAAATAAGGGGCATAACACTATCGATATGGCTTTACCAGTGTGGTTCTATCACAACTGATCAAGATGGTCAACAGATAAGCTGTTGAGAGGGTCTTGCAATGGAATATTTAGGGGACAGAAGCTTATCATGAGTAGAGGTTTTCGAATGTGAAAATCACATTTAGGAAAATTCAGTTTGCCCAGAAGAAGAGGATGCATACCAATTAGTACCAAAACAAAGACAAAGAGCCCATCAGCAGCCAGCACCAGGACCAGAATAAAAACACTTTTGTCATCTGGATGGCACTGAATACAGAGTGGAATGGGGAGAAACCCCATAGAAGACGCCTCTTTCCCAAGGAGCGGGTGATACCTCAAACAGTGCCGCATCTGCCGAGCCTGAAATAAGTGCGTGATGCTGTGGCAGTAAATGTCTGAGCATTTATGTCTTGCCAGAAAGGTGTTAGTAATATTTCTGATTGTTTTGTTATTCTAAGTCATATGCAGTGCATGCGGCAAATGTGAATATATATGCAACACGTGCACAATAAAAATAGTAACGTATTTTTCGGACTAAAAGTCGCTCCGGAATATAGGTCGCGTTGGCCATAAAATACACAATGATGTGAAAAAAAACATAAGTCGCTCCGGACCATAAGTCGCATTTTGGGAGAAATTTATTCGACAAAATCCAACACCAAGAACAGACATGAATGAGCAACAACAGGCTAAATGACAGGTATGCTAACGTGACACAAACACAAACGAAGAGCTGAGAACGGGCCGGACGTAACATTCAGAGTTATTCAAATAACTATTACATAAATAACACGTTTATAAAACCATCTGTGTCACTCCAATTCATTAAATCCATCAATCGTCTTTTATGTCAACAATGTCGGGTGCACGCAGCTGACGGCGGTTGCATTTCAAAATATTCCACAGGCCCATATAACAATATATAAAAGATATATCAAATAACTACTATATAAGCAATAATACTATCAAACCATCTGTGTCACTCCAAATCATTAAATCCATCGATCGTCCTTTATGTCAACAATGCAGGCCGGGTGCGCTTCAAACTATTCCAAAGGCCCAAATAACGATATATAAATTATATATAAAATAACTATTATATAAGCAATAATATCAAACCACCTGTGTCACTCCAAATCATTAAATCCATTGATCAAATCTCTCGTCTTTTGACAACAACGCCACGCGTCAGCCTCGTCGTTATTCCACAGATCTAGTATATCTATATTGTAGCGTTAACAAAGTACAAGGAAAGACGTGGGTATGGTAAACGGCTCCAACCCTAACCCTAACAAAACAAGAGTTTAACGAGCCAACAACTACTGAACTGTAACGATAAAAACATATACAAGTTGCTACACGAAATAAAATATATTAAATAATTATAACATAAATAGTTCACCGCCACACGGCCCCAAGCACCGGTGTCGACTTCCAGGCGTGTGGCGGCGCGGACTTCCATCCCCGGAGGTGGCACTTCCAGCCACGGAGGTGGAAGAGAGCTCCATAGAATAGGACCGGGCGTGCATAAAAGCCATATCCGAGCCCCATCCACCGTCCCCGGACAGCCACCCGGCCGAGCGCCGGCCCCCGGCTTCCATCCACGGAGGTGAAAGAGAACTCCGTAGAGTAGGACCGGGCGTGCGTAAAAGCCATGTCCGAGCCCCATCCACCGTCCCCAGACAGCCACTCGGCCGAGCGCCGGCCCCCGACTTCCATCCACGGAGGTGAAAGAGAGTTCCGTACAGTAGGACCGGGCGTGCGTAAAAGTCATAACAGTTTTTCAAACCTTCTGTGTCACTGCAAATCATTAAATCCTTCAAACTCTTCGTCCTCCGTGTCACTTACAAAGCCGCTAATGATGCCGGTAGTACGTGGGGCCCTTCGTCATCTTTGTCATCCTGTGATCGAATCTTTGTCTTTTATGTAAACAACTGCCGCGCCACTAACGTCACTTGAAATTCAAATTACAGTAATCCCTTGCTACATCGCGGTTTCACTTTTTTTTTTTAAATTTTGAAAATTTGTGAAAACATTCACATCCAAGTCGCTCCTCAGTATGTCGCACCGCCCCGCCCACCCTAACTATGAAAAAAACGCGATTTATAGTCCGAAAAATACGGTAGGTGAAACGCAGTAACGCGCTCCCGGCTTAAATTAAAAGCCCTTATTTAAACCAACAGTGCAATGTAGAGGAGTTAAAAAATACAACTGGTTCATGACGCAAATTTGAAGCTTCATTTTCACATCACGTGAAAATTCAGACAGTAGAGCAAGTTTTACTTCGCAACATGAAAGTTGGAAAACATGTCTAGAGGGTAAACCAAAATTTGTAATCCATCCATCCCCAACCCCACCCATACACTCAACCCACCCATACACCCATCCATCCATCCATCCATCCACCCATCCATAATTTCGTCATATTCAAAGAGATTATAAAGCCATTAAGTTTTTGCCACATTTTTTGCTTCAACTAAATAGACATTTTGCCGTACCTCCTTCCTTGACGAGTGTGAGCAGGCTGAAAAGTGGCGATTATTTCACTTAAGATTCGTGACGACAGAACAATTATGAGACGCCTTTGACCCCAATTAACACCATGAAGCAGTCAAATTAGTCTCAACACAGAGATCAAACTAGCGTTTCATATTCCAGACGTTTGGTTTGGCGTGCGGCGCACAAAGAAGAATTAGGGAAAAAAGACAAATTGCTCAAAGCGGCATGCTGTGCGGTGGCATCTCGCTGATACAGTAAACTCTGGTGTTCCGACTGACGGCTGCCTCATCCATTTTGACAGATTGCTGCTCCACATACCTTTCAAAGTGCCCTCCATCTGCCAAGGTCTCAAAATAAACAAATAAATAAATAGATGAATAACCGCCACGTAAAAGTTTCCGGGGGCAGTCATACCTGAGATACTTCGGCACGGCCGTAGTGCTTCTCTTTACCGCGGCACGCGTTGCTTTTATCTGCCGGCCTATCCTCTCTGCTTCACAGGTTCTTACTTCACCTTTTCCCCTTTCATCCGGGCTCAGAATTGCCCCTTCCTGTGCGAATAGCCTCCCACAAGGGCCTGTCAGAACTTTACGGAGCCTTTCAAGGAGTAGCGGGCACGACAAAAAGCAAAGGTGACTTGGAAGTTACCTTCAAGTCCAGCCTCTCCCGACTTGAAACAACAGCTTTAGGCAATAGGACGCTTTGAGGTGTCTCTGTAAGTGTTAAATGACTAGAAAGAAGTTAGCGGCTTCAAAGACCAGTCGACGCTAATCAGCAATAGATCTCTGTGTTGCCTGGACAGCCTCCCACAGCCTTGTTATAGATCATTGGGGGAAAAGAAAACGTTTGGCCATGACTGAATGCAGCATGAAAGGAACACTAATGAAAGAATACGACTAACGCAGACCTGTTTTGACAGCAGCCTGCTGTGAATGCATCTGTATTACACAAAAACCTCAACGTGATGACGAAGAGGGGGCTGCAAGTTGACATTTTGCCTTGAAAACAAATGAACGGGGCACTAATGGCTGCATGCAGAGGTGTCAAACCACTAATAGGAATGGAAGCTATAAATAAACAGAGCAGGAAAGAAGTTCATTTGTAGCACTCTGGGCTAATCTACGCTAATGTGTATATTAAAGACAAGGCTTGTTGTCTCATTTCTTCAAATCGACTTTCATGCTTCAATAGGCTTCTCAACATTTTGCTAATAACCTTTGCCTTGATATCAAATCCAAAGTACGTGAGTATACTTAGCACAGTCTTATTAGCAGACGATGTAAAATGATGCTCGCATGCAGATTTTGCATTGGCGAGGGTCTCCGCCGTTTCATCTTGCGGCAGGCGGCGCACAAAATGTAATTAAAAAACTATCAGCAGCTCGCAAAGACAATCAGTAGCAAATGACAAAAGTAATTAATACATACACGACACAGTTGCGCGCAATTAGGCCAACCGCCGATGTTTGTCCGGAAATATGAGCCATTTCTTCAAGTGGAAAGTTTCTTGGAAAAACATTAACGCATCATCATCTGCAATGGGAAGCAAAAGGAGATGGGCGCAAATCATTGCGGGGGTGCTGAAATGTATGGCCTTTATTGTAAAGTGCCAACGTACAGCGTATGCATTTTACCCTTTCGCCGGCCTTCCCTTGACTTCATACTATTTTCCTTACAACGCACTCACCGGGCACAGTCGTGTGCACCAGTAGCCGAGAAGGTCAAACGATGGTGTTTTTCAATGTGTCCTTGGGTTGACATTTTTCTCAAGCTGGGTTTTGATAGTATATTCAATTCTCTAAATTTGGTCCGTATTACATATGGGTTTTTTTTCAAGTTCATGTCCCCAAATCAACACGTGTTGATCAATCCAATTTCTAAATTTTGTATTTTCTCATTAGGACAACAGCAATGTAATGCCCTGCCAGGAGTCAAATTTCCAAAATAAAAGCATACAGAGTAATCACAGTTTCGACACATTTTTATTGGCCACATGGTGCCTTATTAAGCTGCCGCACTTACCGTAGTTTTGAGTTGAGTTTGGGTGGCGGGGCGACTTATAATAAGGCGCGACTTATGTTTTTTTTTTTTTTTTTTTAATGTTCAAAAAAAATTTAAAAAGAAGGGGAAAAAAAATAGTGACACCGCGATAAACGAACCGCAATGTAGCAAGGGATTACTGTAATTTGAATTTCAGGCGACGTCAGCTGCGCGACGCGGCGCAGCGGTTGTTTACATAAAGGACAAAGATTGACTGGACGGAGCTCTCTTTCACTTCCGTGGATTGAAGTCGGGGGCCGGCGCTCGGCTGGGTGGCTGTCTAAGGACGGTGGATGGGGCTCGGACAATGCTTTTACGCACGCCCGGTCCTACTCTACCGAGCTGTCTTTCACCTCCGTGGATGGAAGTCGAGGGCCGGCGCTCGGCCGGGTGGCTGTCCGGGGATGGTAGATGGGGCTTGGTCATGGGTTTTACCCATGCCCGGTCCTATTCTATGGAGCTCTCTTCCACTTCCGTAGCTGGAAGTCCACGCCGCCACACGCCTGGACGTTCGTTTTGTTAAATAAAGAGCCGTTTACCAAACCCACGTCTTTCCTTGAACTTTGTTAACGCTACAATATAGTTATATAGTAGATTTGTGGAATAACGACGAGGCTGACGTCAGGGCGCACGCGCGGCGTTGTTGGCAAAGGACGAGGAATTTGATCGATGGATTTAATGATTTAGAGTGCACAGATGGTTTGATAACATTATTGCTTATATAATAGTTATTTGATATATAATTTATATATTGTTATATGGGCCTGTGGAATATTTGACACAGAGGGTTTTATTAACGTGTTATTTATGTAATAGTTTTTTGAATAACTCTGAATTTTACGTCAGGGCCGTTCTCAGCTCTTAGTTTGTGTTTGTCACATTAGCATACCTATCGTTTAGCCTGTTGTTGCTTGTTCATGACTGTTCTTGGTGTTGGATTTTGTCCAATAAATTGCCCCCCAAAATGCGACTTATACTCCGGAGCGACTTATAGTCCGAAAACTACGGTAGTAAACAAGCACAAAATACATACCGTAATTTTCAGACTATAAGTCGCGTTTCTTTTCATAGTTTGGGTGGGGGGGCGACTTATACTCAGGAGCGACCTTTTTTTCACAAATTTTTACTTGATCAACACATCACTTACAAGTATGTATACATGTGACCACTTCACATGTTATTTTTAGTATACCATTTTTTTCCGTGTATAGTGCGCCCCCATGTATAATACGCACCCTAAAAATGGCATGCTGATGCTGGAAAAAAGCCTGTACCCATGTATAATACGCACCCAATTTTTATGATTTTTTTTTTATGAATTTTTCTTTTTTTTTTTTTTTCCAAGTTTCAATGATAGTCTCACACGCAGGGAGGCAATGGGTCCCATTTTTATAGTCTTTGGTATGGTCTTAACTAGGCTGGATGTAATTTTTTTTGTTGGCGTTGATTTCTCCGACTGCCCATAAACGCACCACCGCGCTCCGTGCGCGCACGGGAAAGAGGCGTGCGGACGTGAAAAAGCCGGCTCTGTATGGGAGAGACGTTGAAGAGGAATAAAAACACCCTTGGAAACCAAAACTTGGTGATTTCAAGTTTCATTTCGAGGGACATTTGTCACGTCTCGTCCCCAGTTTTGCTATGTGTCTAGGTTGCCATAGTTTCTGTTCGCGTCGCCCCTCTCTTCCTGTGTCACCTCAATCGATGTAACGTGTTTTGTAGTCCTGTCTGCCCCTCGCTCACCGTCGGATCATTGCATGTGTTACTGTCATGATGTCTGTTTGCTTTCTGTTCCTGTCTTTGGTAATGTCACCCTGTCTTTTTGTTCCACGACTTTGTCGGTCAGTCCTGTTGTTGGTTTTGTTTTCTTAAAAAAAAAAAAAAAAAAAAAAAAAATTTAAAAATTTTTTGTACCCATGTATAATACGCACCGCAGATTTTAGGACAATAAATTCCTTAAATTTTGCGCACTATACACGGAAAAAAACGGTAGTTGATCACTTCACATGCTCTGATATCTTTATCTTGAAAATATTCAAAACATGAAAAATAGAGAGAAAAAATCAAATAAAGTATTTAACACTTTAAAGCGCCATATCCTCTGGACATGTCCTCTGTCACCAGGATGACATAAAGGACGAGAAATTTGATCGATGGATTTAATGATTCGGAGTGACACAAATGGTTTGATAATATTGTTGTTTATGTGATAGTAATTTAAAATATAGTTTATATATCGTTGTATGGGCCTGTGGAATAATTAGAACTGCGGCGCGGCACACGGCATTGTTGACAAAGGACGATCGATGGATTTAATATATTGGAGTGACACAGATGGTTTTATAAACGTGTTATTTATGTAATAGTTTTTTTTAAATAACTGAATGTTACGTCAGGCCCGTTCTCAGCTCCTCGTTTGTGTTTGTCACGTTAGCATACCGTATCGTTTAGCCTGTTGTTGCTCGTTCATGTCTGTTCTTGGTGTTGGATTTTGTCAAATAAATTGCCCCCCAAAATGCGACTTATACTCCGGAGCGACTTATATATGTTTTTTCTTTCACATATTTGGGCATTTTATGGCTGGTGCGACTTATACTCCGGAGTAGAGATGCACCGATCCGATATCTGGATCGGATATCGGCCCCGATATCAACAAAATAGATGGATCGGGTATCGGAAAATGCAGCCGATCTGTGAGCCGATACTTTCCTTAATCTATTGGGACGCGGGCTACGTCATACGTCAGCAGCACGTGTGCCGCATGCCACGAGAGTTTTCTAAACAAACGCAAACATGGAGCGAACGTTCGCTTCTCTTCCCCGGGTTGCTAAGCGGACGTCAAACCCTGCGCGTTCGCTTCTCTTCGGGTTGCTAATGGGACGTCAAAGGCTGTGCGTTCGCTTCTCTCCCGAATGGGGGTGGGGGGTGGGGGTGGAGGCTAATCGGATGTCAAACGCTGCGTGTTCGCTTCTCTTCCGGGGGAGTGTTAATGGGACGTCAAACGCTTTGTGTGGCGGGCTCCATCTAGTGTGGAAACTGAGAAGCTGAGCTCAAGCTTCTTGTGCGGGCCATATTCAATTATGTTTTCAGAATTTGCTGCGGGCCAATAAAAACTGGACCGTTAGTTTGGACACCCCTAATTTAGAGCAAAGAACTGTGTAGTCTGCCTGATGCCATTGCCTTTGGTCTTTTCTGTTCCACATGTAGAGTTATGTAGCTTGTTAAGTCAACCATAATATCGGATCGGTATCGGGTATTGACCGATACGCAAAGCCACGGCATCGGTATCGGTATCGAAGCTGAAAAAGTCGGATCGGTGCATCTCTACTCCGGAGCGATTTATAGTCAGAAAATTACGGTACTTGGCGTGTTTGACTACTACGGAGAATGGAGACGGGTTCTTACAGCGTTGTGTTTTCAGAGTAATCAAACACCACTGCCTGTTGGAGCCCAATTTTGCTTTAGCTACCGGTCTAGTCCACCAAAAAGACTCAAGTGTGCTGGAAAGTGCCAACTTTCTACGATTTTTTTTCCCAGTGGGTTTTTATTCTCTCGTGGTTCTACTATTGTTGATAGACATGTTTACCAACATAAAATAAGCGATGCTGGAAAGTGTTTCAGGGGCTGACTGTTCTTATAATTAAGATGGGGAGAGGCTGAATGTTCAAACAATTCAGTTGGGGAGAGACAATTTTCAAACACACAGACAAAAGGACTGGGTTTCTTCCAGTGGTTGAGGCTCTTGCTAGTCTAATCATGCCTATCAAAATTCATGTAGCTATAATGAAACGGCTTTGGGGGCTGAAAAAATATATAAAAACAAACACTCTGCCGGAGGCGCATGGACGTGAATGAAAACTCTCGTGCGTGCGTAAATTGGTGCTCGGTTTGTGTGTACGCACCAGCGAGCAGGAAGGTGATGAGGCAAGTCTCTTTGGGCATGTACAGCTTCAGGCGAGAGCCACTGAAGACGTACTCGACCACCGCTTCCGAGCGTCCGGCCCGTTGCAGGAAGGGCAGGAACTGCTTGGCTTTCTGCGTTTCCTGGCGGATGAAAGAACGCAAGGCTGGGATTTGAGATGAAAAATAATTCCGCTGATTTATACAGCTGGTTAAAGGTACAACCAATATTAAATGTGAAGTCAGTCTAGCAACAAACAAGCAAAGGAAAAGCAGTCGAGTGTTGGTCGTAGTAAATAGGAGAACTTTTCAACTTTTTATCAAAAGCAACCGAAATAGACAAGACAGACGACACTGGCAACGACGGGGGACGTGCAGGCTTTTTTTGTTGTTGTTGTTGTTCTAGACATCTTTAAATCTTAGTCAGGCCTAATGAGGTCGACTTCTCAGTGACACGTCTGCAAGCTCATGCAATCCAAAGTAATTCCCAATCCTGCCTCTATCTCAGTCTGCAACAGTGACTCACATGGCTTTTTTTTTGGCAATGCCCGGGCCAAAATTACACGGAGAGAGAGGAGAGTGGGGAAGTGATGTGTATTCATGCAGGGCAGGCGAGAGGGGCTAGGAATCATAAACACTAAAAAATTATTTATTATGTGCCCACTGCAGGCAATAAGCATGTAGGCACAACAGACCAGTGAGTCACGGCCCGGTAGACTGTTTTTCTGTGTTTGTGTACGCTGTAGAGTAGCCGAAGGAATGGGAGCAAATTCTCAGAGGTAAGGGTGTTGGCGTTCAAATAAGGAAGCTCAAAAAATATTTGAGCAGTTTTATATTTGAGTGACTGCAAAGTTCGAGCAAAATTTTTGTTTTGCCCTCAGTAAATCTCTTGTCATCCAGTGTTGCTGATGCACTGGATGAGATTCTCAAGTGGATTTAAGTGGCAAGCAGAAACAGACATAATTGCGTCATCAGTGTAAGAATGACATATGTTATGCTGTCGCATAATGGAACTAAGTGGGAGCATGTGTCAATTAAAACAGGAGAGGGCCGGGAATGGATCCCTGGGGAACACCAAATGGAACGTTGCAGGATATGATATCAATGAGAAAAACTGAAAATGAAAAGCAGATACGCGCAGTTGCCATGCGATGATGTCATGCTATAGCTACTGCAGCTAGCGCTACAGCGCTATCCCGCCGAGCCTGACAAGCCAGGTCAGTCTGTAGCGTTCCCGCAATGCTGGGTGGGAGCGTAGCTAAGGAGGCACAAGAGTCCCCCGCCTGAACTGCACCCACTGCAGTCCAAAGTAGCCGCTCGAGTGGGAGCCCAGCGATGCAAGCGCTCTCTTGTTCACGCCGACACAATCACCGTGGTGCGTGGGAAGGGACGTAGCCTAGCTCGGCACATGATAGGAGAGATCATTACGCAACCTTTAGGAGGTACGAGGTGAGTCAAGTGCTTTATCCACTCTGCTGAGTCTCACACGTTTGGTGTGCACAAAGAACGCCTGCTCTATTTGAGGACGCCACCCACTCCATGTATATAATCTCTAAACTGACGTATAGGGAGTGTGTGTGATTCTGTGTGTGAGTGTGTGTGGGCTTCGAGAGATGGAAAGAAGGGGAGAAAGCGGACTTGTACTGATTGCTATTTTTGGTCCTTTTTTCGAGCTGCCCGTTACACTCGCTTAGCTATTATCGGCTAATGACGGCTACATTGTATCAACCAGATGAAACGTCCGCTACCTTGATTCATGAGTGAGCAAATTTGTGAATATTTCAAACTAAGAGCGCATGATTGGTTGTTTTTCTGCTTAATTTTGCAAGCCACAATTCAAGCATGAGGGGGGAAAGGTAATTAAGGTAGTGTGGTAGAGTAATGCCCTCACATGAAAGCAAGCCAAAATCACGGCAGTTTGAGTCATTTATAAAACACACAAAACCAGAAAACTCACAAGCAGCTGCTGTAGGCCACTACTCGTGCCCAGATGCTCAACTCAGCCAGAGCACACACACATTCAACAAAAATACTAGATCGTACACACAGTGGGTGCATTTGATATGAAAAAAATATATATATTTTATAACACTCCCTTTTATTATGCTATATTGTCTTTGTTAAACAAATAAAATTATTTGATAGTGTTGCCAGCTTGCCTAACGAATTAAACTCTTATGTGAAGGTACCACTGTATATTGCTTTGGTCTTCCATTATTAAAGCTAATTAATTATTGAGCAGCGGCTACACCACCGGCCGCAATTACTCAAGGCACATTGACTTAGCATGGCGGCTTAAGTTGTGTTGGCCGCCGATGAGGCGGGACTGTTTTCACGCCGACAGCATCGTGCCATGCCATTTGCAATGGACTACGAGTTTGCACTGAACAAATATGGCAAAAATACAGCTAAAGTACCCGAAGTTATGCAAAAAAGACGGGAGCCTAATTAATTTGCCCAAATGTCTCTCGAGTGGCCACGAGTACGATGTACAAGAGCGCTCAAGTGACAGAGACAATGAGGCGCTAATGTTCCCAAAGTTCAATTTAGAGTCTTTGGCGGCTTGGACTATTAAAGTGGTTCATTAAAATGTATAAGGCTTGCCTCTGCGACACGTGTCGAGGCATACTGGCCACTCCAGTAACTGTAAATCTGAGTAAAAAGGTTCAGGTTTCTGTCGGTTGGGTGGGATTTTGTCATAGTTGTGGCATAGGCTCTGATTGGAAGATGGGTTGGAAGCATTATTTACTTTCTGCATTAAAGGTCAAATGAACCCAAACTAAAATTGCCATACCAGAGGAGTAGAGCGAGACATTTTAGTGATTTTGCACAAAAATTCGGGAAGAGCAACAAAATAACCGAGTGGAGTCCCAACTCCCCATTAATTGTTCTCATCATTGCACACTGTGTTCTGGCTTGCCCTCCACCAACGCTACCCTATCATCGAGTCTGGCAAATGTGAACAGCTGCAACGGTGCACTGGGAGTTAATAAGAGATTTCCTGACTTCCTAATAACCAGACGATGCTTTAGGGTGTATTTTGGGGTGGAGGTCCATGCAAAGTTGTTTAGAAAGACCTACCCCAGAGATATCTGCCACTCTGTGAATGGGAACCTCCTTCTTGCTGTGCAGCCCCTTCCCGTTCTTGATGGCCCTGCAATCAAACCAAAAACATGAAGCCAACATGTCCATTTTTAAGTCTTTTTTTTTTTTTTTTTTCATGGGTTTTACCACCCCTAACTGGAAGCGGATGGTGAGTTCAAGAAGTCACTCAGCTTGGTGTCTCTAACCTATGATTGCAGCTTTTTCTCAGTGGGCTATTTAGTTTTTTTGCAGTCTCAATTTCAACATAATGGCGACTGTTTTATTAAACGCCTCAAGAGCAGGAAACGGTAGCAGTTGGCCGCTTTTGCTCTTGTGCGCTACATACCATGTATGTGTTTAATCGCCGGCAGGGAGAGAGGGAGGGAAGTTCCTTGAAGGCACTAAAAATACAAGCAAGCCTAAAGACAGAAACCTATCATCAGCTCTAATAAGACCCCTGCCGGGGGGAGGGAGAGATTAAGGGAGAGCAGGAGCGGAAAAAGGGAAGGCCAAAGAAGGACAGAAAAGCAACGTGCAAGAGGAGAGAAAAGGAAGGAAGGAAGCAACGGCAGAGAGAGGGAGCGGACTATAAAAGGAAGCTGCATCGCTCTACCTATACCCAGATCTTAATCTATGGCACAGTAATAAAGCTTGCAATAAATCTCCCCACTGCACCTCCGTATAATTATATTCATAGCAGCTGTATAAAGGGAGCCAGTAGTCGGGCACACGAGTGTGTATATGCGTGTTCCGAAATATACCAAACGCTTCCCGGGGAAACAACAAAAAAATGATCGGTTGTGACGTGCAACTAAAATAAAACACTGGAAAGCCATTTTAGATGGGGGACGGGGAGGGGGGGAATAAGCCCCAAGGTTAAAGTCAATTTCATTCAACATCCCGATTGTCAAGGTCACAGAGATTGTTTGCAAAACACAATTAAGGGTGGTTGCTCACCGGGCCTCCGCGGCAAGGAGCTCGTCGTAGTGCGAGGAGCGCTGGTCGTCGTCCTGTCGGTACCTGATAACCGTGGCCAGGCCTTTGCTGACCAGAGCTTCTGCGATGTTACTGTGGGCAACAAGGAGGCATAAGTATCCAGACATTTGGAGGTAGATTCTACTTAATCCCCAAATATGCGTTTCTCCAAGATTGTGTGCTCTCTTTGGCATTATAGCCCAGGTAGAGCGGATCAAAATTAATCGATTAATCGAAAACTGTTTATGATCGTTTT
Organism: Syngnathus typhle; assembly: GCF_033458585.1. Classification (NCBI taxonomy): domain Eukaryota; kingdom Metazoa; phylum Chordata; class Actinopteri; order Syngnathiformes; family Syngnathidae; genus Syngnathus; species Syngnathus typhle. The sequence goes on from NC_083758.1 coordinate 2,739,459, forward strand.
ACCTTAGAATTGTCCAAATGTGAACCTCTCAACTATAATTTTGGGGTACTTATAGTATTCATTCATGAAAACAGATTATCTTTTGTGTTGAATCAAAACAAGATGTCTGATAGTTTGGTGAGTAAGACATAAACCAACTATGTGTTAGTTGTTTTTAATCACTAAACAAAAATAACAATCAACAAAAAATGGAGGCAAATGGTTTTGTAACGCGTTAATGCAAAAGTAAAAAAAATACTTAAATTAAGGGGGCAAGAATGAAAGGATTTCAAGGTTAAACACGTGCTAGTAATCACAGTGATTACAGTCAAACACCGTTTGAGTCTGCTTTCTTGCAGATCCCACCCCATAACAAATGTAACGACCATTTTTACACACGCAAAATGGCGTCATTATGCGCTGGGTGGGAATCCTGCTGCCTGTGGGTTACTTAAACTCACATTCCACCGATGGTGACTGTGGCACAGGTGCGCTCTGAGAAGGCAGGGGTGTTTTCGCCTGGGCCGGTTGCTGCTCTGATGTAGTCCACTGTCACGTTGACCTAAAAAAAAAATGAATGGATGAGATATTCAACTAAAAAGTACCCATAGGAAGCACAATTTAAAGTGATAGTCATTTTAGAGGGGGGGGGGGGGTTCTCAAGGTCACCCCCAGTCAGTGTGCATCATGTCAGACATGAGTGCAGCGCTCCCAAGAGGATGATTGCGAGTGTGTGGGTGGGCACAAGTCGGGAAGCCACACTACTCGGGCACCGCGTTCTCCCGAGACCAATTCAAACACCCAAGAGATTCGCTTTTGTCACATGAGCCGCGTGGAGCGCTTTCACTACGTGATACAAGTTCGCCGCTTAAAAGTACCGTGTGTTTCGAGAGAATCCAATCACAAGGTGCAATCAGACCGATCAAAGGAAGCTCATTTAAACAGTTTCACGCCGACCCGGTGGGATCGTAATGAAGACGTCAACTTAAGAGCGTCGGGCAGTGATCATCCAGTGTTCATTTTAATTGACTATTATTATTATTTTTTAAAAGGTTTGTTTTTTGTTTTTTTCTGGTAATAAGTTCAATTGTGGTGTCTAATGAAATCGCTCTTCAGTGGAGCATGGCAGCTCATCCCGCAGTAATGAACTCATTATGCTTAACTTTGGATCTTGGCTGATGGCGTGCAAGGTAAAAAAAAAAAAAAAAAAGAAAAAAAAAAAGGTAAGGGGTGGGCGAACATGAGGGTAGCTTGTGCATTTTTACCCATAAAATCCTGACAAGCCCTTGGGTTATTAAATAAGATAATTTTGTGCTTATGTGTGTGTGGAAAAAAAAAACTTCAATTGGCAGCCATTGTGGAATAAGGCTTATTTTCACGTCATAGATTCATTTAAGCGTTTCATTATTATGTGAGGCAATTAAGACAAAAGCTTTCTATGTTGCGTCCGTGCTGGTCTTTGAATTTAAATGGGCGCGCGTGGCCAGGCATGTGTAATTGAAAAAAAGAAACGATCTAATGAGACATGCGTACGATGAGGTGGGGGGTGAATAAAAAGTTGCGATACGTACTAAAAGCCAAATATAAGGTGGGGTAACAATGGCACATTGGTAAGCTAGTAGTCCGTAAAACAGGATGTGAAAACTATCAAATAGATTTTAGATCCGCTTTTGTTATCCAATCATTTCATGCTGTATATTTAATTATGTGAAGACAATTGACTTGTGTAAATTTTTTTTTCCCCAAAATGTCAACTTCTGCCATTTTAAAAAATTGACTGACTAATTTCTGTACTCATTCAACACAAAGAAATTAGAAGAAAAAACAAAAAGAATGCCACTGAATCTCTTAAGCGTTAATAACAAAAACGTGCGAAGGAGTGGGCGAAAAACTGAATGCTAAAACGTGCTAAGTAGAGAAGACAGGTGTGCCAAGACTATTATTCAATTTATCATCCAGACAAATAACATCCTCGTCCTATCATCACTTATCCTCTCATCAGGTCATTAAGCAAAAGAAATCAATAGCGGGAGTGGACGTATGAATTTAACGTGACATTTGGTGTTTACGTTCTGATTGAATATAACCAATCTCAGTGAAGAGAGAAAGGCGACGGTTATACTTTCAATTCTTTTTCCATATTCACACGAAGCGCTAACATTGCTAACGCGCGAGCAGCTGCACGGAACAGAAGCCACTTTGGAGCCCGCAGGATTATACGAATGTGCTCAAGCCTGATAAGTGGCTTAATGCAACATCTCCTTTGGACTTTTTTTTTTTTTTTTTTTGCTGTTGTTGCGGCGGCTGAGACCAAGGCATGCACAACAAGCACTACTTATAAAGTTAGCCAAATGGATCTTTTTGGGATTATGCCACCATGCAAACACAGCTGTTTCGGATCAGACATGGATACATCGTATGTACACACACACGCGTGAGAACCAAATGACAGGGAATGGAAATTACAGTACCTTGTATCTTACCTAAAATGTAACATAAGAGTATGTGACAACTCGCTGCACGCTCAATGATTCATCATCACAAACAATCAGCTTCGGGCAACAACAACAAAATATTTTAAGGGCACCACAACCATAGTACTATTATTTTTATTCTTACTATTCTAGGCTGTTTTGTCTGTTTTCCTCCACAGGTTTATTTTATTATTATTATTATTATTATTATTATTATTATTATTATTATTATTATTATTATTCATACAGTAAAGGTTTTTAAGAGCTATTTAAAGATTTTATTTTGTCAATTTCTGCCGCTTCACAGAAAAGGGAACCAGAAAAAGTGTCATATAGGCACTAACACACAACAAGACTTATTATTTTAGTGTTATTAGCAACATTAAGATGATACTTAAAACACCGCCAGTAGCGTTAAGTTCATTTTTTTTATAATGAATTCAAAAACAAGCCGTCCACTTTGGAGGTTCTACTAAGATTTTTTCGATACAAAATATACGCTAATCATCCTCAGAAATCAAACCTGGGCCCCACATTGCTGAAAGCAAAATTTAATATGCAAATGACACGTTACTGATAAGAGATGAAAATCACGGCGGTTTCCTTACAGAGACGATGAATAGCAGCTTTAATGACGAGCGAGCAAGCGGCGCTTTATTCTGCTGAAGTCGAGCCGCGCGCTGGCGCGGCTTGGAGCTTTAGCGCGCTGCTACCCATACTTTAATGCTGAGTAATGTCCTGGAGGGTTTAGTAGAGCTTGTTTTCTCAGCGCTGCACTCTGAGCTTAAGACGGGTAATACGACGACGAACAGGGGAAATGTGCCAAGTCAACCTTGCGACTGTAGATTTTTTTTGCCTCAGAAGGTGACTCTCATTGTCCAAGAATAGGTCAAAGCTAATTATCTTTGGCCATAAAAATAGATTCAACACAGAGCTGTTCTCCGTCTGTTCTCCGTGAGGCTTAGCGCTTCAGAGACACTGTGACAGCAAGTGGGTCGACTAAACTCCCCAAAACGCAAAGCGGTATGCTCTTGCACCCACCTCCGCCTGACGCGACTCCCAAGTAGGTCAAGGTAGCGCAGATGAACATGAAAGCCTCCGGGGGTTAAGTCGTTACGCTGGAAAATAAACACGCTCCCAAAAGCAGGCAAGTGATGGTTTAATCCATACTAATTCTTTTCCGGTTGCCAAGGCCACCAAGGAGGCTGCCACCTTAAAAAAGATTCAGGTTTTTTTGCACTTTAAAAATAAAACATAAAAAGTGTCATTTTTGCTGCTCAAGTTATAAAGAGAGGTGTTAAGATATACAGTCAAACCTTGAGAAGTAAATCGGTCGAATTCCAAATCTATTTTTCCCATTACAAATTATGGGAAAAAAAATGTAATCCATTCCAAGACTAAAAAAACACCTTTTTTAAGCAATTTTTCATTTGCACATTTTTGTCCAATCGCTCAACTGCAGCGCACCGCCGAACGCGGCACTGTAGCGCGTCGCCGACCGCGCAACTGCACCGCGCTGGTTGCATTAAAGTGACAGAGCCGTCGCTGAAATTTAGAAAATATTTTTAAAGTCCTGATGTACTTTCCAAAATTTTAGTGGACCTAAGTGCGCAGGGAGCTTAATTTGGTCCGATTGCGCAACTCCAGCGCGCCGGGCGCACACTGTCGCATTGTTTTAAGAGCGTCCTCAAAGTAACGAAAATACAATAACAACGAACGGAGTCAGTCGGCATCCGGATCGCGCGGTCGAGTTTTCTCGGGTCCTCTCGGCTCATCTCGCGAGTTTCGACCTCCGAATCTTTGTTCAACGACCGAAGCAAAAACATCTAGAAATTTTCGTTCGAATTCCCATTTGTTCGAGAACCAGGACGTTCGAAGGTTTGACTGTATATGATATATATCAAAACAAGCCTTGTTCCTTAAAGAGGAAGTCACCCATTTTGTTTTCTTTACATTAATATGTTGTGTGATCTAAACACAGCATTCCTGTCCTAATTGCCTTCTTTGGAAATACGAGTTAAGATTTTACTCATTACAGGGTCGGTCATTTTGCCACTTGCTGTCGATTCAAAATGATATCACAATTGCCGGTCTCAGGTCACAAACAATCATGACCCAGTTTCAGAAAACTGGTGAACTGTGATTGGTTGCGACGTGAGACCTGGCAAGTGCGATGTCATCTTCAGTTGACAACGAGTGGCAAAATGGCCGCCCCTTGAGATAGATAAAAACTAATGAATTTTGCCTGTTGAATTCAAATTCCGTGTTTTTGATGAATGAAACTAGTTGGGCTGCACAGAAGCTATTACAAAAGAATTGGGGGTTGACTCCCACTTTAAAACACTGGCATTTGTATAACGATTGTCCAAAGCGTCAAGCTATTGATTTAGCAGCGTATAGAAAAAAAAAAGGGCTCTCCAATTAAACATCAGTAGCAAAAGACACTTGGAGAGAACTCGTCATTGGCCTTTTAAAAGTGGATGAAGCTTTCGAAGCCTGCTGTTTACGTCAGTGTTGACGCCGCAAATTGTAGTGCCATCTTGTATTTTGGTTTCACACCTTTAAAAGCAAATTAGTTCATCCTAACCCACGCATGCCTCCATTATTCCCCTGACACAATGGTTACCCCAAAAAAGTCATTGTTCAAAGCCATCTTGCATCTCCATTTTAACGACGATGATTAAATACGACAGATGAGAGGAAATGAATGATCAAAGTGAACTAATGTGGCAGTTTTGTAAAGGTAAACGGGGGGCACTTTGTGGTTGGTGTGGCAATTCTAGTCAAACCGCGGTGGGTGCGTAAGCGCAAGTCTCAAGTGCTCTTTAGCTCAGCGGCAGCGGCGTGCTGGTGAGTAAATGACGGCAGTGCCCCTGAGGTCTACGGGCTCGGCAGATCAATAGACACGAGTGGGGCAAATCAACACTCCTTGTTTGAAAGGGTGCGCCCGAGACTTCCACTGCGCTACGATTACTTACCATTCACACAATCATGTTGCTGAGACTTTCAGATTTACAGCGGAGGGGGACTTTGAGCCGCCGTTTGGAGCTAATGTGTTGTTTTCCATTACAAGAACAGTGCCAAATTGGGGCGCGAGTACCTTCCTCAAGGGGGTGCGTGTGATTTTAAAGTGTAATGGTCGGACTGGTACAATTATAATCGCATGCTAATAAAGCGAAGCGGTCCGCCGGCTGTGTCAGGTGTGAAAATAGTTTGGGAAAGCCTGTTGTAGGAAGTCAAATATGGGGACAAATGATAACGCGAGCCATTAATCTATGACTGGGATTCTGTTAATTGTGGTGTGAAAGGCCTTATAAGTGGTGCACAGAATCAAAAGTCTTAAAAGAATAAATATTTACAGACTACGCTAGCTGAAAACAACTGCAAAATCGTGCTGGACTGGAGATGTTGCACTCGGCTTTGTGAGATGAATATAAATGTTAAAATTTTTGGCAAAGGCTGCGCTTGAAAATCACTAAGGGCAGAGTTAAAAAAGGGTTTCAAGGACATAGATTCTAAAACTCCAGGAGGTGCGTGGGCGCACAAGTGCAATGGCAACCTGGTATGGCATAAAAAATGACATTTACAGTCCAAACTCACTGAAATGGGCAATATTGATTTGTGGAGCACAAAGTCTGAAGGTACAACGAAGGCGTGCGTTACACCGGAGGGGGTGCACCTGCTGTGCCTTGATGTCGAAGGGGGTGCGTGGCTTCCAATTTTTGGATAGGGCTGTTGTTGGAAGGCACAAAGGCAACAAGAAGAGCCAATTAAAAAGATGTCAGTATATCGTAGTGCAGGCTCCCACCAGGGTGGGGGAGGGGGGGTGCAGGAGTAAAATTGAATTGGCAGCCTGTTCTAAAAATGACATTTACAGCCCAAATTGACTGAAATTAATTTGTGGGACACAAAGTCTGAAGTCTGAACAAAAGACAGTTGTGGAACACGAAGGACGTGCGCCAGCTGAGTTACGTATGCTGTTTGTTCATTGGCCACGTGTGCGACAAAGAGAGCTTTAACAAATCACCTTTTTCCCGATGAGTTTCTTCCTGAGGAACTCGCGAGCTTCGAACATGTAGGGGATGTCGTAGAGCGGACGGAATCGCTTGTCTTTGTCCTTGTTCTTCTCCTGAATGGAAGGAGGAAGGGAAGAAAAAAAAAATCATGAATGAGGAGAATACGCAGAATAATACGGCGAATAATAAGCTCGGCTGCGCATACTCTCGCTACTGCTACACAATAACTTGCCACAAAACACTCGCCCACGCTCTGACACAAGCGCCGCAAATAGAAGCCATTTGCATTTTGAAAAGAAGGACGGGGTTTGCTGCGTAAAAAAAAGACAAAGGCATGCGCTCGGTGACAGGTGCTTTTTTTTGGAGAGGCGGGAATTGAAAAAGAAATAAAGAAATGACAATGGTGCAGCTGGAGAAGAAAGGCGGGAGCTAAGGAAGACACAATGAACGCATGGTGGACAACTTCCTGATTTTTTTTTTTGATTGTTTCTAAGAACTTTGCCGTTGTTAAGTCTCACAAAGAGAAACTGGCAGCATCCAAATGAACACAGCCATGTGCGCAATATTGTGAAGATTTGAATAATTCCCCTTAATGTCTATAATAGAACGTAATTATGAGCACCGCCATTGAAATGCGTTTTTTTTTTTTTTTTTTTTTTTTAAATCAAAAATGATTTATTTGTTTCTAATTTCCTTTTCACATTTGGGATGTTAATTTTCTTTTAATACTTGCATGTTCTTACTTTTTATTGCACTTTAATGAAAACACACACGCTACACATGAAAACTGTAATTTGGTATTTCCAATATTAGTTCAAAACCAGTTTAATCTGATCCATATCTGCTGATAAAAACATTCACCGCTATATTTCCCTCATGTTTGTAGACACATTTTGGTTTTGGTTTAATTTGCTCTTATTTTTTACTTTGCTTTCATTACATGTTAATAAAAATCCACACATCACACACTGACACTCAACTTTGCAGTCACATCATGCCAAGGTATAATCTCATCTGATCCAGATTTGCAAATGTGTCAACTATGACAATAATTATATATTGACAATTTTTACTTTGCTAAGTTTTAATATTAGAATACATTTTTATTTTTGGGATTTTATTGAGTTAGAAACTGAATTTGTTCCATGAACCCATTAGTAACTTGAACTGTTCATAAATCAAGATAATGCTTCCCACTGAAATGGATGGAAATGCAATTAATTTATTCCAGTCCCAAAACAAAGTTATAGTTACCGGTAATAACTCGAGGTTCCACTGTAAACGGTGTTTTAGCAATAATACTCTTGGGTCACTTTGACCTGGTGAAATTTTACTGAAAGTGCCTGAAATGAAAGGATCCCAATAAGCATCTTATGAACTTCATTACGAACCATTTCCGCAAATCCAGTAATAACCCAATCATCTCGAGACCTTGCAATTCAATGCGGATCATTTTTTAAATTATTTCTTTAATTGACTTGCTTTAAAAAGGGTCAGTTTGACCCACTGCACCCACGATGGGTTGACAAAAGGAGAAATACTACACTATGGTAGCTCAGAACAATCTCTATTTGTTAATAGAAAGCCAATTTTTTTGCTCAGTAGATTTAATTGCAGCCTTCAAGATAATTCTGCGCATCCTGAATAGGCTGGACAGTGAGAACACCAAACAAGCGGCTAACTTCAACAGGGAAGTAAAAAGGATAGAGGGACGCAAAAGAAAAGAAAAAATCATTTCTGGACTAATAAGCTGTTTTGCGGCAGAAAGGCAGCCGTGTCACCGAGGGCTGTAAATGTCAGCACTCTAAGCCAATTAGGCGCAGGGAGCCAGAGATTCGGGGTGGGGGGTGCCAAAAGGTAGCGCTTCTCCATCTTTTAGAAGGTTAATGGCAAGCGGCGCGAGAGGTTTGGAGGCGGCGGTGACAGAAGACATGAAAATGAAGAGAGTGAGAGAGAGAGAGAGAGAGAGAGAGACACGTTGGACGAAGCTGTCGCCATTCAAGTAGCCTAGTTATTAGTATAATAATTATGGTGATGTCAAGGTCAGGAGGTGTTTCCAAATGAATGACATCAAGCTAGTCTAGTCCAACATATGTTACTCCCAAAACTGTAATATTTAACATGAAGTACTCTATGGAGATTAAATTGCGAAATCAAAATTTAAAATTAGTGGTGCTGTGACAATCAGCCACATGCTGCTTTACCTAAAATATTTGCACACCCCGCCCCCCCCCAAAATCATTGCAAACTTTGACAACGAGCCCAGACGGGAGATAAAAGTGACAACGGTGGCGTGGTGAAATTACCGTGACGAGACTAAGTCTGAGCGCATCACCCGTAAACCGAGCTAAAGCCGCCCGGGGAAGGCCGGCAGGGGAGAGCGGCGGCAGGGGGCAGGGGCGGAGTCTCGGCTCGTGTGTCTCAAAGCGTGACCCAGTAACAGCAGTTTGCGCTGGCTGTCCTGCGGTGGAAGCTCTCGTTCTATTTGGGGTAAATTCCCTTCGCCCCAAATTAGGCGCACTGCTCAGGAATGGTCTTTGACTCCCGTAGAGAAAGAAAGAGAGAGAGAGGGGGGGGGGGGTTTGAGGCATGACGCTGGCTGGATGATACAGCGGCAATGTGCGCAAGCTTTCCGAACATCAAAGGCGGAGGCATGACTCAGGGAGGATTGACGTTGGGAGGAGAATGCGCACGTGTTTTTTGCACGTTTTGTCCATTTGGGGCTCTCACTTTCTTTTTTTCCCAGCCATTTGAGTGCATTGAATGACGAAGAGAGAATTTGCCTCAAAACTAAACAAATAAATAGAAATCTCCTCGAAAAACATCATTCGATCCCACCCTGAGCCAAACGTATGCTAATGCAATCTTGCGAGATTTCAAACCCACACAGGGGTTAATCCAAAATGATGTCATCGCTTTAAATACAAGATTGCAGTTCAAAGTTCAAAACAAGTGAAGTTCGAGCCCAATTACGTGCATTGCGTTGTCAGCTAATGCTAATGGAAAGTGGCAAGAGACAAAACAAAGCATAAAAAATAATAATGGTGCACCAGTGACTCAGGATTTGGGCAGCGCTCCCTCCCTCCCCCCATCCAGTGTCATCTTCGTTCCAAATTAAGGGGTCAAGACATGTCACGGCAGGCCGGGGGTGCGCTGTAGGCGCACACATGTCGTGGCAGGATGCTCGGATTAAGAGGGACGGGGGGTGGGGGTGGGGGGCAGAAGTGTGGAAGGGTAGGAGTGGGGTGCGTTTAGGGCAGAAATAGCTACACGCTGCTTAAATTGCTTTAGTACCTTCATGTTTTATTATCCAGAGACCAAATATTCTGCATGTTGATTTTGCTCTTTCAGGGTGAATTTGACTTGTTATGTATGTTGTTTAAGCCTCGGAGGCGGTCTAAAGAAATTTGAGGGTTTGGGCTGACTGGTAGAGTGTGAGTTTTATATAGTGATGCAGTACGTCCTTAACCTTACTTTAAAAAGCTCATAGGTACAAAAACACAGCATGCAAGCGAGTGGACAAGAGCTAACAATGAGTCACTTGTTTGGTACTGGTACTTTTGTCCCTCTTCACTCTTTTTTTGACTCAGCTTCTACAAGGAAAGAAACTAAAAAAATATATATTAAAAAAGGAAAAAGAAAAAAAGGGGAAGAAGGGGAAAGACTTCCAGCTGGAAATGACTGTGCCGTTGCGCTAATAGTGAGAGGAAACATGCCATGTGTTAGTCTTACAACAATTACTGTAATCATCGCAAAAGGGGAGGGGCGGAGGAGCGGGTGGTCGCGGGGGCTTGAAAAGAAAGCAAAAGGCGAGGTCGGAGGGGCTGTCACACTCCATCAGTCCACGGCTAACATAGCGTTTGGCCTCGCTAACTCTGCTAAAGTACACACAAAGCACAGGAATATGCCTGCAGAATGCTCAGAAGTACCCCCCCCCAAAAAAGGTTTTGGTGGGAAGCAGAAGACACTCTTGCCTCATTCAATTCTTTTGGGTGAAAATATCTTCGCTGCGACTTAAGCAGCATGTCTCAGGTTTTCGGCCATCTGCCCGTGCCAGCTCACTGTCGATGGCCAACGCGGTGTCAAAAGTGGCAGTGCGGCCGAGAAACGCACCTGCCGCGACCTCTCGCTCACCTCCAACCCGCCGGCGAGCGTCCGTCCGTCAGCGCGGCGTCTAACAAGGCTAACGGGCCGTAAATGTGTTGACTTTTACGAGTACACTGTGCTTTCGGCTCGCCTGGAAGGGTTTGACTATTGGCAATCTGAAAGGGACTCAACGATACATATGCGACATGCATCAAATAAATATCAGTAATAGGCTCATTGCTGTCAGATAACTCTCCTCATCCGAGGGGCTGCCGAGCCATCGCGTCGCTGCACCGCTGCCATGGCGACGGCGAGTCGAACCAAGCAGACGGCAGGCGGGGGTCCTCGCTAAAAAAGCTCAGCCTGACTCTATTTGAAAAGTGCCACCAACCATTGAGTGACCAACAAGTGAGTGCCTTCGAGGAATCAAATTCAGATATATGCTCCCAAACTGTCTATAAGAAAGAAGAAAAGGCGCCATCGCTAGAGTCGAACTTCCAAAAAGGAAAACAATTCTGTGAGAGCTTTCAGGGTGACTTCAAGCAGGGAGTGCATGACATAATTCTCCACAAAAAAAAAAGGTCTTATTCTTGTTTGTCTTATGAGAAGCAATGCAGTGACTCACTGAAAGCGCTTTCATTTACAGACAGCAACTCCACAAATAAGTTATCCCACACTACTGTTATTATTGGCAAGAGACATTTCATTATATTTTTTTGCTGGCCTTTTTATTGACACCGGGGGTTTTTTTTGCGTCAGAGCACCTTGGTTACGACGAAGGTTGCCATGCGAGGTAACCAAGCAATATGAGTAGAGTTTGAATCTTAAGCTTCGCCTCGCTCTCTGCAGTGCTGCAAATGCTGGGCGTGTGCCAGCGGCGCCTCGGGGTGTGCCACCGGGTGGTCACGAAGGGTTCCCGCGGGCATTTCAACAAGGTTGTCGAGAGCCTTTAACCTTCCTGTTATATTTACCGCCTTCGTTTCTATGGTATGCCAAAAATGTTCAAAGGAAAACCACTAATGACATTAAAGTCTGTCGGCAACAGAAAACCAACATTAGCATGCAATTTTGTGTTTTGCACGTACCTCGCCCTCGATCCTGGGGGGCCGAATGCTGGACAGGTGAATGGTCTTATACTCTCCCGAGTTCAACTTGACCATGATGGCGTCGGCGTTGACAACCTGCATCACCTGCGAATGAGGAAGAGCGTTAAATAAAACAGAGTGATTTAGGAGGGAATGTCCCTTGTCAGTGAGGTTTGAAGGACGGGGCGAGGATGCCGCGTGATCCGAGGGAGAAGACGAGAGATTTAAAACACAAGCTGTCAAGAGATTGGTCGGCAGAGCGTTACACTGCTGTTGCAACCCCGAGCAGACGGCCATATTTTACGGAAATATCCGCGAGTTTGGCTAAGGACACAGATTGCTGATCTGATTGTGTTGCCCACTAAAATAAGTCACTGTCTCGACACTCTTGCGTTTGGGAAGCGGGCAAGAGACGCTACAGCAGATTTTGACACTCATCAGAAATAGCACAACAAAAAGAAACAAGCCAAACTCTGGACTTAGCTTCAAAGGCTAATTAGCACAAAAAAAGAACCTCCCCAAACTCTTGACTCAATTAAAATACAAGTTGGGTCCATTGTTACACTTTGCGAGCGGGCGGGTCAGCTACGTCGGTCCAAAATATCATTATCTTACTACTCGCGCGCAGCATTAGCATAACTCGTCGCACGGGGACTCGTGTGCCCGGCGACCAAATATCTTGAGTCATACAAGTCTGCTGGGGAAAATTATGCAAATCTCCTGAGATGAAAAGTCATCATTTAAAGTCATGAATACTAATGAAGTGGTGTGTAAAGAAAACTCGAGTTCTATAGGAAAAAATATATATTGGAAAGGCTTCCCCATGCTTGGACAGATTTGGGTTTAGCTCACAGAGGAGGTAGAACTCGTCTCGTGACGAGGACAGTACAAACAAGCCGGTGGGTCAAAACGAGCGCCACAAAAAGCCTCTCGTATCTTTATCAGAATCAATGTCATAATGGAAATGTTGCGAAAATAATTCAACGTTGAGGGCCATTTGAGATCATGTGTGTGGTTGTATGCTGTTAAGCTTAAAATGTCCACCCCGTCATACATAATGAAATAAATTGATTTAAAAATATTTTGGAAATTTGAACAGTAAACTTGCTGAGCCAAGGTCCACCATGTAACTCAACATCTCAATGGCACCTTATTGTGATATTGATACAGGTACAGGGGCAGAAAAAAACCCAACAAGAAAAAAAAACACTATCTGCGACTGAAAACATAAAAAAAAAAAAAAACATTAAAAACACAGCGCAAGCTCAACAGGAGCTTCATTTTTCATTCCAATAGTCACGCCCAACACCCAGCAGGGATCAGGAATTAAACTGGGCCCAGTGGCCGATAATACATCACATGCTTATCAGTGAGCCTACACAAGGTCACTGGGCGGCCCACGCACGTAAATAAGGCATTTAGCGGCTAATTAGAGGAAGGGGGGGTGGGGAGAAATTCAAAGCAACGCCCCGAATAGCGGGAGCAAAGATGGAGGATGGCGCCGTGTCATCGGATATGACAAAGATGGTGGGTCGTTGGAGGGTGTGGTGTGGGGGGGTAACTTGGTGTGACTCATGGCTTCAAGTCGGTGGGGCTTTAAGAGGTGGCACTCTACTGCCACCTACTGCCCGCCACTGTGCAAGTCATCAGCAGTGGCCAAGATCTGTCACAGCATAGTGAGATAGTATTTTTAACCCACAGGGTGGCAGAAGAAGAAAAAAAAAAAAGAGACAAGAGGAATAGAGACTTACTCATTTCTGGCAGCGTTTCCATCAAAACTACCCTGAGAGGTGACTCGTCACCGAAAAGAAATATACAAAAAATAGTTTATGATGCTGCAGCTAAATAAACGGGCCGTGTGAGTTTTCCAGCCTGCAGCATATGAGAAAATTGCGGCGAGTAAATCATGGGAATGACGTGACAAGTGGAGCTGCTCCAGTTTGAGATAAAATACTTGAACATGCTTAATGTCACTTCAAGGTGAAGTTTACCGTCAAACTAATCTTTCAGTCCGCTTGCCGAATGCTAACACACAATAGGATTCACTCGTTTTTTTTCGTCTGCATTGCGATATTATACTACCCTCCAGTGGCCAAGTTGCACACATCAGAGGAGCTGCCACAGATTAATCATGCTGCTGAGATGAAAGATGACAAATCCACACTGGTTCTCCCTTAAATATCTGTAGGTTTTCAAAGGGTGAGCAGTTTTGCTGTATCCTTCCATTTTATACTCGCTGAAATACTATTAGTACAGTTAAGAACTGTTACGGGGGAGGAAAACGAGGCAGGATGTATTATCAAGTGTCACGTCTTCTCCCCAGCCATGAAAGATGAGTAAAAAGCCTTTTACGCCACATCATTTTCACTCTATCACCTTGGATTTTTTTTTTTTTTACTGGGGGTGGGAAGGGTAGGACTTTCGGGACATGGCCTACATCCAGTCCCGAATAAAAAAAAAATGAAGAGGCGTCAGCAGGATTGACTTGTGGGGATTGGACCTTCTATGGACCGCCACTATCTCACCATCAGTCAAGTAATGGGAAGTGAAAAGCGGAGAGGAACGAGACAGATGGATGGCTGGACGGCCATACACCGGGGACAGATGGCACATATCTGGCGATCAGTGTGCTTTTTTCATAAGTCAGTTGGGGAAAAAGAAAAAAATACAATTATTTGATCAAATAATTCTGTTCATTGATGAGCTCCGGATGAGCACTTTGGTGTTCTCCGAGCGACGCCGCGCTGATTACAAAAACTTTGACTTGTTCCTTTCCCCTGCACCAAATATTGCCCGGCATATGCCCGGCCCGTCTTTTCGGGAGATCTGAGAGACAATATGAATGTTTCATTCCGCCTCTTTTGGTGTGCATTCATTAAGCGAGCTCCCTTGATCGCCAGCTTTTATGTAAGCCTCGGGCAAGCCGTGAATTTAATCAGCATGGTATAAAAAAAAGTCTGGAGGGAAATTGGGGGGTTTAATATTTTTATACTCTTCTACTGCATGTGAAAAGAATTAAGGCAGTAATGAGGGCTGAGATGTTGTGGAAATGTACAATATTATCTTACAGCGACGGCACTGTCCATCTGACTCCATTGAAGCTAATAAGTGCTGACAAGGAGGAGCTCATATCCTCTGCATTGAGGACGTCGTCTCCCTCTCTAAGGCCCCGGCCAATAACCTCCAAAGCTAATATGTGGCTGTCTTTTAGCAGGATGAGCCAGCGCTTTTGGGCCTAATTGGACGGGAGACCCTTTCAAGGTGGCCGATGACCGTCCAGTTTGTTTATGGTGAGAGGAGAAAACAAGCGTCGGGGGAACGCAATGGGGTCAGCTTTTCTTTTACCTTGGTGACGCTTCTAAAAGGTAATCAAGTCTTGCGTTTGAAACAGAGCGTTGCTGCGGCGTCGGCTTTTAGGACGAGAGAGGAATGTTCTTCACTCAACTTTAAGGTTAAAGCATTGTCGTGTCTCCAGTTCAAGCGCAGGGCAACAGGGTTCGAATTGTTTAGGATTTTCCATTATACTGTAATTTTTCTTCATTTTTTAACTGTTTATTTTTCAAAAAAATTCTTTTAGTTTTGTTTGAAATTAGGTTTTTTTATGTGTTTAAAGGTTAGTCCCTGAAAATTACAATAACTGTAAATTACTATTTCATATAATTATAGTTATAACATTTCAATTGTATTTCTTTATGAAAAAATACTGCATTTCATTCATTTTGTTTGGATTTACGATGTTTCTATGTTTATTTATTTTTAACAAATATTACTGTTTTCACACTTATCTATAAAAACGGACAGGACGTGTCAAGTAGAAAATATAAAACTATGGACAATTTCACGCACTTATTTATTTTACAAATAGATGCGAATCTTGAGTCTATTCATTTCAAAACTGATTAACCAATCGGAAGTTTTAAAACTAGCTTGGGAGCAGATCTGACTCTTCCTTTCCTTGCCGAGCCTCTCGGCGTTTTGTCGCCCCAATATTGAAATTCTATGTTGTCGACCAAAACGAGTGAAAATAGGCAAAAGATATTTTTGTGGACCTCTTCTGTTCAGCATCGATAACTATACTGCTGAGTTGCAGAAGGAAAAGCCGAGAGGCGAAGTTCGCGTGCAGATTAATTTCCGGCATTAAACTGTCTAGTCAGCTCATGCGTTTATTTTTTGTAATTTTTGACTGCATCGCACACTTAATTTTAAAGCTTTGAGTTTGGTAAGAATAGGTTTTGACGACGACTCATTGCGGTGTTTATCACGGTGTTTTTTTTTTCTTTTTCGTGTGATATCCTAAAAAGCATAGATTCCAGTTGACAGCGACAAAATACTTAATGCCTCACCTTGGCCACAAATTGTCTGTCCTTCTGGTCCATATTGGCTGTGGGCGCCACATAGTCCTTCCAGATGCGCACTTTGCGCTCTTTAGCAGATCTGGACACACACAAAAAAAAAGGAAGCGTGTAAGACGGCCGACAATCAAACAAAAAGGCTATAAAGAGACCCTCAGTCATTTTTGCTATGGAAGTGATGACCGATTGTTAGCTCACGAACATGACTCCCAAAATAGATCTCGACAATGTGTTTTTAGTACCGTTCAGCAGCTCTGAGTTTCTCGGCACCCTGGGTGTAGACGGCCATGGACCAGTCCACGCAACGGGCAAAGCCTTCCTTCAGCAGCAATTCGGTGATGTTGCCATTCTGGAAGGAAGGGTGAGGAGTAATTGCTGTGATTGAATGGATATTTGTCGGCATCGCTGCCAGGTCGGGTGCAAATTGTTCTCCTCTCTTACCGGGTGTAAGATAGTTCCAATGATGATCTGGTTAGGGCAACTCTCCAGGATGATTTGCACGTCGCGCTGTAGCAGCCGTGACTCAGTGAAGAACTTGGCCTCAGCGGCAAAGGACTCCGGGGACTCTGTGCCGTCCGCTTCTCGCTTGAACGTGGGACACTGCGGGACGCGAAAGCAAAAAAAAATAAAGAAATAATCTTTGTGCATTTGCCTGGTTTGCTCCAGCAAACTTCTTGGATGTCACCTTGACAGGATGCAAAAACAATGAGCATTTCAGCCGCCAGCATGAAGTATAAAATCTTCAAGTGGCAGATGAGTAAGATTATCTCAAGTGGTTGCAGCTCAGTCGAAAAATGAGATTGATGGTGAAATGTTGCCAAACAGATAAGACATGGCGGCGGAACAAAGAAAGACAAACGATCAACAGAAGTGATCTTTCATCGCCCCCTTTTTTTTTATATATATATATATCTTCCCATAACAAGCCTCAGATGAGCATTTTTTATTTGGATCAGTGAAGTGTTACCTTGACTCCAGACAGCATGACAGTGACCAGGTAGTAGTCGGGCAGAAGCAGGGCACGCACGACACTGCCGTCACGCACATGCTCGATGATGGCTGAGGGAGTGAGGACAGAGGCACAGGTATCTTTAGATAATGTTGTGTTTTCTCATGACAGCATTCAATGAACAAATATCAATTGCATATATATAATCTAAATTGGACAGAATGAAAAAAAATATACTATGTTGTCGAGGCCTATGTGTATATTAGATTAAAAAATATTTAAAATGCTTAGGAATCAATAGAAATTACAAATTTTTATTAATTTCCAAATAAAAAGTAAAAAATGAAAATATTGATAAATAAATGACTACTTTGAATTAATTTAGTCATGATCCTAATAGTAGTAAACAGATTCCCTCAGATAGCAAACGAATCATCTCAGAACAATCCATAAAATACATTTTTAATTAAAAATAAACTTGAATTGTGGAATAAATTAAATATTAACTATTGCGTAACAAAAATAATTACTGAAAGACACTCAATACATTTGTTTATACAGTAGAAGTAAAAAAATTTGAAAAATGAAAACTAGGTAATATCAATGATCGCACTTAAGGGAGAATTTTTAAAAATTTAAGATCAATGAGTCACTTGTGTGAGGCTAAAAAATTAGCATATTTTAATGAGAAAAACAAATCTGCTTGCTAAAACAGCACTGCAATTAAGCCACGTGCTAAACTGCTAAAACGTGTCATTAAACGAATAAATAAAGAAAAATCTCATGTTGTTCAACAAGGTCTTATGTTTGCATGTATTAAAAAGCCAGCAGGATGAGAGTCACCTGTGTGAAAGTCAATTTGCTCTTAAATGGCACTTTAACGTTTGGAGCACCATCTTTGCAGCATCGAAGGGCAATGAAGAGTCTCTTTTTCTTGCTCATTAGCTGGCCGACTCACAAGCCGTTGAAATGAGCTGAACGCTGTTAACGGCACTGAGCGCCACACTGAACATCTCTGAAGGTTGATCTGGCAGGGCACGCCGTTACACGACAACCTAAAGAGAATCTCCCGAGTCCCACAACCCAAAGAAAAAAAAAAACACGGGATTGCATACCGTTGACGGGCTTCTGGTGCAGGGAGTCCACAAAGTTGCGGGGGTTCTCGATGGTGTATTTGAGATCGCGGATGGTGTGCGCGCCGCCGCCTTCGGTCCATATGCCCTTTCTGGATGCTTTGGCCTGATCCTCTAAATCACACAGCCGCACCTGATCCAGACTAGAAGAAGAAACGTGCAATTGGTGTGACGTCAGGCGTGACACTCGAAAGACATTTTGGGCCAAGTGCAACAGCTAATTACTACTTTGCTACAGAAGAAAGAAAAAAGTTCCAATTCTGAATTACAACAAAACAATTATGCAACACACAAAACAAAAAAATGCTCTGGGAAAATTGAAACAACTTCAATTAAAATACCGTTTTTTTTCCATGTATAATGCGCCCCCATGTATAATACGCACCCTAAAAATGGCATGTTGATGCTGGAAAAAAGCCTGTGCCCATGTATAATACGCACCCAAATTTTGACTCCTACTTAAGTCCGTAAACGTAAAATTATTTCAGAAAAAAGATCATCCTTGGGAACAACCGGATGTTATTCTGCCGGTCATTATCACTGCGCATGCGCTAGCAAACTCGATAGCGAAGAAATGTTTCAGATTTGTGTAGGGTACATTGTGAAAGCAAACGAGCAGGTGATCGAGCAAGCGTCTGATACGAGAGCATTGTGTTCGTATGGAGCGTGTTTGAAGTGAACAGCAGAGAAGAAAGCGCATCTGTAATGGCGGCCTCCGTATCATATCCGGATTTAAAAAAATAAAAATAAATAAATAAATAAAATGGGGGGTTTATTTTGTACCCATGGAAAATGGGCACCCCAGATTTTAGGACAATAAATTAGTTAGATTTTGCGCATTATGCATGGAAAAAAACGGTAACTAAAAATACATACATGAAACAGATGGCTGAATGGATGGATGGCAAAATGACAAAATAAAAAATATAAATTTAGAAAAGGAACACAAAAAATTACAATGTATGGAATGCAATATTCATTCATACAATTAATGATGGAAAATAAGATTTCTCATAAAATATTTATAAAATAAAATATATAATAAAATAGATATAAAAAATATACACATAAAATAAAACAATAAAATTCATACGGTATAATTTAAATAGAAAAAAATAACAAAAAGCAGTTAAAAATCAAATGTATAAATTCAAACAAAAAATAAAATATATCGTAAAGTACATGGAAACATTCAGAAAATAAACATATCTAAGAAAACACTAAATATACAATGTCTACTTCCTAGTTCCTACAACCTCATCTCTCATTTCGACAGAACCACACCACGGAAAAAGGCTTCCGTGATTGTAACTCCTGCGCATCATACTTGGAGCCATTCCAAATGTTGCTAATCACCACGGCCAAATTGAACCATTTACATGCACGGGTGCGTCAAAACGACCAGTAGCTATTTCCTCCTAAGATGACAGTCAGCTTGTGAACACATGTTGGCCTCCAATGGGCAACGCAATCATCATAATCTTAATTATCCTCCCATAATCATCATTGGACAAAGTCACACTGGATAACTTACTGATGGAGCCACTGGGGTGAAACTCGGTCAGTATTTAGGTGTGCTTCGTCATTGGTCTCGTGACTTTAAGGTCTAATGTGGGGGAATCAGCTTTGACAGGAAGAACACTGCTGCCACCCTTTGGACATTGCTGATACTACCTGAGTCTCAACTTTTTCTCCCCAACAGTAGCATTTGGTTTGATTGGTGTGTTTGTTTCACGACTGCCCGAAACACGACTATTGCCTGCCAGCCACTGCAAGGATCTATGAGGTTCTCTTTTCAAATATGTTCACAAGCTTCAAGCCAGTTTTAAATTAGGAACGCCGTCTTACTTGTTGCCTCTGATTCCTTCTCGTCTCACCGTGGCGAGGCCCTCGTTCACCAGCGACTCGGCGATGCTCTCGCCCGTTGTGTCTGCACAAGGAAAAAGACTCCTGTTACGAGAGCGGGGACTTTGTCTTCAAAAATTAAATCAAATATGACCATAGAGATTAATCGAAATTGCACAACCCGTTCCGACCTTCCAAAAACGTAGGTTACTTTTTTTTTCTTCAACATAGTGCTTTATATGAAAACTATTTTGAGTACTTAAATTTTACCAGTGGAAACACAGTCAGCGTACCAACCTTTTCCCAGGTAGACCATGCCGTACTCGCGGCCCAATGGAGTCTTGATCTCCACGGTGAAGCACACCTCTTTGCCAATCAGCTTCTTGCGCAGGAACTCTCTGGCTTGAAAGGCCCACGGCTGCATCGAGCAACAAAAGAGAAATAAGAAGATGGAGACGCTAATCCTAATGTGAAACAGAGTCAGCAAAGACCAAAGTCTTTTCTTTTTTTTTTAATCCATTTAATTTTGCTTAGGGACTAGTTTTACATGTACACTTTTATGCTCACCATTACTGTGAAGGGATTCAATTAATACCATGATATGAATTTCAGGCAGTGCTGGCTAGGCACAATATGGCGGGGAGACAAAAAAGACATTTGCATTTTTATTGTTTACTTCTATTAGTATGACATTTATCACAGTTTTGGTCAATAATTTAGATTTTTACATATGGATTATGTATAATTTATGATTGACATTTTTAGTTTTATAATTTTTCATTTCATTTGTAGTTTGGGTTTATTATATGTTAAGTTTGAATTTCTGTTAAAGTAATGCTTCTTTATTTTAGTTTTATTACACATCTGTCCAATATAGTTTATCACATTTATAATTGCTTATTGTTAGAAGTTTTGAAAGTTGTTTTGACTTTCCTTTAGTTGCATAACACAATGAGTTTTCTTTATTATGCTTTTTTTCCCACACACAGTGATTAAAATCCCCTTAAAAGAATGTTAAAATATCACAACAGAGCAAGAAAGTTTTCACAAAGGTGAGTGACCCTGTAGCAATTAGATCAACAGTTTTTAACTGAAATCAACTCTGAAGTCAACCGACGCAATTGATCGCAATTATGCGGTTCAACTTCCTCCCACAAACACCGCCACGCCCAAAACAAAAGTGCTATCTTGAGACACATGTCAAACAAACAAAAGCAACACACCTCATCGGGTGTGTCCTTGGTGTCAGGCTGGCTTTGGGCCGCTCGCCGAGCCAGGGCACCTGCTCGGATGTTGCTGAGATTGATCTGGCGCTCCGGAGGTGGGCCGCCGCGAGGCTGACCGCGCACAATGATGGCGCACCCTGACAGCACCTGGATAAAAATGAACAAAACCTTAACAACCATGAAAATAGCGAGAGACAATGGATACAGAGCTGTCAAATGTCTGCCAGTTGCTATGGCGACAACTGGCCCGAGGGAGATGTTGGCTTTTGACAACCTTGGCATTTGTGTGGATCTGTGCAAATAGCTTATCTGGGGGGGGGATGTTGATCTAAGATGAGAGCGATAACTACAAAGAGAAAAAAAAATTCACACCATTTAACAAAATGCTAATTAATCCTGGGCATGGACTGAAAATTGATATTCAGAAGAGAATAGACTTTTAATTGAGTCACAATCGAGCGCTAGACTTGTGATTAGTGACCATACAAAATAAAAAATACTTGTCTTTAAATGTGAACACATGTGAAGAGATATTTTGCCAACGGTAGTCCAACTTCTGAGTCTTCTGATGTTCAGGTAGCGTAACTTTCATTAGAGTTTTTAATCAGCAAAACACAGGAACTATGCACCAGTAAGCGAGTGAGCGCATGATGATGATGTGCTTGAAAACAGTAGCTACGTGTCAGTCCAGTGGACGGGGGTAACGGGGGGGGGGGTTCCGAACATACGAACCCTTTAAAAAATAACAGTACTTTAAGCAATATCCGAACAGAAAAGGATTTAAAAGTTACACGAGTTTCTTTACAGCAACGAACTTGGAACGACAACTCCGAAGTTCAAAGTTCACGTCCCAGTCGTCCAGTCAACACTCGGGACAGCGTTAGCAACCAACCCCCTCCCCCTCACCCCCATCAAGATAACCGCTATTTAGCTGGGAAAGCTCACATCTGTCGCCCAACTAGTCCATTTTCCAAGTTGAAAATCCTACACAGCGGCAGCCGAACTTTCATGTCACTCGCCACGTTGCGCGTACGCAAGTTGGGGGGGGGGGGGGGGGGGGACAATACATGCACGTTCCAAACGTCATTTGGCAGCAGTACATTTTGCAGCGTGCTAATATAAGTTGCTAGCTCCAGCGCACTTTAGATGACACACTCCGTTCGTAAGACATTAATTGTCCGATGTCACAGCTAAATCCTAACTGTGATTTACTAGAAATCACGTCGCAGAAGCTAGCTGGCTAACTAGCGCCCACACATGAGGGGGGCTCTTACCATCTTAACTATCCCTCGCTGGAGCCCAGCAGAGGGAGCGGAAGCTGTCTGAGCAGGAGCAGAAACAGATGCCATGTCCAGCGGTTTAGAGGTTTGCGTGAGGCCGTAAGACAGAGAGGGGCAGACCGGGTAAAAGGAACCTGGGACACTGGAGGAGTGACTGCTCTATAGAAAGCCAAGCGAAAAAAGGCTGCGCGTTGGTCAACACACATGTAGTACCGGAAGAAGACCGTGACACGCACATACGTCATTTTAGCTACTCGAGCTATTTCCGTTCGTGAATGAATGGGAATGAACGGGGCAGGCTCGTGGCCGCGCAAGCGAATCAAATAAAGCACTTCCGGGTCACTACGTGAGACACGTCAGCACAGCTTGAAACGATTGTTTTCTTTTGATTTTCATTTACAAACAATATTGTTTTTGTTTATGTTCTTTTAAATCCGTATGACTACCAATTTGTTTTGATTCAGTTATAATTTGCATTTTCCAATGTCTCGTCAGGGGTGTGGGGTCATGATTGACAGCTTCCTCAGATTTGTCTCGTTCGTGTTGTGTAGTAAAGATGTATTTATAAAAATATAGTTTGTAATATTTATAAGATGGTCCTATTGCAACTTCTAACTTTTTCGTCAAATACACGAAACCGTTTTTTTTTGTTTTTTTTTAAACATTTGGGAGCGTATGTATCGCCGGTGACATCTACTGGTA
Source organism: Syngnathus typhle (assembly GCF_033458585.1). NCBI lineage: Eukaryota > Metazoa > Chordata > Actinopteri > Syngnathiformes > Syngnathidae > Syngnathus > Syngnathus typhle. Next base: position 2,762,586 of record NC_083758.1, read on the forward strand.
AATCTTATTAACTACACTTGTAAAACAACGCTGACTTGTTTTACTCAAATCATACATCATAGCCATGTGATAATGAAGCAAATAAATTTGTATGACAGAAATATATTATAAAATGCACACAAATAAAACTATTTTTAAAAAATTGAAATTAGTTGTTTGTTTAATAGTACTAATATATTGCTCGACTTCATTATTCAACGTACAAAAATTTTGTTTCAGATTAAATCATCGAGTGTGAAATGTGAATATGCCAAATAGTCAATAGTATAAAACGATTAATAATATAAGACGTTTTATTCATGAATAAATAGCCCTTAATAGAAAATCCCAAAATGAAAATTCAAAATGAAACACGGTTTTAGGAGATCCTTCACAAAAACTTTTTTCGAGACACTTTAGAAAATTGTATATATTTTTAAATTGCATGGATAATACCAGTGAATCATTTTGAATGCTTCTCCCACTTTGTTTTTAATCAAATGTTAAGCAAGCAAGTTCCAAATCTATAGCCAGTCAAGTTTATCTGAATAAAGAAATAACATGGATTAAAGGCAACACATTTATAATATAGTCTTCAAAAATTACCGTTAGAATTGCATTTAGAAGAGAAACAAATGCTTTCAATTTCCCTCAATTCAAGATGGCGGCGCGTGCACACCCAGCGACCTCTCTCTGTCCCGCCCGAACGGTGTTTTGTTCGTTTAATGAGTGTTTGTCCGGCAGTTTTATATGTTCGTCTCGTCGTACTGAGTCGTGCTACAAGTACAGCAGGCAGGTTCTGCTCGACATCGGCGAAAGCGAGTTTTGTGGCATTCAGGACTTTGATGCGGGGAGATTAAAGGAGCTCGGACTGCTCCGTCCTGAAGCGTCGCCGGACTCGCCTGCTATTCCTCCCCAGGTTAGGAAGCGTCGGAAGCGGTGTGCGAGGAGGCTGAAGAGGGGCAAGCGCGGGGGCGTCCGGGCCAGGCTGGCGGCCAACCCGGCTCGTGCCTTCCATTCTTCTGGCGAATGTCCGATCGCTGAACAACAAAATGGATTACATTCGCCTACTGAGATCTACGAACCGGACAGTGCGTAACTGCTGTGTGCTCGTGTTCACTGAGACTTGGTTGACCGTCAACATTCCGGACTCTGCTGTACATCTGGAGGGGCTAGCGTGCTATCGGGCGGACCGGGCCATTGTACAAGGGGGAAAATCTCGAGGAGGTGGAATACGTGTCTACATCCGTGACGAATGGTACCGGGACTCTGTAGTGGTATGAAAGTACTGCTCAACAGACGGCGCACCCTGACGGTTTCACCATCTTCGCTGGGGATTTTAATCATGCTAACCTGAAGTCTGGTTTTCCGAGGCTTCACCAGCATGTTAATTTTCCAACCTGGTCTACTCTTCACATAAAGGAGCCCCCCTACCCCATCTTGGACTTTCTGACCATATCATTGTTATGCCGCATACAGACAAATGGTAAGATGATTGGTGCGTCACTCCCCTCCTTGAAGGACATTCACACCTCCCATCTCACCCGCAAGGCGACCACGATTGTGAGTGATGTGAGTCACCCCGCTCACTCTTTGTTCGATCTTCTGCCCTCTGGGAAGAGGTACAGGAGCCTGCGCTCCCGCACCACCAGACTCACCAACCGCTTCATACTCCAGGCTGTTAGGATCCTGAACTCTCTCCCCCCTTCTGCGTAGGGTCCTGTACTTTGCGCTATGCGTTATCTGTTGATTATTTATTCATCACTCTTATTATTCATTGTTTGTGCCTTCTTGTTTTTATTTTGTGTTGTTTGCTTGTATGTATGTCGTGTACTTTGTCTTGTCACCGTAGGATAGTGGAAACGTAATTTCGATTTCTTTGTGTGTCTTGGCATGTGAAGAGATTGACAATAAAGCGGACTTTGACTTTGAACTTGATATTCATCCTTTGGACCAATAGATCATAATAGGCTTTGATTGGTGTGTTTATTCCATTAACCCACTACCAGCTGTAATTACTCAAATTAGCCACAAGACGACAGCATTGCAACAAATTCTCAGTTTAGCCCTTTCTCTCAAGTGAATTTTCTCATCCGAAGACAGCATCACGACTCAATATGACCATAAACACGTTTTGATATAATTATTTATAACACATACCAAAATGTGTGATAAAGAGAATGTGTTACGTTTGCTTTATTAGAGGAAACACAATATAAATTAAAAATATATATACTGACCGTTAGGAACAAAGCATGCACCTCCAGAGCGCGCTCATAAAGATGCTCACGTTATATAATTATTGTGTTTATTTTTACGGTTAGCAGTGGTGTACTAGTGCACTGTAAACTCAAGTGCATTTTCTAATATTTTGGCTGTATTAGAACCGAAAGGAAAGTTGTACAACCCTGCAAAGCACAAATACAATAAAAAGTTTGTTTGAACATTTGAACTCATTATAGTTTGGCTCATCAAAACAAACAAGCAACTTTCAGAACCATAGACAGCTCCAATGCATTTATAACAAGCTGCTTCGGTGTCTGAACAGATTTTAATTATGGGAATGTCAAGTTATCTGTCATGGGATCATACAACACTCAAGGGACATCTCTAAATAATATATCATTTTTTTGCGTGATATGTTTTTACGTTTTCATACAAAATCACTGGTGCCATCAAATAAAACCATTCTACAAATATATAAAATGTGATGGTGGGTTATATGCAAGATAAAAGACAGCCAGGGCTAAAACTCTCAATAATAATCCAAATATTGATCAGGTAAGAACACGACCACTATGACTTCTGATATGGATCTCAAATTAATGTGTCTTTTGCGTACAGCTGTAAAAATATATGGTAATTTCTTTTTTGGACAGTTTTCACCGTTTTCTTTGGTTACGACATTGAGAATGAGCACATTAAATGTCATTATTTTCAAACATTTACTGAAACGGTAATTGACGTCACTTTGGAGTAGCTCACAAAGCAAGCATGACAATTCTGAGAAAGACGTTATTTGTCCCATAAAATAGACTATTATGAAATAAACACATGACTCAAATCGTGTTTCTATTAAAAGTGTGTTTATTATTATTATTATTAAAAACGATGCTGAGAAAAGGAACGCACTCTCCTTTTACGCACAATTCTCCCGGGGTGGTGCGCGCGCATCGGCCTCCTTTTCCTCGCCTTTTACGCGGCCGATTTTGACTAATTTCACATCGTTTCCGTGTCACAATCGACATGAATTTACGTGTAAAACAGCCCAAACAACGACATAGGATGCGTCGTTCGACCATCTTGCATTTTGGGACGGTAACAGTGGAGCCCCCTCAAAGTCGAACAGTCCAATCCTACCTGAAATTTACGCACAGGAGAGGCGCGGCTTTCCTAATCAAACTGCGACGCGTGCGTGGGATTTCGCGTGTGCACGCGGCACGCTATAAAAGTTGATAAATCAATGACAGCGTGTAATCAAAGAAATGGCCGACCTGATTGGAGGTGCGCTGGTTGGCAAGGAGATCCACACGGGCTCGGATCCATTCCACGCACACACACGGACGGTGCGTCCACTCATAGGTGGTTAATGTATAATTTGCGCCATATGGTTCTACTTTTTTTTTTTTTTTAATCACCACGCACTTCCATCTGTGTGGACCCAACTAATGATATTCAATTAGTCACCAAACAAGGCCCCCCCAAAGTCTCGTCACCACTGCGCCACGCGTGATTTTTTTTTCTCCCCCCCGAACGGTCCGCGGCGCGCATGCATGTACTAATATTTGCTCGTCAAATATTTCCCTTGGGGACGTTTACAGCGCATTTTATCTTGCGGGCAGCGTGAGGAACATCTGTGAGGGTGATTTTGGGCCCCCCACGAGCAAGGTGCCCTCGCGCGTTTGGCCCTCCTCCGTCCCGATTTGTTGACGTTCGCAGGGAAAATGTAATAAAGGCACTCCGGGATGGATTTACGAGTGATCAAAAGCACTTTACCATATGGCACTCGTCCTTGGGGCACATTTCCAAATGTTTGCTTTATGGAAATTCCCCTCCTGCTGCTGCTTCTTCATCTCCGCACACTTGAACGCAGCACGTGGGAAAAAGATGCAGGGGTCATGTGACCAACCACCCATGAAAGAAGTTTAACATTTCATGACGCTGAAATCTTGGAATATTTCACTTTCCTCCATTTTCATGTGTCATAGGTACGGGATGAAATTCATTTTTCCAACAAACATGAAGGCATCATTTGCGTATTTTGGTTATACCTGTAATTAAGGTATTTTAAACATTTTTAAAATTCATTTCACTTTCATTTTATGGTTGCATTAAACCTAGGGAACAGGTTGAAAGCTAACATAGAAAAAAAACGTTCTCAAAAGTGCCAATAAATTTGAACTGTTCATGAATGAAAGCAGATTACCAAACAATTCAATGCACAATGGGCACCATTTGGATTACTTTTGAGAAACATGTCTGCCATTATTTAGAAAAAGTTCAATGGGGACAAGTGCTTGTCATATTAGATAAAAAGTTTTTTTTTAATACAATGAATCACAATGGGGCGCCCGTTGAGGACTTTTAATGCACGAGACAAAAAAAAGTATCAACATAAAATCTTGTGTAATCCTTATTTTGTGTTCCTAAAAACAAGTTGCGAGAGGGAAAAATGTTGCTTATATAAAAAGCACTGCCGGGAATATAAACTCATAGTGCTCAATAAAAGTTAATTTTGATACATTTAATTGTGCATTTGCATGTTGTCCAAAATAAACTGAAGGATATTTCTGTGCTTCCTTGTGGTTGAAAGTTTATTTAACTCATCAGACCAAGATGGAAATTGACATTAGTAATGGCATATTTGCATTTTGGATTTATTTTTAAAAGCACTGACAGGAATTAAAAATAATAATAATATTGTTTGTGCTCCCTTCCTTATTTAGTGACATGACAAGACTGGGAACAAGATGAAAGTTGACATTTTTGTTCTTATTTGAAGAAAGCATGTAATCTAATATAAAGGCCTCTGGCTCCAGATTGAAATAGCCAATATTGACATTTCAGGTTCTCCCACGTCACGCACACGCTGAGCTATAAATAAGATGAGGAGGCGGCTAGAGCACCACGAATCACCTGCACCTCCAAGCGGGATGTGCGGGACGCATTTGGAGCAGGCAAATCCAGGTCAGCTATACTTTGGGTCATTTTGAGAAGGTGATTTACTAGGGAGTTGATTGTTGTTTGTGTTTTTTTGGGGGGGGAGAACAGGAGGTGGAAGTGTCAATCAATTAGGTGGGACGTTCCTTAACGGCAGACCTCTCCCGGACGCCAAGAGGCGGAAAATGGTGGAGCTGGCCTCAGAGGGGGTGCGACCAAGTCAGATCTCCAGGATCCTGAGGGTATTTGGAGCAGGGCAAGAATAATTTGGGATTTTTCATTCTGATTATTTTTTACTGTTATTTGAGCCTTTTTAATTGAGTTGTTTTATTTTATTTTTCACAGCAAGTTTTTTTTTTGTATTAGTTTTAGCTTTTGCCAAATGCAAGATTATTTATTTTAAGTATTGTGTAAGAAAGTAAATTACAATTCTTAAACAAATTTTAAATCTATCTTCTGTATGAATTAAAGTAATACCAAATTAACTACATTTAAAATGAGCTCATATGCTCATGTATGACAATCATCAACTGACAGCTATATTTGTAGCAATTTTAGTTAATTTCACTTCTTCATTTTTATGTTTTAAAAAGCATTTTTGTCTTATCATTCAATTTCATTTAAGGTATTTTCTTAGTTTTTCAAGTAACAGTCGTGCCTTGAATTGAGAACATCCTTTATGAATTTTGTGACAAAAAAATGGACACTATCTGCCAATAGGTAGCGGCAGAGAACCTCACGACATCTGGCCACTATTAGTTCATGTTACTTCACTTATCAGTTCATGTTACTTCACAGTGAACATACAAGTTTGCCAAATCTATGAATTGACATTATGAAATAGAACGTTATAATTTTGCTTCAATTCCTTGGGCATTGCCAAAACTTAAATGTTGGGTCACTTGTATCTCAAGGCGCCACTGTTATTTATTTTCCCGAATTTTGCCGAAAATGTTACACGGGTATCTTTTTCAGGTGTCCACAGGCTGCGTGAGTAAGATCCTGAGCCGATACCGTCTCACCGGCCTCGTCCAACCCAAGACGATAGGCGGAAGCCGGCCGCGGCTCCTCACACCTAGCGTCATCACCGCTATCGTCCGACACAAGCGGTACAATCCGACCATTTTTGCCTGGGAGATTAGGAAGAGTTTGCTGGATACCAAAAGCTGCAATGCCTCCAGGGTTCCCAGCGTAAGTCAAAGCTTGGAATTTTTATTAATTTTCTTCTTGAAGGACATTTAGCCGCATTTTAATGTTTCATTTCATAAGGTGTCGTCCATAAACCGGATTTTAAGAAGGATCCCATTGGAGGAGGCATCATGGAGCGATCCACACTATAGGGCTGAACATAGTAAGTTCTAATAGTTTGGAATTTCACCATCTTATCAGTATCGATCGCATTTCACATGAGTTTACCTAATTTTGGGGGCAGGCACAACCAGAGAAGAAGCCATGGTGACCAATCCCAAAGGTGCCCACCAGAGAATCCGGACCACCTTCACTCCTGAGCAGAGCAAAGTCTTGGAAGAAGGTGGCAATAAATTACAAAATTCGAGTCACAATGAATGAATTTTTTTTTTTTTGTACTGCAGAGTTTTCTCATAACCAGTACGCCGACGTGTACACCAGAGAGAAACTCTCAGCCCGGATCCGACTTCCCGAGGACACTATCAAGGTAGGGGAAGAAACTGTTCTAGGTAAATCGCTAATTCCAAAATGAACTTGCTATGTCTCCATTCCAAGGTGTGGTTCTCAAACAGACGGGCCAAGTGGAGGAGGGAAGTCCAACAATGTAAGTTTGTTGAATATCAATGGAAACTTGTGAGGACACTCAAGTATTTTGTCCTTCCCAGCTGCTGTAGATCCAAAAGTGCAAGGAAGCATCCAAACTTCACAGGTAATACCTCACACTATAAAAATATGCTGGTTTGTTACCATTAACCATTCACTTGGTAGCTGTGGATTCCCACCAGCTTGGGTTACTTTTACCCAAGGTTGGGTTAAAAAAAATCTACCAAGTAGATTGGGTTGAAGATTGGATTTGGGCAGGCTGGACCTTGTCATCATTTTGGACAGCTTTGTCATACAATTCAATAAATTCAATTTAGTAATGTAACATTTTTTGAAGAAAAAAATAAAAACGTTTGACGCTCTACTTGGCTCAAGTTGACCCAGTTTTGATTTGTTTTGTACAAAAAATAAAGTTGTTTTAAAGCAAAAGAAAATTGGGTCAAATTGACCCACGTAATGGGTCGGACCAATTTTGTACCAAAATTGGGTTATTTTCAACCCATCGGTTTTGAATGCAGTGATAGCATGGGAGCCAATTTCGCTGTAACTTTAACTAATCGGTAAATAGCTGGATCAAAATGACCGAAATTGTGTAAAAAAGCAACCGACCATATTTTGGAAGTTATTTCTTGAATCCCCAAAATTAGGTCAACTGCATAACCCACCAAACTGTGTTGTTGGGCTGGTCTGTTTTTCAGCCAATTTGTGTTATTTCTGACCCAAATGTTCATTACATACACTGTAGAAATATTCATGCTGCTTATTATGCTGGCAGATGACCACAGGACCTTCGTACTACAGCACATATCAGATGTTCCCCGGTGGTTACTCAGGTTTGTAAAGTTCAGTTTAGCACTAAATTGTGATTTAAGATAGTAGGGATAATGCCAACTGCAAATTAAAAAAAAATTGAAATACCAACCATAAAGTATTATTGTATTGCTACATAGATGCTATATTAATATGAAGCTACTAACAGTCCACACCATGCCACTAACCTTTGTTGGAAAAATCGGCCCTCAGGTTTTGGGTGGTCCACGTGCATCTCCGTCCCGCAGCTTGATCAGCAGCATCCCAAAGGCTCTTCTATGTTGACCCACTACCATCACAGCGCACAAGATAAGGCCTGGACTTAACCTGGAGCACCACCTACAGGAGGAACACAGATCACACCAATCTGCCTCAATGATTTCAATAAAAAGTTATTATTGCATTTTTGGCTTGATTTCTCGACAGTCACAGATAAACTGCTACTTTTTGAAAGAATTCCTATTTATTGACACAAGTGATGGTAATAAACCACGATTGGACGACTGGACGAGCGCGTCAACGGCGCGTTTAACATCCAGAAAGACGGTAACCGCCAATCATAACGCCACGGATCATAAGCAGAAGTAGATGACATGTCCACATGCTTGTGCTAAGGAAATGATCTGTGACCATTTTTAATGTTCGTGTAGTCATCCCAAGAATAAAAAAAAAAAAGTATTACCTGGAATCCACTCTCATATTTCTTGTAGTAATCTTGAAGTTCCCTTCAACAAGACAGAAGAAATACGATTAGTACAGCTATTGTCATTTATTAAATCATACGAGCGATAGGCGATTGTGTTGCATGGCACAATTTGTTTCCTTTTTTCTTTTTTTTATTAAAATGGGAATAACAAAGTGGAACAAAACACAAAACCAAAAAGTCATAGGGCCAAAAATAGCAGCTTTTATAAAAAATAAATTCAGCCAGTTGCTGTGATGTTAAAAAATATCATGTGATATTTACAAAATTTTACACTGGGCTATGTACAACGTCGGGCAATTAAATAAGAGTTAGTAAAAAAAATGAACACTTAAAAAAATGTGTTTCTTATTTGGATCGAGACACAGTCAGTTGAGGAAACTGTTATTAGGGGCTTACCGATATGGATATTTTAACGCCGATGCAGATTCTGACTTTCGGGATTAAATTAAGTGATTGATTAATTAAAAATATATCATGAATAAAATCTCTTTTTCCTTCCTCTTTTACAAAAGAATAAAAATAATTACAGGCAGGGCTTTTGACTGATTTACATAATTTTTTCCGTCAATATTTGTTAAATTTTACAGAGAGAATAATCAGCTGATTATTTTTGCCAATTTTTTTGGTAGAGTGAACATTCTAATGTCATTATATTTTTCTTATGTTTCAAAGTGTTAATATGTGTATAATAAAAAAATTGCAAAATTCTGATTGACTTTTGCGATTTTAAGAGGAAAAATCGGCCGACCAGATCGGTTGCGCCCTAATTGTTGCTGATACATTTAAAAACCACATATATTTTAAATGTTCTGAATTGCTTTTTGCATAGATGACATATTCAACTCAATTCCTTCAAATGCTCCATCACATGAAAAATCGATCCAGATGTTGTAAATAGTAAATAGTCCAAACCTAAACCAAAGAAATGACGAATAACCATTTAACTGACAAAGTTTCCAGCCAGAAACGTCTTCATTTAGCCAGGAAACCATCAGCCTCTTTTTGTGTGTATGTGCTCATCTGGTCTTAATTAATTCCAAAACCATTTGGACCGCAGTCGACAATAAATATAGTCAAGCTACCTCTTCTCTTTTTTAAATATATCAAACATCATTAGCGGCAAAAGGAAGCGATGGGAAGGGAAGTTGGATCTATGAGACCCATAAACTCGCGTTCGAATATCCGTCCCGTTATGTACATAAGGCTTCACTTTGCATGAAAGAGAAGAATAACCGATTGACCGCACACAGCCCACCAGGGGCCACGGCAGTTCCCTCCAGAAAGCGGAGGCATGTTTGCCTTGGCGAGGGCCGCCGCTCGCTCATGCTACAAGCATTAGCACGAGAACCTCGGAGCTTGACAGCAGCATCCAACCGCACGCCGAAGCTTCTTGTCCCTTACGGACCACCGTCCGAGTATTCAAGTAAATTCCAGGAGACGATTCTTAGTCACGGTTCGCTTCACACAATCTTCATTTGCTTAGTGGAGATTCCATTTGGTAGTCAGTGATTGTTTTCCCTGAAAAAAATAACTCCTCCTTGCAAAGTTTTCTTTTTTTTTCTCCAGGCCTGCTCGGTCAGTTCGTGTCCGGGCCGGGGTAAAGCTTGAAGACTTTGTAAATCCACTGTGAGTAGAACGCCACGTTGACGAAGAGTGCCGGCCGTGACGATGCACACTTGGTGCGCTGGATGCTCACACCCACCACCACACGGCGTTCCTGCTCCTGGCACACCAGCGGACCACCATTGTCTTTCTGGAGAAAGGGGAAAAAAACAAATCAGTAAAATATGAATTAGACTACCAAGAGACAGATGTTATTTTGTCCACTTGGGGTCACTATCCTCTTGTTTTGCTGTAGCGTCAGTCAGATTTTGGGTGCATGGCTTTAAAGGCGGGGCCTTGCCCGGTGAGTGATGTGGGTGTCAGCAAATGAGATAGTAGAGTTGAGCTGTTAACCTAAGACTTAGGTCCTAAGTGAAATGAATGTCTTCACGTTCATGCTTCTAAGAATCCCATCTGCTTTGGAGCATTATGTAAAATGAATTTGCATGAATCTGCTTTATGAAATCTGCCTAGCAACAAGCAAGTTAACACTCCCTTACTTCGCACACGCCTTCTCCTCTTTTGCCTCCGGCACAAATCCTTCTTCCTCCAGCGTCCCCCTTAATCCGCGAACATTTGTCGTCGTCCACCATCGGCATGGTCACGGCGTTCAACGCCCGTTCCCGTTCCTTATCTGCATAGCACAGCGATTGTGGGAAGGCTTCAGTTTTTGAATGCGAGTGAAAGCAAAACAAAAACAAACTACCTCTGGTTTCGCCCCATCCGTACATGGTGCAGTTGGTGCCCTCGGCGATGTGACATTCTTTGACGGGAAGATGAATGGTGGTGGCTCCCTCCGACACGGGCGCGGGTCTAGAACACGCATCAATCATAGTTAGTCATGCCGCGTGGCTTGACAATGGAGCTAAGGGCGCTCACTTGGAGGAATGTTGGCAACTCACTTGGCCAGTTTCAGCATGACCAGGTTGGATCCCTCCGGGCCGCAGATAAGGCGAGATATTTTAAGTCTGGGGTGACGCGACGACTCGTTCAGGTGGCGTAATCCCACCTGTACGCTGTATTCCCTCAGGTCGGGAACGCTGGCAAACACATTCAAGAAGAAAAAATATATATTTTAAAGCACATTATAAAGAAAGAACCACAAGGCCTGGATTTATATAAAAAAAGACAGATTAATTAATTGGACACAACAATTAAAATTCATGACATTAAAGCAATGAGCTGTATTCAAATTAATTTGTCAAAGAAACCAATTAAATAAATTAATAAATAATACAGTGAGTATATTCATTCAATTAATAATAAAATAACATTTTACTCTGTATAATTATATCATTTTATATCAAAATTTAAACAAAACTCATTATTTTTATGACTTACATCAATTAATTAATATGAAAGTACATATCAATTAATACTATACATTGAATTTATAAATAAAAATACACAAAGAACAGTGAATTATTTCTGTCAGACAACAATAAAACTAATTAAATGCATTAATAAATTCAATAACTACTGTACATTAAATCAACTATTATAAATTAAGTGAAATAAGAAATCAAATAAAATGTATAACTTTCAAAAACGAATTCGATAAACACATTAAATCAGTTAACTATACATTCGATAAAGGAATAAATAATAAAATTAATTAATTCAATCAATAGTTGTACTAAGTTCATTTTGTTTTTCCTTTTTAATCACTTCACTGGGCGGAAGTACACGGCGAAACATGTCAGGTAATGCACCTAAAATAATTTGTTTGAGATAAAAGCGGTTCAGAAAATGGTTGGATGGATAAAAGAACCAGTTAATTCAATCAAGTCGATAAACACTAAATTATATTAATAAATCAATCCCAAAAATAAAGTTTGCAAATCAAGCATCAAAAGTGTAAATGATGTAATACAGGTGAACAGAATACGTGACTTAAATTTTTTTTCTTCGTATATATACATATATACACACCACCAATGGTTTACAAAAACTACCCTGTACTAAAAATTGGTTGACATTTGCCCCCATTAAAGCCTAGTAAACGGGATTCGTCAAAAGTTCGTACCAGGATGTGAAGCACTGCTGGTCCGTCAACACCCAATCTTCTCTGATCAAAGAACCTCCACACATATGGATCTTTCTGGAACAACAGCAGGAAACAACACAAGATTATTTAACTCACGGGAAGTTGAAAACAACAACAGCAAAGCCTCTCACTCTCTCTGGATGCTGACAACCCAGCTCCCATCCGCCCCTCGCACGTGGTGGCCCCCGACGATGCGAGTGGTGATGTGGACAAAGCATGAGATCTTGGGCACGGTCGGTGCTGGACCGGGTGGCGTTTGCGTCGCTGGATGTCACCAGATAAGAGAGGCACATCACCACATGGGCTGCGGCAAGCCGGTGGAAAGCGGGTCAAACTACTCACCGTTTGGAGGTGTGGCTGTTGTGGAATCACCTGAACAAAGCAAACAAAGCAGAGCATGTATTTCCAAGCAATTTTTATTAAATACATTTCTACCACAAAAAATTAACTATTTCATTTGTTTTATTTATTCATGTATTCATTACTCACAGTGTACATATGATTTATATCTATTATACGATAAATAGTAAATACTTAATATTTATATTTATTTATCGTATATATTAATTTTTCTACATGAAAATTCACTGTGAACCAAGAAAGCTTTATTGTTTAAAGTTGGTCTGCGTTGCAGTCCCGTCCCTTTCTTAATTTCGGTTTCAATTGTGTCCTCTGAAGGTCGCTGTTTCGATTTCTTCAACAAAAATCTCGTTAGACAGAAGTTCACGACTGATGTGCAAATTTACTTTCAGACTTGTTTAGTTTTGTCGCCAATAGGTGTGATCGTGGAACTAATTCCAAATCCAAGCAATAAATTAATTACGATGATTGATGTTGTCTGCTACTCAGATGAGTTTCTCTGTCAGTCGGACTGACAAGCAGCAGTGTTGCGCGCTACATTGTTAACATTCTTGGCAGCGAGCGGGGTGTACAGTGTACTTGGCTAGCGGACTGTAAACATCAGGAGGCTGGCAGAGCTTTACACATCGCGCACACAACGAGAACTTCTGGTTTCCCAGAAGAAGCCTCGCAGCACAAGATGCTACTTGTTACACTGGCGGCGTATCTGCTTTCTCTGATAATTAGCCAGGTGGCCGAAAGGTGTCAAAACGCACCCGACACCTGCTTGCTCTTTATTTTTCGCACATTCCTAACATTCCCAAACACAATCCCGGCAACAGAGGCCTTGTGTGCTTTTTGGGACCCAATGTGCTGATCGAGCACAGATCAAACGCTTGGCACCTGGTCCAAAAAAGCGGATTTGTGGGCAAAACGCAAAGCCGGCCCTTGAGGCCCTGCCGAAGTTCCCACGTCGTCCGTTCTAATCAAGCCCGATGACATCACTGACCTTTCCCTTAGTTACGGTTGCTAAGGCGGCCAAGCTTTCCAAGCTGACATGAGAGATACGGCAGCGTGCCTGCGAAGGTTACGGTCATGCGCCGTGTCAAAGTGACAAGGAAATAATGCAAAACAAATCAAGATGGACGCCAAGGCACTTCAGATTGCAGAGCAAGTCAACCATCAACAAAGAAAGGACAGCAGGCGTAAGACCGCTTTGCATCATAGACACCAGAGAACATGTTGCGAGCACTAGCACCAAGCTAACTTAGGTGGCCAAAGACAGAAAGTAGGCAACATATTAGCGGCCTAACGTTCGCATTTTGATGACTAGCTAACACGTCAGTAGCAGTGAGCTGAAGGAACAGGCAAAAATTTTCCTTTCAGCCTCGCCAAATGTGTAGTTCTGTGTTGCCGCATGATTGAGGGGTTTGCATTTTAAAGGCTAATTAACGTCAACACAAATAAGGATGTGCCATCCACTCACAGGGTTTCAATTTGCAGTAATCCCAAGCCAGGCGAGTGTTCGGGTCAGTGTAGCACCACGGGCCATGTTTGTCCCGGTCAGGATTTCGGCAGTAGTTCTTGTCCAGCCCTACATGGGATAGTGTAGAGTGAGAATCCCCGCTGTAAAACACACAAATATAGATGCTCATGTTCTGTTTGTTATTTGGCAAACAGTGGATATCACAAAACACACACACTGCACGCTGAGCGGCCACCGTGGGGCACAAAAGTCGCATTTCAATGACTGCGGCGCGCCCGTACAAGGAAACGGCGGGTTTGGCCAACAGCGCTCATGGGACTTTGAAAGTATGCGCTCTCAGACCGCCAGGAGCCACGTCTTCCACGGTTCGCACTTGGAGGAATTCCCATCCAAGGAGCGCGCGAACCCTGTTCTCGCGGGTCTCCTGAAAAGCCATTACTGGATGGGACCGACACACACATACACACGCTCACGGAAGCACGGCAATTTGTCAAGAGGTGAAGATAATTTCACTTCCCAGGAGGATGTTAAACAAGCCGTGGTGCTTTTTTCCTTCCCGGGACGACCCCTCACCTCAAGCCGGGCTAGACTGGCTGGCGAGGGGCGCTGATTGGCTTTGATCTGCAGCCCCACGCCAAGCACTTCCCGCGGGTCAGGGGTCTGCTCTGGAACATGTCCATCTTCCCGTGCCGTTTTGGCTTTTAAAATTCCTGTAAATTAAGCCATTCCAACCTGGAAGCGTCAGGAATAATAATTGGGCTTAGCAGTGACCCCTGAGGAACCCCTAATTTCCTCCGATTTATTTTTTTGCTGTTTGTTTTCAAGGCTTAGCTCCATTCATATGAAAGGGATTTTCACATGGACAGAAAAAGGGGGGGACTTGTCCACTTGTCAACAAACACTCATCAGTTAGCAGCGAAGAATGTTCCTCCCTCTCTCGAGGAAACATTCCCAGTGTTTCGCCGCTTATGTTGGCTCTGAAATAAGCAATAGATTTGCACAAATGTAACGGGCACATGGCTAGCCTTGTTAGCTTAGCTGGCCAAATACTTATACCATAAAATTTGGGTTCACGAGCTAAGCGCTCCATTGACTATGGGGTCGGTTGATTATCTCAAATTTTTCTAAACATTCCTTCAATTGTTAAATCATAATGAGCTTCTATAAAGCATGCATTCAGAGAGCAAAAAAAAAAATCACAAAATAAATCAATAACTGCCACTTTTCTCACCTGTTGATGTGAAGGGACCAATTGGCGCAAGGAATCCCTGAGCGCGTGACAGCTAAGGTGCCCCGGTACGCCTCCCCGTTGTCCTCGTAGCATTCTACGGAAGAAGAAAACTTTGTTATTTCAAGTACATTTTCCTTCCCAGGGGGCCGGCAATCGGGCTTTCTCCTACAACGCCTAATTGCAATCAGCGAACGCGAGTGTGTGGGCTCATTCGTGAGGCGTGCTGTGCTCGTTTTTAAAAGTCCGCCGAGTGTTCTCAAAGGCAATAAAACATTTGAAATGGGATCAGAGCACGTGTGGTCTGCTTCAACAGAAAGCAGACAAACATGGGAAGTGACAGCGCTATCAAAAGTGTGTTGCTTTAGGCCTTCTGGGAAAAGGCTCCTCTTAGGCTGCGTTCAAGAATCCTGGGAAATTTGCAAAAACATGGAATTCCATGGTGTGGAACTAACTAAAGTATCACAACAGCATGTCCGACGATCGCCAACACAAGGTATCGATATTAGCGGATTTTTAGCAAAAAAAAAAAATGCTAATGAGAACGTATTGTAATATCCCACAAAAGGTCAAGGAAAGACAAAGCCTTTACTGAACACATTTAAGAAAAATATTCTACGTAATATTAATAACCACATTCATAAATGAGCTGTCACTCAACAAGCAAACTAGCTAATGGTTAGCCATTTCATTAAAATCCACAAACTGAGGAAAATAGTGTGGAATAAGACATACTATATCTCTAAAAAAAATCAGCTAGCGATAATCATCCATCCATCGATTTTCCAAACCGCTTAGTCCCCACGGGGGTCGCGGGTGTGAAGTGCTCAATCGGCCTAATAAGCATGTCTTTGGGATGTTGGAGGAAACCGGAGTGCCTGGAGAAAACCCACGGAGGTCCGGGGGAGAACATGCAAACTCCACACGGGGAGGGCCGGAAGTGGAATCGAACCCACACCCTCCTAACTGCGAGGCGGACGTGCTACCCAGTGCATCACCGAGCCGCCCGCTGGCGATAATCAAATCATTCTAAAATTTTCGCTTCAGCCCATAAAGAATTTAAACGAAGCATTAATGTATACACAAGATTTTTTTTTTTGCTTTCAATTTATGATACAACATGGAAATATTTTCAAGTTTTTTTAGAAGTGAATTTTTTTCCAGATTCCTCGCACATGTCAGCACGTGGCGGACACGTTGTAAGCGCTTTGCTCGAGAGTGATTTACCAGTTTTCTTGGCTGCCTGGGCGTCACACCTGGGGATATGCGTGCAGTTGGCTCTGCGCTGATTGGAATCGCTGGTGAAGCACCATGGGTACTCTGACCCGTCTGGGTTGCGACAGAAATTGTCACGCAGGTCCCTAAGAGAGACAAAAGCAAACATAATGACAGTATACAAAAAGACCATCATTTATCTGTTTGGCGTGGCAACAGTCAGAATAAAAAGACCCTTGAGAGAGAGAGAGGCTTAGCTGAATCCAAGATGTCAGGCCAAGGGGTGAGGAGGGGGGGGGGGGACGAGGGCGCATTACTCACTTGCATTTGAAGTTGTCTGGAAGAAAGAAGTGCTGGTGGGGAAACTGCGAGTCCCAGCGCTGACACGTCACCCCTTCAGGAGTTACGTTCATGGTGCCGCGGTACTCTCGACCCTTTCCGCGGACGCACCACATCGTGGCGTTCACATCTGGATCCTCCCTGGAGTCAGACTCTTAAAGAAAAGAAAACAAGAAAAAGGAAGATATTAATCCTGACAAGAATGTGCCATGTTTAAGATGGAGACAGATGATCAAAAACAGTAGCAACCCCCAACCCCCCACCCCACCACTGTTCTGTTTATTCATAACACTGACAGACGCCTTGCATTCTTCCACACCGGGACATCCGCAACAAGACCTTAACTCAAAATCTAGTTCATATTAAATATTCATGATATTTGGGGAATTTCTAGCATTAGTATCGCATTTGTTTATAGCACAGTGTGGCCACTGTTATCATTTCAGTAGCGAGCCAATCTTTCTCACTTGGGAATCCACAATAACAAGAAGACATTTAACCCTTAAGGAGGTCCCTTAAATGTTCAACTGCAAAGACTTTTGTTTCATAAATAATTGACGTCGACACAAATACATAGTACACACTTTTATACTTATACAGAAAAACCGTAGCGAGGCCAAAAAGTGTCCTTTTCATATTAAATCGTAAATGTCACAGGAAATGTTCGTGTTTTGTTTTAAGAAAACACAAATGTTACATTTATGACATCCAACACTTTGAATCTTCCCATTGTGGGAATCTTTTGCTTTGAAAGCATCCTAACAACGAAACGATCCTAAACACATTCAGGTGGAATTCTTCCCCCGGGATTTCTGTCTGTTTCTTTAGCCTTTGACAAATGAGACGAGAGAAGATGAAGGAGGCGAGGTTGTGTTTGGGGAGGAAAAAAAAAAAGGATTCTTGATGTAACGCATCCCAGGCAGCAGCACAGGTCGGTGGTTTTTATCTGTGCGAGGGCCGCCATTGAGGGATGCACACATCTGGCCACAACGCCCCACCCTGCCTGTAAATCATTAGACGCACTGTAAAGTCAATGCATATGGACAGAAACAAAAAAAGGATGCTCGCCTTTTGTCTGTTAGCATATTTCACTGAAACTAATTCCGAGGAATCTTTGTGTTGCGAATGTTCCCATGACTCCACGGGCTCATCTTAAGGTCAATGTGATACAATTTTCTAATGCCACAAACCTTTTGCTGGTGTTATTGCAAAGATTTTCACAGTCTAAAGCAAAATGGCAAAATAAAAATGTCTAATAAAAAAAAAAGGAAATGTACTTCATCTTCAAAATGTACTCGCAAACAACTACCTAAACAATTAAAGGATTTAGGTTTATATTTTACATAATCCCACTAGCTAGCAAACTAGCTGACTAGTAAATTTTCCAATTTTATAATGAAACCAACCAATTAAAACTTTGACATTACAACTAGTAGAAAAACTCCATAGAGATGAAGAGATGTGCTCAATTTTATGTAGGTTTGCTATCTACCTTACAAGTTAAAACATTTTTAAAAAGCCAATTATTTAGACTAGCCATTAGCCAAGTAGCTACGAATAAAACTATAACACCTAAAATGTGAACTCCACTGTACTACCCGTCCATGACAAGCCAGTTTTTAGCATGACTATGCTAACGAGCTAGCAAGACTCTAAACAGTTCCCTTGTCCAATAAAACAAGAGGGCTCAACTCACCACAACAAAACATTCAAATTGAGAAAACAAACATACTAACACCACTTAAACAGTCAAAACCAGCAAAGAACCAGCAATACTTTCCGTCGCCATTAATCCACAAGACCCAAAACCATCGTCTCCCCATTGTCATTAGCGCTCACTGATCTCCTAATACCTTGCTAACAGCAGCTATTTGCAGACTTGAATCTGGCCAAGATGAATTGTCGACAAAGCGCGGAGGAGGATCCGGGAGTGAGCGGAGCCCTTACCACACATGGTGATGTTGCAGTACTCCCAGGGAGTCTTTGGATCCATGGTGTGGCACCACGGACGGAGGCGATTGTCCGGATTGCGACAGTAGTTATCTGTCAAGCCTTTGTCCCTGTACCTGACCAGGAGATGAATGGCAGAGGTTAAAAACTGCAAAACCAACAGCGACTATTTTTTGTCGATATTTGTTGACTGACTTTTTGGGCTGGAATTTGTGTTTGTGGGGTCTGGTGGAGTCCCATCGTTGGCACTCCTTGCCGCTCTCGGTATGGTCAACTTTGCCCCGGTATTCCTCACCGTTACACGTCATGCACACGTCTGCGGACATCATTGAACCGCACATTTATTTATGGTTAAAACACAAGCCCGTATCACTTCTCATTTGGTGCGTCTTACCCTCCGAACACTGCGGCACGCCACACTCCTCGGCCCGTACGTTGGGATCGGTGGTATAGCACCACGGACCACCGGGGTCGTTGTTGGGATTCCGGCAGAAGTTCTCCCTCAAGTCTTGCGTTGGGTACCGATCAGGATAAAACCTACAAAAGGGAAGTCGACAAAACAACTGTAAGCTTCTAAAATAAATTTCAGGAAGCCGCTGGGTCAGTGTATACATGAGGGTGTTCCGCTCTCGCTACCTAGCAAAATAAATCCAAATCCCATTTGCATGAAAGCCGTGGCTACAAGATTAAAAACTGTTGCAATCGAATGCAAAATTGGTCATTGATACTCCATTGCTTAATGAGCGCTACCTGGTGCTCTCTCATGTGTGAAGGAGGCTGACAGGACCAGGAGCAAACCAGCAGCGTAGAACGTGATGTGATTGATCACCCACCGTGACACGCATTTGCGTGTGCCCCTTAAAAATAATCCCCACTTCAGTTAACTGGGCGTATTTAAGGAGCCGTTAAAGAACAAGGGTTAGGTGTCAAACCGGGATCTTAATGTTTACGGAACTCTGTCTTCTCATAGGATATCTTCAATCTTTTAACAATGCCAAATATGGATACACCTTGTCCAGATGTGTGGTGGAGCTTAACAGGATCAGGAACTGCCAGCACAGACCGCCAAGTGATAGCTCAGCCAACGTGACCCGGATTGCACCTTTTTGCATGCAGCCTCAAATGTAATCCCCCTTCTGACGAGTGAGCGTGGTCAAGCCACAGTGAAAGAGCAGAAACCAGAAACGGGCTTGCGGAAACAACATTTTACATGGACAAGGTGTGGAAATCAGGATATTTTGACGATCCGGACTGACCGTGAACTTCTAATACAAAAAAAAACAGCAAAAGTCTACGGATTTTTCCAGCCTGTCAGCAGGTTGTCCGAACACTCTACCCTCAGCGATGACTCCTTTCCTGGGGGACTTTACTCTAACCCTGCTCCCCCTCCCCTTTCATGCTCCGGGGCTTACATAAAGCTCCGACACTAATGCACGACATCATTCAACCCAAAACAAGGAGAGACGCGATGGGGAAAAAAAACAACCAAAAAAAAACCGCCACTAAAATTTCACCCCTGTTTAGCGACGCGGCACCAGAACCCAAAACATCTGCTTTGTGTTAAACCTCTTTATAATGTCAATATTTTTATGTCATACTCAAGTATATAATAAATTGTATTACAAGGTAATACACGGTACCCCACACAAAAGAGGTCGCATGTGGTGAGGAGTCCATAAAAGCCTGCCGCATTAAGCGCGAGTTAGCCGTAATGATGTTGCGCTAACAGATGTTAGCCAGTTACGCCTTCAATTTATCTGGCTGCCAGAGTTGGTTCACATTCGACATACGCTATGTTTCTATGCGCACATACTTTCTTTGAACGCACTGGCAAGGCACGACCAAAGCGATGCATGCCTGCAAAAGCCACTACGGGTAATATTTACGACTTAAGGTACGGTATACTTCATAAAGTCGGGCCTCTGGAGTAGTAAAACAAGTTGTGACTCTGAAAATGACAGCTGAGAATGACACTGAAGAAGATCGATGTATGGGTTTTTACTTGTAGCTTCTATGACACATTTTTGAAACGTTAGCGTGTTTACCTTGTGAGACGAATGTAAAAAGGCTTACGTGAAAAATGCCACTTGGAATTTTGGATAAGATGAAATCCAGGTTAGCACATACATTTAGCATTGCTAACTAATTCTGACAAATTCATCCAGTATTAAGGTTTAGAACTGTAGCATTTTGGCTAACATTGTTATGTTCATATTTAAAATGCAAATTCAGTAATATTTGTCATTGTAAGACGGCTGATTTTGGACAGTTACGAATGTTCAATACGGGTCATTTTTAGGTGCTGACCACCTGGCGTCCATGTGAATTTGCTGAGTTATATGACCAGCGTTATGAACAGGCAGAGAAATATTTCACCCTCCATGTAGCGCTGGGCGTCAACATGCACTTCCTCAGACAACATGGTTCAATTCCCAAGGTCCAAAGGACATTCCTGGAGGGAAACATTGCGAGAAATCACCCCTGTTTGCCGTTGTGTCTGATCAAGCATGAAGAAAATATGTCGGGAGCTTTGACGCGGCGGTGCAGCGGAAGGTTAGGTCGCCCTCGACGGCACTAAATCCCGTCAAAATCAGAGGCGCTGTGTCTGATTACCATCTGGAGGGATCGCTGACTAAAAGAATTTACGTTTCATTGAGGGGAACCTATCTCCGGGTTGGCGAGCTCAGCTAACAAATGTCGTTTAATGTCATTTTTATTTAGCAGCACTTCAAAACACTGTCTCCCTGCGGCACGGGATTAATGAACACTGCTAATGAGAAGTTGGCACCGAACCATCTCTAACGCAAATAAACTTAAGCGTACATCACATGGCAGAAGGGAAAACATGAAGACTTTCTCATTGTCCATTGCGCAATGAAATTTTGTTGAGGACGCCTCAGCCCATTGACGCAAACAATGAAAAGACAAAGAGAACATTTATGAAAGCAAGTTATTAAACTATTACAACAGTAATAAAAAAAAAGCACACGAGTGTCTGTATAAAACGTTTGGTACATCGATAAATGGTGAGAAAAGAGGGAGCCAGTTTTTAACCCATAGTGAGCGCTCAAGAATTGTTTTAGTGCCATCATGGTCAAATTAACATAGCAAGAGGACGCAACAGTAAACCAAGACGACAGATTGATGGGCTATGCGGTTAGCATTAGCCTGCTAGCCCTTGTTTGTGAGATTTGAAGATCGAAAGAGGCTGCCAAAGATGCAATGATGTTGGCAGATGGATTTTGTATGGAAAAGATTCTTAGAATTTTCCGCTAACATTAGCTTGCTAGCGCTCTAGAATCAAGGATGAGCATTATGAATGTCAGAATTTTGACTGTAAAAAAGGAACAAGTTACGATTTTTTATAAGCTTTTTTTACAACTCCGAATGTTCGTCACATTTGGAGTTGTAAAAAAAATGGAAAAACTCCTGACTGGCAAAATAAATTCGCATCTATGAGGTGCGGATCGGCTCTACCTTGTGGTGGCATTGAGAATTACAGCCTATTTATTAATTTCACGAAAAAAAGCAGTAAATAAATAATGATTTTTCTCCCCAACTCTCAAAGATTTTGGTATTTGCCTGCAGGCACAAATTTAGCCGTGACTTTCCGACATTTTGAAGGTATAAAAGGGAGGGAGTACTTACGTGTGTTCATTGATGTTATTATCAGACCAGGCTTGACACGTTATGTTCGACTTGGTCCAAGACCTCCTCCCTCTGTAGTTGTCCTTGGGTCCCATGATACACTCCCTTATGTAATCTGAACAGAGTGGAGTAAAAACCACTTAAGAGTCCCTTCATATTGCATTGTCCTTATATTCTGGACGATTTTCCCGAACATATTTTGCCATTGACCATATTTGGTCAATTAGAGCTTTTTATCTTCTGCCCACAACAGCTCTCAGGGTTCATTAAATGTCACCAGGGTTGCTGGTAAGGGGGAGTTTCCGCCAAATTCTCAAGCACTAGATTCCACAGGCCGCACGGCGCTACGACTGTAAACAAAGATACTTTACGGGCTTGTTTACGCGTCACTGCCGAGTGTCCTTTTCAAACGCGTTTGTTGTGACAACATGCTCTTCTACATGTGTTGGTGTGTTTCCCAAAACGCAAAGAGTCGTGAATTAACGTCACGTTGAAGGAGCCAGATTGTTTACCTTTCTTTTCATACAGCGTGAAGTTGGCGCCGGCCTGCTTCTGTGCGCCGTGGCTGAACCGGTCGAAGGGGAGCAAGTGGCATTTCCTGTTGTGTTTGTGGAAGTTGAAGGCCCTGCACACAGGAAGATGTTAGAAGATGAACGCCTGATTTAAAAAGAAAACGAAAACGGACCATGACTAGAAGTGCCGGACTATCACCTGCAGTTGAAGTGCTTCTTGACTTTCTTGCACTTGTGGGCGCAATGTTCCTGCGAGCGACTGTTGCGCACCACGGGAGACTGCGGGCACTCGGCACAGACCAGCAGGTGGTTGTCAGACTTTTCATAGCGTTGCAAAGACTGTCTGCTCTTTCGACAGTCACCTGATGGGAGAAAGACTGCAATCACGTTTCTAAACGTATCACCCAAAACGTTTTTTACAACAATTTTGCTTCACTTCATTAAAACTATCATAAGTCGGGATGGTTTTTTGACACCCCGCAAAAATAAAAGTTTAACAGTAACCTGTAAACGGCATATCAACTTTTTTTTGTTTTTAGCAGTATTGACGAGAATATGAAGAAGAAACTTTCAAAGTTTTATTTGTGTAATTTTTCAAAAACAATCAACTCATTCACTGCCATTGACGGCTATAGACGTCATAAATTGAAAAGGCCACTTTATCAGATTATTTGCAACTAGTAGCAAATTTACAATTTTTATTTTAGACAAAGGTGAACTTTTATTCAAAATTGTATAATTGTTAACTCTAAATTGTTATACTCCCTCGCAGAGTTTCGCTCGAAAGTCTAAAACGCTTTCCAAATGTTGGATGATAGTCAAATTCGACCAAAACACTTTAAAATGATTAAAATGAAATAAATCTTGCATGCATTCCGATTTCAGATCAAAGCAAAACATTTATGAAAACCGTCCAATTTTTGGCCCCAACTCTTTTAAATTCCGACCAAATTTACCGTTTCTGGAACAAAATTCTTTGTTAAAATGTGAGAAGGAGTCAATTTGGAAGCTATTATAGTACTTAGCATGATGTATTCCCTCGTAAAATCTTGCGAGGAGACATGGCACGAGTAAACGCCGTAAAAGTGACAAGCAACTTGAAACACTGCCATCGCTCTCGCTTCATTCCGAAGGCCTCGGTTTTTCAGCCGCATGAAGAGAAGCAGCGTAAAGACAACGTGTGGAGATGAGGGGGTTCACAAGGAGGACACCGCCATAATTTAAAAGCCCAAATCCTCCCGTGTTCATTTCCACCTGCCGAGCGGCTCCACCTTGTATAGAAACCGGGCTTTGGTTACAACGTGCGCTCGTTTCACTTTACAAGCGACACGAGCGGTGGTAGCAAAGACGCTTAGAATTTTTTTTTTTTTTACTTTTGACGTGCTATTAATGTTTGGGCTCGAGTGCAGCACATCTGGCACTCATCACAGTGTTGTTGCAGTCCTCGTGTCTGGCCAGGCCCGCTCAATTAGATTTCACTTAAGCTCTTCCTCACACTCGGCAAAGGTCTAAAATGCACTTTGCTGTGAGCGAATCGCATGGATCGTTGAGGGTGGGCTGCGCTGGGGCCAATAAATGGTGGGACCGATACAGCTGTTATCAATGATGTCAATTATGATTCCATTCCAGTGGGATTCAAGAGAACATTAAATCTTGAAATATGAAGGGCAGCCATAGTGATTTACAGAATATATTTTTTATATAATTGATGTCCACAAAAAACTTACCAATTTTTTATCAAGTATTTTCTAGATGAAAATATTTTATATATGATACAGTCTACAGACTAAAAATTATATCCCCATTACACCAAAATGTCTTTCATCAGGTTTAAGATCGGCAAAAATTACCCTGGTTAAATTACAGCGCCACCTGTTGCTTTGGTATGTACTTGACAGCCGACAAGTGGATCGTGATTTTATTTAAGGGAGCGATTTTCTGCTTTTATGTAAGAAATGAGAGCATCCTCATCTATTCTAAACTTTAGTGCTGCAATGCAAATTATGCTGGCATGCAATGATAAATAAAAGGAAATAAGAAGGCCTCTTGATTTGACTCAAATATTAAATCTTTGTGCCAAACACTCATTAATTGCTCCAAAAACAAACTCTCACTTTTAAAGTCATCAAATGTCATGCTGCACTGGTGCGTCAGTCAACGCAAAAGTCCACTGGAAAAACCGCTGATTTAACACTTTCAGTACACTTTTAAAGATCACATCGATACACGCGCGCAGGAAAACACACGCGGGGAGGCGAGCATATAGTTGCCCATGATTCGGCATCATCTTACCTGCATCCAGCAGGCTGAGCAGCGCGCACACCAGCGCCTGGTAAATCCATACGTGCGTCCTCATGGTGGACTTGAGCGGGATATGCGTGGGCAGCTTCTTGCGCGGAGTGAGACACACTTCGGGATGCTCCAATGTAACGTCCTGCGTGGCCGACGTCCGCCCAAAGACTCGCTGGTAGCGTCCACGCGCGTCCACGGTTCAACCCGCCCACTTCACCAGACTTTTTCTACCAGAGGCGCCTGTCTG
The DNA here is from genome assembly GCF_033458585.1 of Syngnathus typhle. Classification (NCBI taxonomy): domain Eukaryota; kingdom Metazoa; phylum Chordata; class Actinopteri; order Syngnathiformes; family Syngnathidae; genus Syngnathus; species Syngnathus typhle. The sequence continues at coordinate 2,787,937 of NC_083758.1, forward strand.
GAGCGCGAGTCAAGCGCATTGACGTGCATGCTGGCTCAAGCGCTGTCCGGTGCTTGCTTTCAAAATAAAACCAATTTTCGGTTTAAGAAAAGTCACGAGAAATATTCGTGTTCATTTCTTATTTCAGTTTTTTTTTTTTTTTTAATTGTTAGGGGAAAAAATAGAAAATAAATATTTTTAACTTAAATCTAGTTTGGTGATAACATATTTTGTCACATGAACATATGCTGTACTGTACATACGACTTGATACCAACTATACCCAATAAAATAGACATACCGTTTTTTTCCATGTATAATGCGCCCCCATGTATAATACGCACCCTAAAAATGGCATGTTGATGCTGGAAAAAAGCCTGACCCATGTATAATACGCACCCAAATTTTGACTCCTACTTAAGTCCGTAAACGTAAAATTATTTCAGAAAAAAGATCATCTTTGGGAACAACCGGATGTTATTCTGTCGGTCAGTATCACTGCGCATGCTCTAGCAAACTCGATAGCGAAGAAATGTTTCGGATTTGTGTAGGGTACATTGTGACAGCAAACGACCAGGTGATCGAGCAAGCGTCTGATACGAGAGCATTGTGTTCGTATGGAGCGTGTTTGAAGTGAACAGCAGAGAAGAAAGCGCATCTGTAATGGCGGCCTCCGTATTATATCCGGATAAAAAAAAAAAAGAATTGTACCCATGTATAATGTGCACCCCAGATTTTAGGACAATAAATTTGTTACATTTTGCGCATTATACATAGAAAAAAAACGGTAATACATTTTGTATATTTTTTGTAAAATCTTTTTTGGTAGATCTCCCTACCCGTGTTGCCATGGAAAGATTGATTTTGTTTTTTGCTAAATTGTATTGCCATGTAGTCTCTTTATCCTCCAATGTACCTATTTCAACATTACCTTCCAGATGAAGGGTGACTAACATGCTTTTAACCGCCATGCATGAGAGCACTTGATGGATTTCAGTTTAAGAAATAAAAAAAGACTTTGAATACACATTGCAATTCTAATCATGCATACAAATATGATGGATGATATAGGTACTTTGCAGTTTGTCCTGCAGCTGATTTACAAGCCAGATAAAACGCAAATGAATCTCAACGTGTCACTTGTTGACATACTTTGCTGTAAGTTGGTAGGAAATCTGAGCGCTCGAACTTCTTCAGACGAGTACCCGACGCCAAAAAAACGGGATAATTGTAAGAGCAGGATCCCGCGTGCGTTCGTCCCCGTTGCCTCACTTTGGCTGCCGCGGAAAAACAGATGGGATTCTTGGCGGGCCGTGCCAAAGACCACTTGGCACAAAACACCGAGATCCTCAGCCAGTTGCAAAACGCCTTCAGGTACCGAAGCACATAAGCAGGAAATGCTCAAAAACAAACTTTCACTTCCAATCAATCATCGTAGTACGAACGTTTTGGGATTTCTACCCGGTTTAGCGCTATATGAATACATCATAGACATAAAAGTGTGGCACATCATCTTAAAGGGGGTATTCTGGTGGGCCAGTAAAGGGTATGTTTAGGGTTAGGGTCAGCTGGAAGTGATCCAGTTCAGGTACCAGCATACGGGACTTTTGTTGGGCCCTCACCCGAACTTGACAGGAAATCCACACTTGAGCCGTTAATGGCCGGCAGTCTTAGGACCCTCCAGAGAGCAAGAGAGAGACCGGCGTGGTGGAGGAATGGTTGGAGGCAAATGCCAGACGCCCTGGTAAGGGCTCATTAAGACGTGTGCAGGTCATTTGGGCTTTTCTGCCTTTTGGTCGGCATGTGTGTCGGAAAGTACCGGCAGGTGTAGAGGCATGCTCACATCACATCTGTCAATCAGCTTCAAGAAGAAATCCAGACACGCAAAAACATCTTTTTTGGTGCGCCTGCCAACTCTTTGAAGTACAGCTAGCTCCAACATCCACCATTTCAGGTAGATACGTTAAGTCTTGATGCCTGATTATGCATTCATTGGGGGTGAAGGTGCTGGAGGCGGGAGTGATTCTTTCCAAACATACCAAAGCGAGGGGAGTATTAGCTTCCACCGATTGTAGTCCCATTCGAGACCCCCCAAGTCTCCAAAACGTCAGTCATTCTATATATACTTGGTAGGGTTAAGCGCTAGGTTAACAAGTCCGTTTTGACGCAAATGCGAACAAACTCCCCAGATGAGTTTGTGCTAATTTGCCGTCAACCTGAGCGACAATTCCAAAGATCTTTATCCTTTTGTTTTGTGGCTGATTATTCCCCAGAGATTCTGGACTGTTGGACAATGCGCTGGTACCCTCAAAGGTTCTGCTTTGCTAGCCTTGACATTTTCACAGAAGAACCTGTCAAGTCCTGATCCTGGGAATGATTATTTTCGACTCCAATAGTTACGGTACAGGAATCAAGACCGTACCTTGAAGGATAGATCAAGACCACTACATAGACATTCCGCTCGTCCTCCCAACATACCAACGATTAAAAGCCTTAACGAGACAAAACAAAATTGCAAAGTGTCATCCTTTGAACGATCCTTCAAAGGGGATCAGTTTTCCTCAGATGTTAGAGATTCTGCCTCGCTGGGGAGTTCCCACATTTGACCCACAGTGTCACCATTAACGACGCCGAAGCCGGACTTTACCCGTCTAATTATTTTACACCCCAGCTGGCCGGCACACCCGCTCCGTTGCCCCACACTCTCGCACATGAAGGAGGCTAATCACCGGTGTGATCTCCCGCTTTTCACCTCTGACCCGCCCAACACTAGAATAACAAGGTCCACCCCTGCAGCCTCGCAGCCCCTCAACAATTTTCCCCCCAATTAGGAGAGTGCCTTTCCCATTCCAGATGACAGATGAGCGGTCAGGGGGCCGGGGCGTCAGACCTCCTTTGCTTAGCTTCTCCCGGTGCCCGCGGAAGGGATGAAACAGGAGGACATCCCGGGCCCTGGGGAGCCATTTTAGAGGAGATGGAAGTCCTGTTGACGTAGATAAACGACTGTCTGAGCGGAGCAGCGAGACGGGGGGCAGCAAACGTGAATACATCGGGGTGCGGCGGCAGATGGAAAAGAAATTGCATGGAAGGAAAATGGAAACTGCGATGTTCCGTATTAGGAAGCAGGTAGAGAAATCAAGTGCGGGCTCCAACGGCCGGAGGACAACTGCGACAGGGACGGGGAGATAAGGCCTAAGGCCATTTTCTTCCGCCTGCAATAAAAGCCGAGGCGCACTCCAATGAATCAAGGCGTCGGGGGCTTTCCTCTCTCTGTTGTGTGTTATGTCCACCGCTAATGGCCAGCAGATGTGGACGTATTTCACAAGTGCGTCTTTGGAAAACATTCCCGCACATAAATCCAATTAGGTCGCATGAGCGAGCTGGTGAGACGGTAGAGTGTGAGCAGCGACCGCCCAAACAGCTGACTTAAATAATCCCATTTTTCCACAGGTAGAAGGTTCGCGGCACTCCCTGTAGGTTTTAGTCTGGTAACTTATTTGGGTTTGTCTGGTAGTAGTGCCTAGATGATAATCTTTGACAGAGTGCAGGTTCTTTTTTCGGGAGATCCAAGTGAAGTGTTTCATCCTTTGTGGAACAGCAGATAACCTGTAACGGGATGCATTCTGGAGAACCGCCCATAAATCCTGCAATGCACTTGAGCTTGAAGCAACAAACCTTACTGTATATGTTATAGCGCGTCCTCTGGGAGGCGTTAATCGCTCATCCAAAGTCAGTCATGAAGTTCCTGATAGTGTAAATCCATGTTTGGACAAGAGTGGAGTATGAGAGCCAGGTGATCTCTGCCCTCGGTCTGGGATTTCAATAAAGCTTGTTGGGGTGAGATAAAACGCTGCTGAGCCATGCGGCCGTCAGGAATGCACAAAATAAGAAGTGATGCATGCAACATGTTGGCCAAAGTTGGTCGAGAGCGAGCAAAGTCTCAGAAGCCATCGGCCTGGACTGGCCTCTGGGGGAAGGGGGGGGGTCGACCTCTAGAATTCTATGGTGGATGCCAAGACCTCCTTTTCGAGGTTCTGCTTCTACTTTATGGCCCCGCGAGCAACTTGAGGAGCAGAGAGTGGAGTGAAGGGACGGCTTTGTATATTTCACAACGTTTGGACGTACATGAAATGAAAATCAAAATGACCTGCATTGAAAGAAAGCACACACACAAAAAAAAAACAGGCCACGAAAGTCCCGATGGACTCTTTAAGATAACCTGGCAGGCCGGGCGAGATTCAGATTCAGGGGCTGGTGAGTACGAAACCTTCATAGTCAATCAGTCACTTCTGTTTGTTGGGTTTGCTGGCTATGCTTTGGTGGTTCCATTTTCAAACTTAAGTAAGGGAACCAAAGACCATACTGCTTTTTGATAGCTTTTCTAAGGGCCTACCGTCTCGGGTTCTAGCTCAACACCTCGGGCAAGGTCATTTTCTTTCCGACAAGGGAAAAGAAACTCACCTGGAGCTCTGGTGGCTATGATATGAGCGAAAGCAGCTCGACCCATCCTACACACAGCCCTGGAAACACAAGCCAGATCAAGGACTTACTCTTCCTTACTCGCTTCAAAAGCCGATGACAAAGTTCACTTCCTGAACAAAACTGATACATGAGCAAACACGTACTTTATCTCACAATGATTCCAGAGATGTCAGGCAACACGAGGGCCAGAGTAAACCGCCCCTGACCCTCTGGCTTGCCAGACTCAATCAAGTGCAGGGGACTTTTCTCAAGGCAGCGACAAGTCGGGAATACTCTGAGAACAAAATAAGACAAATGGACTTTGAAAGAAGTTTGGCAGAGTGTTCTGCAAAAAAAAAGTTGCCCTGAGGATTGTTGATGTGAAATCCAGCGCTTAAGCAAACACACTGCTTGCCAGCTCATAAAAAAAGATGGATTATTCTTTTTTTTTTTGGTTCATATTTCTGCTGGCATGTGTGAGATAAAAACAGTCACGGGTGCACTCCAGCCTGATCTGACCTGGAGTCAGCGCTCAACCACGGCCTACTGTACATTCAACAGGCGCTATTAGCGTAGCAGCTGCTTGTCTGGCAGCATGTTCGCCGCTAACTAGCTCCACGTGTGCACGGACACACCACCACACACACGCTTGAATCTCCTGGCTTGAGTGTCACAGCGTGAGTGCGGCCGTCTTGCGAGCTTTTATGGACAAGGGTGGGGCACGGGGAGGTGAACGTCCACATTGGGAGGGGGCGAGGGAGTCCCGCCAGGTGCTAATAGATTTCCTGCAGCTTTGAAACGCTGGCTTGCGCCGGCGACTCGCAACAGAGTCGGGTTTCATCTGCAGGCCAATTGCACCGGACCAACGTTTGACTTCGCCGTCGACAACACACCTACGCCTGAGCGGCTAGTGAAATGTATTCCAGTGAAAACAGTAATAATGACTCCACTGTCTGCCTGGCTGGCGAGCTTTTGGGTGATTCACGCTCTTGTTTTGCGCGCCGGGGCAAAATAAAATCAGCCCCGGGATGTTACGCGAAGGGACTTGGCAAGTGCATCAACTGTGTTCAGAATCAGCACTCAGATCCGGTCTGCTGGTGAGATGATTGGCTTCTAAGTGAGTCACTTTACAAGTTCATCTCTCGTGTTGCTATTTAGGGACATTGAAGACATAAAAGAAAATCGCACATGGTTAGTTGTACTTCTTTGGTGCAGCTGCTCATCCAGACGCAAGTGTCGTGTCAAGAGATGCTTAGGCGAGTCAACCATTTTGTTATTGTAGCACACATGCAGCTTTGAAACACTTTCAAAAGACTATATAAGCATTTATGGTAAAAGTCCGGGATTTTTTTTTTTTTTGATAAACGATTAAGGCTAACGAGACTAAAGAGGTGAAACATTGGCTATGCTGTTCGACCGATACCTTAATGATACCCTAATAATACCTTATAGCAGCTTTATTTTTTGCTTATACATTCGCTTTGACCTTTGACTTCATAAGTGTGATAATTCAAAATCCTCTTGGCTTTGAATGCGGCACTTCATATTGGGTCTATTTTGGGGGGGGTCACTCTTTGCAACCATTCAGCTAAAATGTTAGCACATTGCTAATGTGCTACAAGCATGATCTCAGCACTTTTCAAAGAGAGTTGGATTTGAATCAACATTAGCTCATATAAAGAGATAATGATATGACAACAACTACTACGATTAACATTCGTTAGCAGAGGCTAATTAGCATTGCCCTTCTTCTATCATGCAAAATCCCAAACTATCATAGCTTAATTTAAGTCATGGGTCCCTAAGGACTTTTTGTTGTGTGGCTCCAGTAATTAAACACACAATTTGATGTCAGTTTTTGAGTTAAATTATTTTTTAGGATCCTGAAAGCTTTAGCTGCCTTACTGCTAAATTGGGGAGCTGACTAAGACGTTAGCTGCACATATAGTGGCCCCTATTGGCCTGGAGTGTTACATTTGGATTCAGAGACGTACAAATTGTGCCTTTGATCATGGCTATGATAAATACCAAATCCCCCAAAGATCCCAAAAGGCATTCCACATGTTAGTAAACAGCAGGTGATTTTAGTGAGTCAAAAGCCACATCAAATAACGGTGCTGTTCTCTACATGGATCCAAGTTTTTCCCCCCATTAATAACCAGTGACTCCACACGAAGTTTTATCTTTTTTGTGGAAAAAAACAGCAAAACCTTGCAATGATTAAAATCAACGTGTAGTAAAGTCGAAAAAGTCTCGGGGCTACCTGGAATGCCAAACTTTTACTTTTGCCCCACTCCTGCCCCCATTTGTGGTAACGTGATAGCCCGAGACCAAAACAAAAAGATAAGCACGCAAAGACATCCCAGAGCCTTGGGGGGCAGACCTTTTTGAGTGAACGTGTCGCAGCGATAAAACATATTCTAAACATAGCAATCTCAGCTTGGCGTAACAAAAAAAAAAGGGGGACAACCCTCTCAGGACGCGAGACTATCACAAGATATTTATTACCCCACTTGTGATTGGCTTTTGAGGGCGAGCCAAAGAAATGCCTGCAGCGAGGTGTTCTCGCTAAACTCATTATACACTCGCACCACTTGACAATATGGAACAATAGCAAGGAGGTCTCTTTCTTTGCCTGAAAAAAATAATAAAGCAATAGCGCCAAGACAAATAATCAAATGCGTCATTTCCGTCATACCAAGGCTACGTACTCAATTTCAGCCATTACAAAGTGATCCATATCAATCAATTTTTATCTGGATCACAGTTAGAATGTAGTTCATTTGTTTTTAGGTCCCACTGAGAGAGTTCAACCGAATTTAACTTTTGGAGCAATTACTATTTCCCCCCACAAATGACCTGAATTCTAGGATCGAGAAAAATCACTGTCACTCTGTCAAACTAAAACAACAATGCTAAATCCAATCCTAATTGTCAAGGGTTATTTTACAAAATGATCTCAATCCAGATTAAAAATCAAGATTAAATAAATACCTTCTTCCAAGGTTCATACAAAAGCTATGAGATACATACACACAATACAAATCCGTTTAGGATTTTCTAAAAAGGGATCTGGACCCAGATGCTTGATTCGGATCAAAATCAAGTTAATCAAATTCTCTTTTTGGCTGTTATAAAGTAACACACCAAATTTAATCCAATTGATCAAGATTCAGAACCTTGATTCTCAATCCAAAAATCATCCAGATCTCGATTCGAAATGCAGCTCCTAATACAAGCAATTCAGTTTTTCATTTAATCCAGGCCTTTCTGCTGTGCGTGTAAAGATGTCTGAGCACGACATAATTTACATCTGATGGAACGATTACGCAGCATGCAAAAATAAACATGGCGCTCATAATGAGAGCACAGCAAATGCAATCACTTACATAATAAACCTTTTATATTTACTGAAGGGGACGTTCCCTGCGGGAGGCCGGGCCAGATATCCATCAGAGGCGGACTTGGGATAACAATCCCAAGCACAACAACGGCGACCTCTCGGCATAAACCGAACGAGGAGTCTCGTTGCCAGACGCAAAATCCAGAGCCGCAAGCCTCAGCCCACCCCGGGCAGGAAATCCAGCATGTGCTGTTGACATCGCAACTCATCCGCGGAAGACGAGGAATAACACTTTAGGAAAAGTCAGAAAAGAAGTCCAAGAGAAGCGTGGAAGGAAGGAAAAAGTGCGACCAGTAAATCTGTCAGTCTTTATGATTGTGCGCAAGCAGGGGTGGGCAATGTATGACTTTGAATTTGGTACGGTCCAACAAAACTTAAAAATGAACTTTCATATTTAAAAAAGAAACTTATCATATTGTCATTTAAAGCATTTCATGTTGGACATTGATGACAGAAACAATACATTTTTCTTTTTAAATTAAGAGCAAATTAATTGGAACAATTCGTGGAATCACGGCCATTTTGTTCATTTAAAAAATACAACTGGTCCCCAAATTCCACAATTTAATATTACTAATTACCGTTTTTTTCCATGTATAATGCGCAAAATTTAACTAATTTATTGTCCTAAAATCTGGGGTGCGCATTATACATGGGTACAAAAAAAATAAAAAAAAATTTGTTTTGTTTTTTTAAATCCGACTATGATACGGAGGCCGCCATTACAGATGCGCTTTCTTCTCTGCTGTTCACTTCAAACACGCTCCATACGAACACAATGCTCTCGTATCAGACGCATGCTAGATCACCTGCTCGTTTGCTGTCACAATGTACCCTACACAAATCCGAAACATTTCTTCGCTATTGAGTATGCTAGCGCACGCGCAGTGATACTGACCGGGAGAATAACATCCGGTTGTTCCCAAAGATGATCTTTCTTCTGAAATAATTTTATGTTCACGGACTTAAGTAGGAGTCAAAATTTAGGTGCGTATTATACATGGGTACAGGCTTTTTTCCAGCATCAACATGCCATTTTTAGGGTGCGTTTTATACATGGGGGCACATTATACATGGAAAAAAACGGTAGTTACAATTTGACCTGATGCGCTTAGTCTTTAGCCAAGTACTTTCCCACAAACAAGCCAGAAATAACATCAATGATTTTGCAATAGCTATCTTCAAGAGTTGTATCTTCATTTTCACTCAATGCCCTGTAAAAGAATGTAAATTTTCTACAAAATCCTTCGCCATACTGTGTTTGGACTTTATTTTGTATAATATGATGTAATTTCACAATGATTAGTCTCCAAGCAGTCATTTGGCAGCTGCTACCAAGACAAAAATGGCTATTATTTCATTATAAGACGTCGTAATTGGCTACTTTTTAGAATGTCCCCGTTGATTGTATTTCTTTCTACTCTCAGCATGTCGCTCCATTTTTAACATCCGCCATAAAAGGGTAAAGTAACACTTTTTATTTTTGGGGGGAGCCGCAGCTGCAGTCGCGTGCAAAGCGGACGTCGCTAACGATTAGAATTCATCATGGCTTGCTCAACGAGCCAGAGGAGACACCGGTGATAATTTATGGAGACGTTTGTGGGTGAAATCCAACATGGTGTTGTCGTTGACTGCCTGTCAAGAGTGCGGTCATGTGATCCATTGGGAGGGGAGAGGAGGGGGGGGGGGTTGAAGAACTGCCATGGAGGAAGCAAATTGTTGTCATAAAATTTTATTCTGAATATTTGAACATGGATGAACACACGTTTTGATCAGAACTTTGGTTTTGTACTATATATATTTTGTTTTTTTTACAAGTTCCACTTAAGTGTAACATTTTAAAGCACGATCAAGGGAGAGGGAGACTATGTCCACATGATTAAAAGTATTTCAAAATTTTTATTTGGTTTTCAATTTTCAGTCACTTTAAATTGACTTAAAAGAATTTTGCGCATGCACTGTTTTGTTGTTGATTGTTGATGGGGGTTAGCTGTACAACAAAACGTGGACCACCAGTATAGCAGTGAAACAAAAATTTTAAAATACCCATGTACATGTAGACAGTCTTTAAAAAAAACGGGACTTGGTGGACCCGATGCTAACACACAACACACTCACAGACACAAACACACGCCAACCCGTAAGATTTCTGCGACCTGTACGGAATCGGAACCACTTCATATCACGTTAATTATTCCCGAGGGGACAGCATTGGATTTTAGCACGTTAACTTAAAAAAATGTATGGGGAGGGGGGGGGGGGGGGGGGGGGGGTTCCACGCTTTTGGTAGCACACTGCTGCAGTAGGTGCTAGAAATTGGGATATGAATTGTAATGCAAAAAAACTGCAGATGCTGCCTCCTCAAGGGAAAACAAAGGCAGTAACAGCTGATCATCGCGCGATACTTGACATTAACTTGCATAAATTCGTAAAAGGAGAGAATTCGATTATGGCACTTGGTTTTTTTTCCCCTCTCCCCGTTAGTAAATGACAACCACGTTGTTAGTTCCACGAAGAGCACGATGTTATGGTTGGATTATAAAGTGCAACAATTGCTAGCGTGACGGAGGAGTCTCTCTACGCCGAAGCAGACGAAAATAGCGATAAAAACGATCAAATATGAAAGTGGAAGGGTTAGCATCAAAATGTACTTTGTAGCTTTAGTTCTCAAATCATCAGTTACACGGTGCGTTGGACAATAAAACCCTTTACAAAATCGGATCTTGAGCCCAGACCTACTGCGATAATAAAACGCTCAATTTGTATTCGATTTGTTGTTAGTTCTGCAGAGATGTAAGCAAAGAAAAGACAACAAGGTGGACTTCAGTAGTTGTACACACAAAGTGCAGATAGTCGTCTCAGAAGTACATGGCACTAGAGAGTTTTCAGTCAGGTTTGTCCTGATTGGTTGACGCGCACTCATGGCAGTTTTTGATCCAAGAATTCCAGACATAAGGAAAACTAGGATTCGGTTTTGACGAAGAGCACAGAATAAACAAGTTCCGGAGACACTGGCAGGTGTGAGGAAGAATCCAGACATAAAAGATTATCCGCAGGGCAAAAGTTGGTGGCGGCGCTGTTTTTCTTGCCTTCAACCAACAAGCAGACCACTAGATTAAAAACAAACTGTTTGCTAGCTTCTGGCAGTGTTGATTAAAAAAAAAAAAAAAAACTCAAGCTCCTCAACAAAATCTGATAAGGCAGCCCCACTTACAAAAACAATGACGCCAGCAATCAAAGTCCTCTTCAGGTGGGTTTTTTGCAGAAAAATTTTGAAAGCTCTTCTCGTTCGTCATTCCAGAGGCATGCTGGTAGAGATGGTGGTGGGGAAAAAACAGGTCAGGACAGGATGGTGTAATGTCCGCAGCCACTCAGAACCCAGAGAAGCACCAACTGAAGAGCAAAGGTGAGCCACAGCGAGGGACTCAAGCTGGATGCCCCACCACAGTCAGGGTCCTCCTCCTGGAGTTCCGACAAGGGGGACAACGTCAGCGCGGGTTAGCGACGTTGGGTCGGTCAGCTGACTTTGGAGGTCAACTCTCACTAAGACAAAGACTACAGCTAAGATTTCTGATGACGCTAATTTCTTTTTTAATCAAAAGTTACTTTTGGCTTCGTCCGTCGCTCAACTTGTCATCGTAAGAAAACTGATAGTCTCCATTATTTTGTTAAGATAACAGAAATGCTAAATTGTGGGGCACTGATACAAAATGTAAATCGCAGTGATGGCAAATATCACCTTTTCATCTAAATTCACACTCAATTCAAATCAAAACACAATTGTGTTGAGGGCAGATGCAACATTTTTGTTATTGGTCAGATGCCAGACACAAGAGCGTTGGCAATTGTTCCAATGCTCCAAAGTGCTGTATCAGAGCAAGCATCGGAGGATTACGATACACGAGGAAACATGCTGGTAGTTCAAAGCTGGGCAAGAAGACGGGGAAAACATCAGCAGGGAAGGCAGGAGAATTGAAAGCAGATGCCGGCAGAACAAGTACATAAGTAGGTGGCAGGTGCGGACCGACAAGACATAAACCAAAAAATAGTGGAAAAGGCCCAAAAAAGATATACGATTTGAGGTGGAACATGACAGCAAGAAAAGACGGACTGACCCGGCAAAGCACACGAACAGTGGCGGCAGTAACACGAGCAGCGAGGACGTCGACGGGGAGCCAGCGCTACGACGGCACAGGGCCTCGTCCTAAGCGGCAGGCCAATCACAGAGCGCAAACCAAGAGAATACATCATGCACCAAAGCGCTCGGAAGAAAACCAGATTTAGTGGAAAGCAATGCAGGTTAATAATAACAAAACACGACATTCAATCCCATGTTTTGCTGAGCAAGTCCACGCAGCAGCCACGAAATACAAGCCCAAAAAAAAAACCCCACTGTTTCGAGGCATTAGTAATGTATACGTATGTATATTACCGGAAAATATCAGGAAATAATTTGGTTCAGTAAGGCGGTAATGGCATTAGCGACCAAGTGCTAATTAAAGTAAAAAAATGTAAAATCCTAACGCTTTTGCGACAAACTGAAATGTCAGCGCCAACAAGATTGGCAATTAACATTTTGAAAAAAAAAATCTAATGTCATCGAAAATGCTAAATTGAAACCATTCTAGCTAATTTATGGGGACGAATGTGCACCAGTTTAGCAAACTAGCATATGTTAGTTCGCAAAATTCTAAAACAAGAAAGAGTTCTGATTAATAAAATGTTTGAAAGACTTTAAAAAAGATCCAAACTTTCTTTCACAGTCGAGCTAGTAACCACATTATTGGTCAATGCTTTGCGTTTATGTTGAGCTACATGTGAGTAAAATATAACATTATAAATAATCAAAAATGCCAAAGTGTAAAATGAAAGACTATTTTGTGTCAACACTATCACAGTGAATGTTGTTAGTCACCTGAATGTTGTTAGTCACTTAATAAAGCTGGTTTTGATTCTGATGTTAGCTGACAAACAAGAATGGGACAACAAAGCTGCAAGGCGCTCCTGATGCAATTGAAGCATGAAACACCATACAAGGCAAGCCATTTGTTTGGAAACAAGCATCCGAGCTGCGATTATCTGTTTATTTATTATTTATTATTACTCTTATTATTTATTGTTTGTGCTTTTTTTGTTTATGATGTTTTTTACTTTTGCGCTATGCTTGCTGGCTCCGTTTTGCTCCTCTTATTTATTGTGTTATCTGTTTATTTATTATTTATTCATCACTCTTACTATTGATTGTTTGAATTTCTGCCTTCTTGTTTTTATATTGTGTCGTGTACTTGTATGTCTATCGTTTTATGTGTCTCGTCACCGTGGGATAGAGAAAAACGTAATTTCGGTCTCTTTGTGTGTTGTGACATGTGGAGAGATTGACAATAAAGCTGACTTTGACTTTGATAAGACTCACGTGTTCGTTATTATCAAAGCACACCGCAGGTCCTTTCCTGTAGCGAGGTTTCTGAGCCACCTTGCAAGGATCAGGACCGTTAGCTAAAAGAGCCTTGTCAGGAATGTCAACCAAAGTCTGGGATTTACAGTAGTTCCACTAGATAGTTTCGAAAGGTCGGCGGAAGGATACACTGCTGTTCATCCTGTATGAGCGGTTTGGTATCGCAGGACGAGCAGGTGAGTTTGGCGTCAGCAATGATGAAAACCAGGTTGGTGTTGGGAAGCTTCTCAGCATGGTACAGTCTGAAAGCACAAATTTGAATTTTGTACAAACAAATGTGTATTTTGCAGTAGTTGTAAAAATCGGCAAAAACAATCCTAACATCATATTATGCGGAAAAAAAGTATATTTAATGTTTTGTAGATTGATTTGTATTTTTATGCAAATATATTTACAATCATTTTCCAAGAAAATAAATGAAAAACATACTTTAAGAAAGGTGTTACAGTTTTACATTTTTGATACTGAAATAGTTATACTTTTCTAAAAATAAAAAAAAACAGATGATGGGACATTTGACATCTTAAAGCGATTGCGACTCTTAGTTTATGGCCCCACCCAAAAGACAGGAAGTGACATCTCATGATTCATCGAACAAAAATCGGAATTCGCAACAAATCATACATACAGTAACGAGAAGAGATTATTTTTTATGGCTTTCCATCCCAAAGGGAGAAAAACGCAACCCCCCATAAATACTCATGTCAGGGGTGCACAAATGATTTTCTCTGCTTTTTTTATGGCGCTCGTTAAGCGGAAACGTGTGCGGCTAACGCGCAGGAACGCCGCAACGCATGTGGGGCAGGCACTCCATTAGGCGGCACGAGGGGGCTTTAAAATGGCATGCGCACATGCAAAAGAGACGACGGGGCAGGCAGGGGGCGGCGACGTGCCAGGACGGTGGTCCACACAGTTGACTTCACCTTCATGGCATGTGATTTTTTTTTTTTTTTTAAAACAAGCACAGCGTCGTCGGTGACTTTGCTTGAAATGCAATTTTTCTTACCTGGAGCAGTTGCCACAGTCGACCGTTCCTCGGAAGGCGACGTCGTCTGTCTCAAAGTAGTACTGGGTTTGCTCCGTGATGCACACTTCTTTATGGACGATGTCAGACATGTCCTCCTCCATGTCAGCTGAGGCCCAATTTTTTTAGATCATGTATTAGGTTTTGATTTGCACCCTCAGAGAAGTGGGACCTAAATTTAAGGCGGACGAGGAAGAGATTTACCTGCATGTAGGAAATTTGGGAATGTGATGCTAACCAGCAACTGTTGCAGGATTGACCTGTGAGCAGATACAATTGTAGTTTTAAGAAAAAAAAGATGAAATTGTAAGTTGCCATTTGCAGAAAATAAAGTTAGAATTTTATGAAAATGGTTGGAAAAAAGGCCTGTTCAAAAGAATCATGCTGTTTATCAAAGAAGGTGATTTTAAACAAAGCACAATATGTACAACAAATATTTTGCAAAACATTTTTACATAAAAAGTCCGAATGCTACAATAAAATGTCGGAAAAGTACTAAAAATTATGCAAAAAAAGCAAAAATATATATTTTCATTTTACTAAAAAAAATCCTTATTCCAAAAAAGTTCATCTATTCAATTTATTACAAAAAAAAAACAGTAACCAGAAATGATGCACTAGTGAAAAACATTTTGCAAAAAAATGTACGCAAAAAGTATCGTTACAAAAAAATGTATTTGGTCTTTTTTACACAAATACATTTTCTGAGAAAAATTCAAATGTAGATATATTCTAATGACAAACCAGCTTAAAATTCAAATCAAATTCCAGCAAAATTTATGATTTTGTGAATAATGTTACAATTATAATCTTTTTAGAATTTGAAAGGTTTTCAATAGCAAAATATTTTGTAGTACAAACGTCAGAAAGAAGACAAAATGGTGTGCTTAAAAGCTGTAGTGTTAACCCCATCAAGAAATTGAGGCCACAGCCTTTTTTCTATTACGATTAAAAAATGTATGTGCCCTTTAATTATTGTATTTCCCAAGAATATACTTTTCAAGATAAAGGCACAGGCTACATAAAAGGACTCACCAGGCTGCAGCAGTGGCCCACCAGCCTACGTTCAAAATATCACCAATGGAAGGCTGTGAAGAGCAAAAGCGGTGCAAGTTAACAGATAACAAAAAGCAACAACATGAGGTTTGAATCAAAGGCCTGTTGACCATGTTGTTTGGATTACAGCTAGCACGCGAGGACCTTGTTGTGGTCAATCGGTCATGTAGCGTTCAAGATACGCATGCTGAGTCACACGCCGAGTAAACGTGTTGACTTTGATCACATGGGTGATTATACGTGAACGATGCTGCTCAATCGTGGGCTGTGTCGGGAATTTGGAAGGTAATCAACTATAAAGCTTACCGCAACGACCAACTAATTATTTGTCTTTTAGTGGAGGTGAAACTTTTACAAGAAGTTGCGTCGAGTTTTTATATCAACGTGACACAAGAAGTTTATATGGCAACACAAAAACTAAGCTACTGGAGAGTACAAGCGTGGGTTTGTTTGTTCTTTCATGTTTTTAACTGCAATTAATGGTCGTGGAAAGCTGGCATGTAACAAAAAAATCTAAGTACTTTCACGCTAAAATTGTAATTTACGATAAAACGATCTAAATGATATGTGGAAAAAGTAATAATTTAACTTCAAAGCTTTCATGTTTTGGAAAAAAAAAACACTAATACTTTTATGCTAAAGTTGTAATTTCCATTAAAAAGATCTAAATGATACGGGACAAAAGTAATAATTTAAAATCAGTTTCAAATTAAGAAAAAGTCTTCATGTGTTTTTTTTGCGTAAAAAGACATTTCATTCTAAAAGTTCTTATCTTAAAGAAAACATGTTACATTTTTGCCTGAGGTAATCTGACACAAAAAGGTTGTCAATGTGGAAAAACAGCTCAATATATCATTAAAGTGGTTACATTAAAAAAATATTATTTTTAATCAAGGTGTAATTTTATGAAAAAGAGAAAAAGTCAGCATTTGCTAAGGACCTTGGCACATTTCCATGACATTCAAGGATATTTCCTGTGATTTCACAACCTTCCCCAATTTGTGTTTTCCTCAACATGAGGCATATTGGGGGGGGGGACTTGGGAGGTTTCCCAAGTTCAGCAAAAAAACAAAAAAAATGGCAGGGTGATGAAAAACAGCGCTTGCCGCTTGGCGTGTCGGCCGAGCATGCGAGACCACCTAATCCTGTTAGCGTTACGACAACTCCCACTCCGACGCTTTTGCTGGACCTCTGCTTCCCTTCTCATCTGCGCTATGGCGATTTATGGCTCCCCTGCGTTTTCTTGTGTGTGTGTTTTTGTGTGTGTGAGCAAGCAGGTATGTCTGCTTTATCTGTTGCTATCACTATGCAGCATGTCAGGATGCATGTATCAAAATGTGTTAACAGACACACGAGGATGGGTTGCTGGATTTCGTGACTCACCACGTAAACAGATCGCAGGCCCGCCGCCTTGGTCTCCTTCACGGGATCGCACAGCGACTGGTAGTCGTAGGAATTTTTCAAGGTGTACAACGACGAGTTGACCAGGGTGACCATCAGGATTGGGTCAATCACTCCGAAAAAGCGACCGATCTGAGGGATGCGAAGTTTTTGCAAATGTAAAAAATGATGTGTAAAAAATAAAGTGATAGTTTTAAAAAACAAATTATTTGGTACGAAAAAATACATCATTTGAAATGAGAATAAGATTATTCCAGAAAAAATATTTTTGGGGCCTGGCCGGGCACAGCCCGAAAAGCCCTCTTCCCATGGGCTCACCACCTGTGGGAGGGGCCAAAGGGGTCAGGTGCAGTGTAAGCTGGGCGGAGGCCAAAGGCAGGGACCTTGGCGGTCTGATCCCCGGCTGCAGAGGTTGGCTCTTGGGACATGGAATGTCACTTCTCTGGCTGGAAAGGAGCCTGAGCTGGTGTGCGAGGCAGAAAAGTTCCGACTAGACATAGTCGGACTTGCCTCCACGCACAGTTTGGATTCCGGTACAAGCCCTGTCGAGAAGGGCTGGACTCTCTTCCAGTCTGGAGTTGCCCACGGTGAGAGGCTTCGAGCAGGTGTGGGTATACTTATTGCCCCCCGGCTGGGCGCCTGCACATTGGGGTTCACCCCGGTGAACGAGAGGGTAGCCTCCCTTCGCCTTCGGGTGGGGGGACGGGTCCTGACTGTTGTTTGTGTCTATGCACCAAACGGCAGCTCAGAGTACCCACCCTTCTTGGAGTCCCTGGAGGAAATGCTGGAGAGGGCTAAATCTGGGGACTCCATCATTCTACTGGGTGACTTCACTGCTCACGTGGGCAATGACAGTCAGACCTGGAAGGGCGTGATTGGGAGGAACGGCCCCCACGATATGAACCCGAGCGGTGTTCTATTATTGGACTTCTGTGCTCGACACGGATTTTCTATAATGAACACCATGTTCAAACATAAGGATGTCCATGTGTGCACTTGGCACCATGACACCCTAAGCCGCAGTTCGGTGATGGACTTTGTAGTCGTGTCATCGGATTTGTGGCCGCATGTTTTGGACACTCGGGCGAAGAGAGGGGCGGAGCTGTCAACTGATCACCACCTGGTGGTGGGTTGGCTCCGATGGTGGGGGAAGATGCCGGTCCGACCTGGCAGACCCAAACACTCTGTGAGGGTCTGCTGGGAAAATTTGCCGGAATCCCCTGTCAGGAAGAGCTTCAACTCCCACCTCCGGCAGAGCTTTTCCCATGTCCCGGGGGAGGCGGGTGACATTGAGTCCGAGTGGACCATGTTCCGCGCCTCCATTGTTGAGGCGGCCGACCGGAGCTGTGGCCGTAAGGTCGTTGGTGCCTGTCGTGGCGGCAATCCCCGAACCCGCTGGTGGACACCGGTGGTAAGGGATGCCGTCAAGCTGAAGGAGTCCTATCGGGCCGTTTTGACCTGCGGGACTCCGGAGGCAGCTGACAGGTACCGGATGGCCAAGCGGAACGCGGCTTCTGCGGTTGCTGAGGCAAAAACCCGGGCGTGGGAGGAGTTTGGCAAGGCCATGGAGAATGACTTCCGGACGGCTTCGAGGAAATTCTGGTCCACCATCCGGCGTCTCAGGAGGGGGAAGCAGTGCAACGTCAACACTTTTTACAGTGGAGATGGTGTGCTGCTGACCTCGACTCGGGACGTCGTGAGTCGGTGGGGAGAATACTTCGAAGACCTCCTCAATTCCACCTACACCCCTTCCATTGTGGAAGCAGGGCCTGGGGACTCTGAGGCGGACTCTCCAATCTCTGGGGTTGAAGTCACTGAGGTAGTTAAAAAACTCCTCGGTGGCAAGGCCCCGGGGGTGGATGAGATCCGCCCGGAGTTCTTAAGGGCTCTGGATGTTGTGGGGCTGTCATGGCTGACACACCTCTACAACATTGCGTGGACATCGGGGACAGTGCCTCTGGATTGGCAGACTGGGGTGGTGGTACCCTTCTTTAAGAAGGGGGACCGGAGGGTGTGTTCCAATTACAGGGGAATCACACTCCTCAGCCTCCCTGGTAAGGTCTATTCAGGGGTGCTGGAGAGGAGGGTCCGTCGGGAGGTCGAACCTCGGATTGAGGAGGAGCAGTGTGGCTTTCGTCCTGGCCGTGGAACAGTGGACCAGCTCTACACCCTCAGCAGGATCCTCGAGGGTGCATGGGAGTCCGCCCAACCAGTCCACATGTGTTTTGTGGACTTGGAGAAGGCGTTTGACAGTGTCCCTCGGGAGGTTCCGTGGAGGGTGCTTCGGGAGTACGGGGTGCCGAGCCAACTCATAAGGGCGGTTTGGTCCCTGTATCACCGATGCCAGAGTTTGGTCCGCGTTTCCGGCAGTAAGTCGGATTCGTTCCCAGTGAGGGTTGGACTCCGCCAAGGCCCTTGATCACCGATTCTGTTCATAATTTTTATGGACAGAATTTCTAGGCGTGGAGCGGTTCGTAGCCGAGTGTGAAGCGGTCGGGATGAGGGTCAGCACCTCCAAATCCGAGTAGAGTCGCTACTCCTCCACGTTGAGAGGAGCCAGATGAGGTGGCTCGGGCATCTCATCAGGATGCCACCTGAACGCCTCCCTAGGGAGGTGTTCCGGGCATGTCCCACCGGTAGGAGACCCCGGGGACGACCCAGGACGCGCTGGAGAGACTATGTCTCCCAGCTGGCCTGGGAACGCCTTGGGATCCCCCGGGATGAGCTGGATGAAGTGGCTGAGGAGAGGGAAGTCTGGGAGTCCCTCCTGAAGCTGCTGCCCCCACGACCTGACCCCGGATAAGCGGAAGATGGATGGATGGATATTTTTATATTAAAAAACTAAGAAAACGTAATTCTATGCTAATCAAGTTGAAATTTTACATTTGCTCAAAAAAAATCCCCCAGTTTTATTTTTCACGAAGTGTTTTTCTTCTGGCTTTTGAATGACTAACCAACTTGTCAGGGGTTAGAGTGCCACCTGGTGTCTTGGCATGCACATTTTGTTCGACGTGAGGAATAAAATTAAAACGAGCAAACTTAGTGACACGTTACAAAAAAAGTAGGAATATTCTGAGAAGAAAAATGCACGAGTTTTCCCATAAAGTTGCAATTTTATGCAAACAAAATTATAGAGAAACATTTCACAACATTGCAGAATTATTTTGCCCCCCCCCTTGTCTGGAAATGACTTCTTCTGATTGGCTAAAAAGATTATGTTCGATTACCATATTTGTCGGACTATAAGTCGCGGTATTTTTCATAGTTTGGGTGGGGGGGCGACATACTGAGGAGCGACTTATAGGTGAATTTTTTCATAAATTTTCAAAAAAAACAAAAAACTAAAAAGTGGAACCGCAATGTAGCAAGGGATTACTGTAATTTGAATTTCAAGCTACGTCGGCAGCGCGGCGCAGCGGTTGTTTACAAAAAGGACAAAGATTAGATTTCAGGATGACGAAGATGACGAAGGGCCCCACGTACTACCGGCATCATTAGCGGCTTTGTTTGTAAGTGACACGGAGGACGAAGAGTTTGAAGGATTTAATGATTTGGAGTGACACAGAAGGTGTGAAAAACTATTATGGCTTTTACGCACGCCCGGTGCTACTCTACGGAGCTCTCTTTCACCTCCGTGGATGGAAGTCAGGGGCCGGCGCTCGGCTGGGTGGCTGTCCGGTGACGGTGGATGGGGCTTGGAGATGGCTTTTCGCACACCCGGTCCTACTCTACGGAGCTCTCTTTCACTTCCGTGGATGGAAGCCGGGGGCCGGTGCTCGGCCGGGTGGCTGTCCGGGGACGGTGGATGGGACTCGGACATGGCTTTTACGCACGCCCGGTCTTATTCTATGGAGCTCTCTTCCACCTCCATGTCTGGAAGTGCCACCTCCGGGGATGGAAGTCCACGCCGCCACACACCTGGAAGTTGACGCCGGTGCTTGGGGCCGTGTGGTGGTGAACTATTCATGTTATAGTTATTTGATATATTTTATTTCGTGTAGCAACTTGTTACAGTTCAGTAGTTGTTGGCTCGTTGAACTCTTGTTTTGTTAAATAAAGAGCCGTTCACCAAACCCACGTCTTTCTTTGTTCTTTGTTAACTAACAATATAGTTATATACTAGATCTGCGGAGTAACGACAAGGCTGACGTCAGGGCGCACGTGCGGCGTTGTTGACAAAGGACGAGGAATTTGATTGATGGATTTAATGATTTGGAGTGCCACAGATGGTTTGATAATATTATTGCTTATATAATAGTTATTTGATATCTAATTTATATATCGTTATATGGGCCGTTGTTGACAAAGGACGATCGATGGATTTAATGAATTGCAGTGACACAGATGGTTTTATAAACGTGTTATTTATGTAATAGTTGTTTGAATAACTCTGAATGTTACGTCAGGCCTGTTCTCAGCTCTTCGTTTGTGTTTGTCACGTTAGCAAACCTATGGTTTAGCCTGTTGTTGCTCGTTCATGTCTGTTCTTGGTGTTGGATTTTGTCCAATAAATTTCCCCCAAAATGCGACTTATACTCCGGAGCGACTTATATATGTTTTTTTTCACGTTATTGTGCATTTTAAGGCTAATGCGACCTATATTCCGGAGCGACTTTTAGTCCGAAAAATATGGTATAGAGCAGGGGTCCCCAAACTTTTTCCTGTGAGGGCCACATAACCTTTCCCTTCTCTGATGGCGGGCCGGTGGCAGTTTGTAACAGAAAAAGTGTGACGATCGTAGGGGAGCTTAAAAAAATTATTGTTTTCCAGAAAGCCACACATAACCAAATAACGGTTATTTAATAACCCTTTCCAGGTTCTTTACAGAAAAAAAGTCAGGAAACAAATAATAACACTATTAATGAAATAAATAATAACTAAACCCTCTCTGAGTTCTTCACAGAAAAAACAGGAAATAAATAACTAAATAACTCTCTCTGGGTTCTTCATAGAAAAAAAACCATGGAACATTAACTTTCTGTTGTGCCATGCACAATCTTAACAGATAAAAGTTCAGCTCAGTTGTCAGAGCAGAACCTCTCTGACACATATGAGCAGTCTCTTAAAGTTCTTGTGTTCCTTCCTTATAATCCTTTTGTAGGTTCCAGTAGGCTTGTAGATACTGCTGTCTTTTTTGTTAAAGTTTGATAGTGCGTCATAGTCTGGAGTAAAATTTGTTGTGGCAATTCTTAGGCGAGATCCGAGGTGTTGGTCCGTTTACCTCGATCTGTGACGGGTAGATGTTGACGTTCATGTGGCTGAACGTCACGTCGCGTACGTCGAGCCAAATTGGCAACTCTTTTAAACGCTCGGCACTGTTCACCCTGCTTTACTTGGGCGACATTTTAACGGAAGGATTCCAGGGGAAGGTTTGTGGGTGGCTTTAGCGCAAAACTGCATCTGAAAGCTCAGCGCGCAAATTACAAGAATGCTGTCGTCACAGCCCACGCTCTAAATTCGGGACTGATACAAATAGAGCGCGAGTGCGCCATGTCCGTACACGCACTTGTGAGTGTGCACCGAGCTTTCTGACACGGCTTCCGGTAGTAAATGCGCAGGCGAGCGCTTCCCCATCTACTGGGGAAACGCAGTCATTGCAGGCAAAATGAGCAAAAAAAAAAAAAAAAAAAGTTTAATAATACAATTTATTCAGGGTTGGCGGGCCGGATTAAACGGTCCCGCGGGCCGTATCCGGCCCGCGGGCCGTAGTTTGGTGACCCCTGGTATAGAGTGTCACCTGAAAAGCAAATGCCCAATAGACTTTGGTGTAATCCTGTAAACAAGACCCCTAAACGTCTTTTCCTAAATCAGTCTCGCACGTGTGCGACACGTCCAGTGAATGAACAGTCGGTGCCCTGTTGGCCCGCAGACTCCCCGAGGACTACCCGGGTGAAAAAAAAAGGGAGCGGGTCACGCATAAAGAGGCGGAGAAAAGTACACTAGACGTCCCCGCTGGATATACGACGAAGGGGCATAAACGAGGCCTCAACTTTTAGTGCTGCTGCCAAACTTCAGAGGAGGCCTGATTTATCCAGCGCACGCCCAGCGCTGATTAGCTAGCACATGAAAAAACATTTAGGCAAACCGCAGCGGGGGTCCCGACTCACCTTTTAGCTGTTTAAGAAAAGTCCATTGGCGCAGAGTGTGGTTTCGCATGTCAACAAATTGGGTCAATTGTGCTGGAGTGCTTTGTTTATTTACAGATTTTTCTTTCTTTGGGCAGGTGGATTTTGTATCACTCTCTGTATTCATCTATCAAACACCCACAACTGAATAAATAAATAAATAATGAATAAATTAATTTTCATCTTTACATGGTGCTTCAAAAAGTATGGTACATTTATCTTCTTCGATTTAACTGCATCGTTTTTTAAGCATCTTGAGTTTCAAATCAACATTCGAATTTCAATGGCCTTCTTGCTTTATTTTGGCCCCTTTTTTTTAACATGGGTATGTTGTTTTAAGTGTTTCTAATGTTCTAACAATGTTATTTTTGACACGGTTGTGTGTTTTCACATACATAAAAAAAACGTTTTCGACATGGAAGAGCAATAGCAGACCTGATTGATGTATTCATCCCGATTGGACATAACCAGGAAGCCACCGTCATCCAGGATGACGCAGTCCACATACTGGAATCACACAGAGACACAGAGAAAACAAAACCTGAAGCCAAGAGGCATGAAAATAAAAATAACAATAATACCTGAAAAAAAAATCTCACCATATCGTTCCGTTGGCAGCCGCAGATCTCATCTGTGCACTGTAATGAAAAAAAAAGACTTTAGCGTCACATATTTGCATGTTTGTGGCGCAGATGTAACTCACGTTGGTCCTCAGCGTTGTGTTGATGAAGCTCACCATCCAGGCGCTGACGTCCAACTTGACGCCGACCACTGGGGATCAGAAACAACAAAAAACCCAGACACCCTCCATCATGCCGGACCCTGGCGTCAACTTTACTCTCTGAACCGACGAGAGCGGGAACACAGAAAACTTGGCCGAGGATCACAGAGAGAGCGGACAGGTTGATGTGTGGTTTGTGTGTGCGTGTCACAGGAAGGTGACAAAGTGTGTGACGGGCGTCTGCGTCAAGCATCTTAAGTGTGAGTGTGTTGACACGTAAGCTTGACAGATTGCAATTTTTGTTTGGTTTTTAGCATGTTCTTACCCGCCGGCTTGAGGAGCTTGTTGTCGATCTTGAGGTTAAGAGCTCTGCTCACGAGGACCGAGTCGTCGCTCACTACCACAAGGAGGACAAAAAGCCACATTGGTCAAGGACAGATGCGTAGGACAATCCATTAGGTACACCTTAGCGGTATATATAACACATGTGAAAACGGAGTTGGCGTGTACTCACTGTTGTCT
The DNA here is from genome assembly GCF_033458585.1 of Syngnathus typhle. NCBI lineage: Eukaryota > Metazoa > Chordata > Actinopteri > Syngnathiformes > Syngnathidae > Syngnathus > Syngnathus typhle. The sequence continues at coordinate 2,812,083 of NC_083758.1, forward strand.
TTGAGGTATGGCGTTGGCGTAAAGATGTACAGGTCATTGTCCAAACTTCGTTTGTAGAAGCTCGACTCGTACGTCTCTGCCTCCTCCCTCCAGCTCAAGCCAGCGCTGAATCGACAAATCGAACCTCAATTAAGCGATTTACTAAGCTATGAAAAGACTGGTCATAATTTAAAGTTTAGTTGGTGTGCTCATCAGGTTTCTATTAAAGTCCCCAAATCTATATTTTTTGACAACTATCTCTTTGGGCATACCTCAGGGATCTGTTTTAGAGCTACTCTGCTTCTCACTAAGCACCATCGCTTATGCAATTACAGGACAAAAATAAGCATTTATGCAGACCGGATCCTCTCGATTTGTTTTGGATTCAAAGGGTGGCCCTTGGGGATGCGCATTGGAAGAAACAAGTCAAGGTCAAAAACTGCATTGCAAGTGGGAAATGGTTGAGAACAGCAGGGATCTACATCCTATCTGATCGCGGAAAAGTCAGGAGATAAGCGATGTAAGGGCCAGCGTACTGGGGATTCAATGATTCCAAGAATGGGATGATGGACAATTGATGGATACATGGTGGAAAATGTCATTACCCACCACCTACATCTAGTGGCGTATGTTATGCAGTATGGTGGAGTGATCTTCTCTCTGTCTATTACCTTTTAGGGTAGACTCGGGTAATCCCTCCGTCGGTGGCAACAAATCTGGCAGTGACTCCAGGCCTAGAAAACACAAAGTTACGCAAATCCCGCAGAGCTGAAATGATATGTATGATATTTTTTACTACACTCACTGCAACTTATTCTCCTTCCAGATCTTGATGAGATCTGAAGTGATGCCAGCGTCCAGGAGCAATCGGTTCACCAGCTCCACGTTACCTAAAGAGCAAAAACAGCATCAGCCACATCTGCCAGAGCCATTTGCGCCTGTCTGCTGACAGATCAAAAATTTGTCAAACGTAATGTATTTGATTGTCCATCTTTGTGGAGACGGTAGGGAGAAATGTTGTAAGTTTTGGTTTTGGGAACCTAATGGCCTGGAACGTAACGGCTATCTGCAGGAATGTGTTAAATAAATGCATGGCGTGTATAGATAGCCAACATGGAATGAAATATGATGTGTGGAAAAAAAAAAAAGATGGAAAAGCAATAAAATAAAGTCAGAAAGAAAAATTAATGTGAGTATATGTGATATGAGAAGGGACAGGGGGGAAAAAAGCTGGGAATCATTTTCTATATTTACACAGTGACTTTTGCTGAAGGCAATTCTGATTAGCAGATGACCTAATCAATGACACAAGCCAGAAACGATGATAGGGTTTACATTTTCTCGCTATAAAAAGCTCCGGGTTGTTAAACCTCAAAACATAAAGGAGCCGTGGAGGAATAAAGGAAAGAAAGGCAAAACAAGAGCGCGCGAGGAGCCCGCCAAGCTGCGGGCGTAACAAATTATTTGCGAGACCTCCGACGAGACCACATGACAAACATAACAGGCGATAAAGTCTGTGTTTTTTTTTTGGGGGGGGTTGTTGTTTGCCAAGGCGCTTAGAAGCCTCCGCACCAGTCCATAAACATGGAGTCTCGCTGATGCACGGCCGCCACCTCATGCGAGCCTTCTAACGCAGCACACACATCAGAGAACAGCTGCTCTAACACTTTATTCCGAGGCCCTCCGCCACCCCTTTGCCCGCGATGGTTTTCATTACAAGGCCTTTATTGAAGGCAGCCCAGGAATTCCTAATGTACTCTGACTTCTTCGCCACTGCGGTGGCTTAAGCGGGCAAAGCCGGCGCCCCCCCCCACCCTCCTATTAAACTCGCAGCTAATAACGGTGAAAGTAATCACTTAATGGAGTGAGAGGTTTTATTGGCAGCGTGTTTGGAGGGCCGAACTGCGACAATACCGACAAACAAGGCGACGCGGACGCGAGCGGTCATTAATGTGGTGGTCAGATGTCCCGCTGGCCCCTGATTTGGATTTTACGGCCCCGGCTCGTGCTCTCGGCCTGCCGCGTCCTGCTCTTTGTCACAAAACACACAGTAATTGGACTGTGTCGGGCGGCCATATAGGTGAAGCGTGTGTGTGTGTGTGTCACATCTAAGCCAACGGGCTTCACACATGTGCACTCAGGCGTGTGATGGTCAGACTTATGGAGTTAGCGTCAGACGGGCAACACGAGGGAGGTGTTGGTGGTTCCACTTTACAAAAGCTTTGACTGGTCATGCACAGCCAACCATACAACCAGACCACTGGGATATAAAGGGGGAGGGCAGGAAGGCTCAGGGGATGGGTCCTCGACATGCTTGAACCAGATGTCTCACCTGGACCTATTTTATAGTAAAACGACATTACAAGTTTGGGACTTATCAACTGGAGGGATAAGACTCATAATTGTATTTGTAATTGAAGTTAATCAGATTGTATCATCATTAAAGTGAATCCTAATTTGGCTAAATTGAGTTTTATTGTATGGTAAATGGAGGAAATCATATTGTACTGTGATAAATACAAAGTAGTATCATAATTACTATACATGGTACCATAAGTGCAGTAAATTTGATTTTAATTTAAATAAATCAAATAAATCAAATTAACCAATCATTATTTTTGATAATCAATTATTCATTTAGATAATTTTTTTTAATTGAAAATTGTCCAAATCCTTTATATACTCCTTTTATATCAGGGGTGTCAAACTCTTTTTTTTGGCGGGCCGCATTGTAGTCATAGCTTCTGTCGGAGGGCCATTATGACTGTCAACCCAAATGAATGTATGAGCACCTCACATTATAAACAGGAAAAGCAACAAAATAAACTGACAAATAACTCGTTTTCAAATCAGACAACTAAAAACTGGACAAATATTAAAAAAATATATTATTATTTTTTATTGTATTATTATTATTATTAAAAGTGAAGACAATTTGCAATTCTAGTAATGACACGAATTTGATGCCTTCACGGGCCACATAAAATGATGTGGCGGGCCGTATCTGGTCCTCGGTCCCTTGAGTTTGACACCTGTGTTTTATATACTCCCGATTTGTTGCTCTCCATGACAGGAGAATTATTTTTTGTGTTGACTCAAAATAAACATTTCCTCTTCCTTTGGAAAACAATGATTAACATTTTACCTATTTTCCGATATGTTTTGGACTAATCCATTAAATGAATGATCATTTGCATTCTGCATTGTTAATTTGACAGAATGCCCTGTTGTTAAATAAAGGGATATATATACATATTTTTTTTATCCGTTTCACCGATTAATAGACAAATTGACCAATTATTTAATTATCAAAATGATTGTGAGTTGAAGTAAATTGTCCTGTATGATAATTGGAGTGAAATTTGTCCTATGGGACTTCTCTCAAAAGAACACAATTATGGTTTAAGTGTGTCCCTATACTTTTGCCTATACAGTATACTTTTGCAAGAATCCGTGGTGGGAACACAGCAGAATCAGCACATTTCACGCTTATTTTTCTCTGGCCACCCGGGACACGAGGTTATTGATGGCGCCCGTCAAGCCTCCACACTCACACATCGGATTGTTTGGCGTCTTGGTGTCGATGTAGTTGTTGAACTCCATGAGGAACTCCGTGTTACTGTTGTCGTTGTCGGGCGGCTTCAGGTCCTTGCAGTACACCCTGCGAAACGGCGGCGAGGGTCATTAAGGAGACGGAAACCCGAGACGGTGGAGAAATAAATGTCATGTCAATTAAAAAATGAAACGCGCTCCATCTTACCTTGGCGCGATGAACGTATAGCCGTATTCGTCAAACTTGTCCGCCAACAAGCTCTCGGAAACTGGTGAAAGGAGGGAAATATTACAACGGTGGCAGAATTTTGGAACGAGCGGTGTCGTCTTTTTGAAGACTCAGCAGAAATATGTAAATACAAAAACATTCCAAATATGAATGATGTAATTTCTGGAGATTTGGGGTGTGAATGCTCAAGAGCTGATGCGCCTTCATTGAATTGTTGGGTGAATCTTTCGAACTTTTTTGAAATGTGGCAAAGCTCTTCATCGTTCACACGGTGATGAAAGCACATACTAAATGAATGTCTTCAAACTGGGCCTGACAAAAGTAAGAAATAAATGAAAAGACTGTACTTGCCATCTTTTCCTGCAGTGGAAGGAGAGGAGGAGGAGAAGAACCGAGAGGGAAGAGAAAAGGGTACTGGGTGAAACCACGGTGGGGTCAAAGATCACACAATATTTTATTCACAGACATAGTCCTGAATAGAAATATTGCAAAGGCGTAAAATGTTTTTTAAGCAGCGAGTGTATTAGCATTACGATAACCGCATGTCAAGTTTTCATGGCGACAGCGGCCAATCTTTTGCTCTCTCTGATCATGGACGAGTAATTGCAGCCATGTGTCCTTTCCTAGCCGTCCCGCTCTCTCTCATCCGGCGCCACGATGGATTGGTGACGAGTGACGACTGAATACATTTAGTCTGAAGACGGGAATCTTCACACCCAACCGCGGATGTTGATTGAGGTATGAATTCAATCATGTTGTGGGCGAGGGCCAATTATTTTCCCTTCAAACTTCTTTTGAGGCATACTGTCACTAAAAGCAACAAAATTAGAACAAGAGAGTTTTGGGGAATGGCTTTCATTCAATTTGTGGTTGGGCTACACCCCAGAATTGTCCTTGAAATCTTCATTGTTTCGCCTTTTTGGCACTTTGTTGCATCATTTTTGGGAAGGCCTTTTGGTGTTCTCATATTGCTTCACTACATTGCGCAATCTACGGTGAGGCTTGCTGCTCACTGCCTCACCTGAGGTCTGTTTGTATTTGAATCGGAAGAGGAAATACTCCCATTCATCAATCTTGACTCAGGTTTAGCAATTACAATTTTAGTTAGGCACTGAAACAACTTTAACTTATTTTTCGTCATATTTTGGACACTTTGTTTTTCAACTTAAAGGACATAAACTTGTCCCAATTAAACATTTCAATGGATTTCTGTTCCTCATAAAAGCCAATGAATGTAATTACAGGTGATTGAAGGAAAGAGTTTCTCCTTTAAGCATTCACCTCTGAGTAACGCAAACATCCGATTCTCCAGTGCTGCGTCTAGCACTAAAACCACAACTGAAGGCCAGCGGAACAGGTGGGGTGGGGGGTGGGGGGGTTTTAAGACACGCAACGTGTGTGTGTGGGCAGCGCTCGCATGCGAAGTCAAGCAGACGCCGGCCTCGCTACGCACTGTCATTATTAATCACCGGAAAAGGTTGTTGAATTGAAGAAGTAAAAAAAAAAAGAAACTGGATGGAGGTCAGAGGGAGAATACTTGCCCAGAAATGCTGCAGGCATCCCAACACATCACAGGGTCAGGAGATGAGAAGCAGGTCAGGAAGAGGGAGGAGAGGAGAGTGGGAAAGGCATAACATCAGGGTTACACAATATTTTATTCAAGAAGAATAAGAATATTGAAGACACACGTGAAAACAAAACCAGCAAGTAAATAACATCCAGATGAAAGCAACAGATGCACAGTAAGAGACCATTTTTACTCTAATGTATTCCAGTGAATGAATGCTTTGTTCTTTTCCAATTCCAACGTGTACAAAAATCAAACTCGAGTAGATAGAATAGAAATACTGTTTCAAAAAATAGCACTTTAACATTTTAGAAACATACGGTAATAAAATAATTAAACTGTAATTTAACAATTCACAGCCACATTTTCTGCTGTCATTCAATGGACATGGTGGCACCCCGTTCATGCTCAACTAAGCCACCTGAGGGCAGTATAAATAAAACTTACCTAAGCCTCAATAATATTAGTTGTTCTTCGCAGAGGATAAAGAATTAATTAATTATGGTATTTGTGACTCTTACTATTATGTTTTTATTTAGTTTGTCAGTTAACTTCAACTGGATGTGGAAATAAACAGTTCAGAGCTTTTTTTTCCTTTTAAGTATGGTTCACTATCTGCCCAAACTGCTACTTGTTGGGAAGCGAGTCAAGTGGTGTGGCGTACGGACTGAAAAGCTGTAGAATTTACAACACCCTCTTTTCTCTCTCCAATACTGTGCTGACGCCAAAAGTGCCAATAAGCAGATTTAGACCGAGTCAAATAGGTGATGAAAGGGGAGGAGATGGAATGCTGCCGCATTGAGAAGGATTATCAAAGTCGAGCGCGTCTTAAGAAACTGTTGTCGGTTGATTTTGGCAACAATCGGACAGGAATTCTAGGAAGATCCAATGGGATAAAAAGCTTTTCCAGAATAATAAAAACGTAAGGTGTGGACGTACACCACTCGAGCCCTTCTGTTTAGGCTGCTTGGTGTGCTAAGTAGATGCAAACTGGTGTTGAATGATTTTTAAAAACAGTAAAACATCTTCCCTTCACAATTGTAATTTAATATTTTTTTCAAGGTCGTGTACACAAACAATAAATTAATTTGTATTACAATAACCAGTTTATACATAAATGTTTTTATAGGTTTTAAAAAAAGATGAATTGTTCACCTCTAGTGCAAACTGTCATTTGTGTAACACTACACAAGCAGTGAGTGATTTTCACTGCGGGTATGAAAGGAGACACGCTTGTCTGCAACTTTGAACCCTCACCACAAGTTAGCGTGTGCTGCCAACAGCCAAACACGAGGCGACACATATACAGTGTGTGTGCAAGTGATGGATAGCGACTATAGCGACTCCGCCGCCTTACATGGCGAGCGGTAACGTCAGCGTTTTTTCCGTCGTTAACGCGCCGGCCGCCGCTACGTGTGTGATCTCGTCAGGCGTGAAGTGTGTGTGAATGAGTGGAAAATAGAAGACTTACATTTTGCTTGGGTGATGGTGTCGCCGATGGTGGCACGGATGTAATATGAGCTGTAGTCGGGCAGCACCAACGCCAAACTGACATACACGACAAAACCTCATATTAAAATTATGTCATTTAACTTTTTCACCGCCAGCCCAGTTAAAATTGAGTTTTGACGTCTATAGCCGTCAATGGAAGTGAATGAGTTAAATACAGAATTGACTTTTGTGCTGCTGTGTTGTTACCTGTAGTCTGTATCCTTCACCGGCGCAAAAGTGTACGTTCTCCGGCCCATGTCAATGTAACGCTTATGAAGGCAACACAAGTTAAAACGTTGAACAGAGTGACATCATGCAATTTATGAGAAAGAAAATTACCTCATCTTGTGATTTGACCAGAGCAGATATGGGGTAAGTCCCAGTGAGGCCTTCAATCATTTTCTGTCTGATCTGGAAACATAGATATGATATGGAAAATACGCATTTAAAGCCTCTAAGAATGACTGAGGCATCATGTAATTCGATACCTCCACTTTGACATCATTCTCCAGCTCAGCATCTAAAAAGTCCAACGTCACGGGCTCGTGGAACTCGGCCGTCTGCTCAAAAAGGTCCAAAAATTAGAGTTATTAGTTAATACTAACCTGTGTCCAAAATCCACCAGAAACTTCAGCCGGAAGAGGACATACCGGTGGCTGAAGGTTGGGATGGAGCAGCACATAGCCATTGGGGTCGATGGCAAAGTAGTAGCCGTTTGGTCCAAACTGCTCGAGAAAGAGTTACGCGACACTTTATTAGGGACGCCCCAGTTCCAATAGTGGGAGACAACCACATAAAACCAACAAAAGATGGTGAGAAACACTATTTTTGTCGAAATCTATCTCCTCAATTCACTTCAACATAGTTCCTTTGTACCCAGACGCCGCAAGATGATGGCAAAGGACTCCTTTTGTCCAAATGAAACTCCTCAACTCACTTCAATGTGTCATCAATTAATCAACTCAGTTCAACCAAAAGGCTACAAAAGGCCAGCAATGCGCTGCTTTATTCTAAAAAAACGCTCCTGAAAGACTTCAATATATTTGCTTGGTATCAAGTCACCACAAGAGGGCAACAAAGCATGATTTTTGTCAAAATGAAGCTCTAAATTTACTTCAAGAAAGTTCATTAGCAGCAAGATGCTTTTTTAGTCTAAATGAAGCCATTTAATTGACTTTCAGTTTATTCAAGATGCCACATGATAGTATTAAAGTAATACTATTATTGCATTGACGGGAAAAAAAACAAAAAAAATTGAATATGGGGCAATTACAAAATAAATGTCAATTAAAAGCAGCCTTTTATCATTTCATACGGTGTACCTAATGTTTTGACTGTCTTACAGTAAAACGTGGCGTGAGCCTCTTGATGTCCTCCAAGGAAACGTCGATGGCCATGACGCCCAAGATGAGCTGGTTCTGAGATTTCTGATGTATTCAAAACAGAAAATAAACAAGTCAAGACCCTCAATGCAATGGGGATAATTACGACGCTCCTCCGAGTCCTCCTTTCGAGGAAATGAGCTGCAATCGAAATCTGGAAAGTTTCATTCCCAAAAGCCTAACATGCCGCCATGAGTCAGCGCCGAGGTATTTGCAGCCAAGCGGCAGCGGAAAGTAACCTGGCGCGTAAACTCATCTTGACCCACTTTAGTCGCGGCGTCATTTGTCTCTGGCTGAGCCGCGGGTTTGATCCCCCTCCCCGTCCTGCGCTTCTGACCTTGATAGCGGGAGAACGCGCGGGGGAGAAGTGAGGAAACGTCAAGGACGAGTTAAAAACGTTCCCCCGAGTCTGAGTATTGCGTGTACTGGATGTAATGAAAATGACACTCATCCACTACAAGACTGTTGGCGGATGTTGAAAGCTTGATTTTCAGCATTTTTACAACAATTGCTTTTTTTGGAAACACACCATTGCATAAAAGTCAAGTCATGTCTTAACGTTTTCTTGTTCTAAATATGCCGAATGTGACTGCTCATCTCTCCACCTTTATAGACTATAATTCATTCAGCCCCCAAAAATGCATTTTGTCTCTTAGCATTAGTAGCATGATCGTTGTTAAAGTCAGACGTGAAACGAATCCATGAATATAAACTTGTCGGTTAGCAATTGTACTTTTTTTTCCCCCCAGGAACACGATGTACTGTAATCAGAATCTGCAAAAAACATACCGGTACAATAAGACAAGTGAGAATGCTTCTTTTGCTGATTTCAGAAATTATTCTGATGGAGACCTAAAGTACAATTAGCATTAATGGTTATATCTTTATTATAGCATTTATTTATCCATCCACCCATTTTCTGTACCGCTTAGTCCGCACGGGGGTCGCGGGCGTGCTGGAGCCTACCCCAGCTGTCATCGGGCAGTAGGCGGGGGACACCCTGAACCGGTTGCCAGCCAATCGGAGGGCACAAAGAGACAAACAACCATACGCACTCCCACTCACACCTAGGGACAATTTTGGAGTGCTCAATCGGGCTACCAAGCATGTTTTTGGGATGTGGGAGGAAACCGGAGTGCCCGGAGAAAACCCACGCGGGCCCGGGGAGAACATGCAAACTCCACACAGGGAGGGCCGGAGGTGGAATCGAACCCGCACCCTCCTAACTGTGAGGCAGACGTGCTACCCAGTGCTCCACCGAACCGCTAGCATTTATACAGTAAAATTATATTTATAATAAAGTGTAAATGTGTGTCTCAGCATGTATATATTATTTAAATTATGAAATTTAATAGTACAAGCAAAAATGCTTGTTACAAAACACTTGTTTATAAAAAAAAAAAAAAAAAAAAAAGACTTAACAGCAGTAGAGTGAATGCTCTCTGAAAATACATTTTCTAATTGCGACCTATAGTAAAACGAGAAAAACAATTCAACCCGACATATGATGAATGCTCATCTAGGATTTATAGACACATACTTAGAGAACAAAATTTAAATCACCCCGCTCACTCTTTGTTCGAGCTTCTGCCCTCTGGAAAGAGGTACAGAAGCCTGCGCTCCCGCACCACCAGACTCTCAAACAGCTTCATACTCCAGGCTGTTAGGTTCCTGAACTCGCTCCCCCGTTCTGCGTAGCGTCCTGTACTTTTACTGTCTGTGCTGTCTGTATGCACACTGGCTCTTATTGTTGTGTTATCTGTTTATTTATTATTTATTATTACTCTTATTATTTATTGTTTGTGCCTTTTTGTTTATGATGTTTTTTACTTTTTGCGCTATGCTTGCTGGCTCCGTTTTGCTCCTCTTATTTATTGTGTTATCTGTTTATTTATTATTTATTCATCACTCTTACTATTGATTGTTTGAATTTTTGCCTTCTTGTTTTTATGTTGTGTCGCGTACTTGTATGTCTATTGTGTTATGTGTCTCGTCACCGTGGGATAGAGAAAAACGTAATTTCGGTCTCTTTGTGTGTTGTGACATGTGGAGAGATTGACAATAAAGCTGACTTTGACTTTGACTTTGAAATTCCCTGCATACAATGTGTTTTAAAAAGATGTAGAAGTAAACACTTGAGGAGCGTGAATGCTCGTCTCTCAGCATCACTCCAATAGAAAACAGCTTACCTTGGATCCTGTGTTGGTCTTGTTGAAGACGGGTAGGGTTCCAGTGATGACGAGTCCCAGCTCCTGTTGAACAAGTTCAAGTTACACAACGCATACACAAAAAACCCAAACGGTTCTCAGCATGGTGAGTGTTAAGTCATAAAAAAAGAAAAAAGGAGCTGCTTGTCCCAGTAACAAAGCCCAGAGACATTTTGTGTCAGCGTCTTATCAGTCCAAAGGGATGGGGCGTCCATCTTGGTTGGGCGCGTTCTTATCGGTGCTGTCGCTTTAACAGCACAATATGGCTCGCAGGGGCGTGAAAAATGTTTTGAATGCGTTGAAATAAAAAGTTCATCCATCAATCAGGTCAGGCGTCCGATTGGCGGCGGGTTGAGAGGAAGTTGAGCCAGATAACAAACAGCAAATATTTGCACTTTTAAAAATGGATATTTTGTTTTTCTCCCCATAATGGTCCTGCTCTGTGTAATTCCCACATCTGTCTTCTGTCATTTCACAGCACCCACTAATTTATGGTTGATTTCATCCATTTAGGGCCAATTTGGAATACAAATGCTGGGGGGGGGGTTTAAACTAGTAGCAAGTTGCACAAACGGGATGCAAAAATAAGGAAGTGAATAAAGTACCATCCGATTCAACAAAATAAATAAAATATAAAATATCATTAAATAAAAATACTGAAAAATAAAATAAAAAATAATCTAAAATAATTTGAATTTTTTTAAAAATAATATGTAGATACTAAATGTTAAATAAAATAAGTATTACTATTATTATTATAATATATCAATTAATTTGATTTATTATTACAAATGCTTCTCTCAGTCGGTACTTATCGTATGTTTAAGACGGCAGGTGTTACCAGTGCATCCTGGTAGACGTTGGTCCATTGGACCTGCTTGGCCTTGCGGTCTGCTTTGACCATGGGCCTGCCCAAAACATCCAGATACTCCTGCAAAATAAACAAGTACATAAATAAACAACTTTTTCATATGACATGCGCTGAACCCTAGTGGCCATAAAAGAGCCACATTTACAAGATCGCGTCTTTCTTTACCTGAGTGTTTAACCTGATGGCCCCAATGGACGGAATCTCATAGTAGTAACCTGAGAACAAATGAGCGCGATTAGGACAAATTTTGGTCAAAATTCACACAGGGTGTGTCATGATACCTTTGTTAGTGCACGCCATCCACTGAATGGGCCCTTTGTCGTAATTGTGTTGACCCACTGAGAATGTGAAGATGCGCACCTATGTGGAGACAGAAGGGGCAAACATTGTCATGTTGGATGGTAAAAACATTTTTGAAAAGTGGACTTTTGCCGTCACCCACGGCTTGTTTGGGGTTGTACGTCTTGAAAATCTCCTCGGCACGCTCCTCGCCTCCGTCAGTGAACAGCATGATGATCTTGTTGCAGTTGGCCCGGGAGACGTTCATCTGCAAGAAAAGGTTTTAGCCACAAGAGGGCAACAGACACTCACCTAAGCAACATCACACCCTAAGCAGTAGAGAATTTGGTGGAAAATGGAAAATAAAGTATGGAGGGAAAAAAAAAAAAAAAAGTGTGGTTAAGTATTTAGTTACGTTTTAAAGATTCTTCTAACTGCTTAACGTGACTTTAATGCTCAATACAATAAACAATCTTAAAAAAATAAACTAAAAATAAAATATGCATTAGACAAACTAAATAAAAATAATATGTCAAAAATTAACTAAATCAAAATGAATAAATGTAAAATCTAATTTAAATGTAGTTCATTAAAATAAAAACAAGTAAAACAATCGGAATAAATATAAATAAAATCCTACATAAAAAGATCAAATGAAACAAATTGAAATTAAATGTATTGATTTTTAACTAATGCACTAAGGTAGAAATATAAATTAATACAGGGAGTGTGCAAATTAAAATTAGGTACAGTAAAATTAATTAAAAATTTAATAAATAAAATTAATGAATAGATTACAAATTTTAAATTTCAGAAAACGTATCCTAACATAAAAATATAATTAAATAATTTAAGAAATACAAAATATTGAAAACCTCCAAAATTGTATTAAACAATATTTTACTTTACTACATATATCACTAGAAAATTAAATAAAACAGACTAACAAAAATTAAAAACAACAGTCCTGAAGGTAAAAAACTAGCATCAAATTAAATCCCGATCGAATCCAGATTACCCAGTTAACTCGCATTTCACTTGGAAAATACACATTAGACCTCGTCCAACTAGCTCGGAATTTGCCATGTTTATGTCGAATCTTCAATGAGACGTTTGCGTGCCCACCTGTGCGAGCTGCTTGAAGGCCAACTCGAAGCCACGCCTATAGTTGGTGGTCCCCTTAGCGGTGATGCTTTGCACGGCATCCTTGAGGATGCGCTTGTTGCGCACGTTGGCCTGCACCAGGTTCTCGAAGCAGGCGGCGTAATTGGCCTTGTCGTTGAACTGCCGTTGGAGGTGGAGAGGAGGGGGAGAGACAAGGAGAAGGAAGGCGGGATGACGAAGGGACGCGGAGGAGACGGACCGGCACATATTTGTTGCGGAAATATGTGGCGGGGCTCCATCATGCACAATGACATCAAATATCTCCAGAAAGAGAAAATTTATGACATATCGGCTCTGCGTTTGTCATAAAATAAGGTGGTGAGGTGAAGGTTTACAGACCGAAGGAGGCTAAATGAGCAGAAGGAAGGATAGAGAGGAGAAGAGGAAGGCAAAATAACACAAATATTGATTACGGAACACTCAAACAGTCAGTTCCATAACAACCTTGGTACGAGCTATGAATGGCGGTGAGATTATGTTGCAATTTCACTGCATCATCTTGAGAGGTGTTCTTAATATTCTGGTCAGTGTGTTCAACAGTGAGTTCAACTATTACAAGTCAGTATGATAGTAATCCCTCTGACAATAGAAACTAAATAAAAAGAAATTGTGGCTAGCAAACTAATTAAATTTTGAATTCTCATTATTTTATTTTACGTTCAAGTGTAATTTGGAACATGTCAAAATAATACAATTCAATAGACAATATTTTATTCGTTGCTTTCCTTTAAATAAGTGAATACATTGGCATCATACTTTCCATGCGCACACACGTACGCACGCATGCATGCAATTATGATGGCTTGCGGTAGGTTGAAAAAGAAAAAAAAAAGCATCAATATCGTGATTGGGATTCTGACTAACTGCATTAGTTTGAAAAGCTCTTAACTGATTTGAAGGCCCTACCCCCCTCTCTTCCCCCCCTTCTCTCTCTCCACCCTCTCTCTCCCTCGATTTGAAGCCTCTCTCTCTCCCCCCTCTCTCTCTCCCCTCTCTCTCTCTCCCCGCCTCTCTCTCTCCCCCCGTCTCCCCCCGTCTCCCCCTCTCCCTCTCTCTCTCTCTCTCTCTCTCTCTCTCCCTCCCCCTCCCCCTCTCCCTCTCCCTCTCCCTCTCCCTCTCCCTCTCCCTCTCCCTCTCCCTCTCCCTCTCGCACACACGCACGCACGCATATACAAACAAACGGCTCCATCAAGGAAGAGTGAAGCAAATTGTGATCAATGGCTCCTTTAAAGCGCAAATGGATATAAATGTAATTGGCGGGGCGACACAGAGGGGATTTGCAGATCTATTTTCATGCGTATTCCCATTCCAAGGATACGCCGTATTTCCAGCATCACAGGAAGTGTGAGTGAATCACTTTAAATGATGAATATTCCCGGTGTCAGTAAAAGCATCTGCGCCAGATCTGTACGTTTCTTACATTGGAAGCACATGAGGCGGGGTCTTCAATTTGTTAAATGTGTCACGCGAGCATATGTTGGGCCAATTCAACGCCATTACATAAGGTAGCCTCGACACACACACATAAAGGTCCAAACTGTGATCGAAAGTTACATAATCCGAAAGACACAGGTTGCAATGATACTTTAATTCACAGACACCCACGTCACTCACCAAACTAGGCTACGCCTTTTAAAGGCATACGCACACAAAATCACTAGGGTGGAGTACTCACATAGACGACGTTGACGTAATCGTCGTCCGCCAGCGTCTCCAGCATCTTGCTGACTGACGTTCGGATCAGCTTGAGGGTCAGGCCCGACACGCTGCCACTCCTGCAGAAAGTTGGCAGCGCATTTTATATTTATTATTAGTATTTGCATTTATTGCCACATCATAAAGATACTTACAGTGGAAAATATGATATCGCAGATTAGCATGGAGCTTTTATTCAAAATGGTTTGAGTTAGTGGTCTTGGTATTGAAATTTGAAGATTTTTAGGTGATTCACAAAGAATGTACAAAGGTAATAAAAGCATGGAAAAAATATGTAATAAAAATTTGAGTAAGAGGCAGAAATACATATGTATATTTTCAAATAATCTTACTTTTTTTTAAATGTTCTCAATTAAAACCTATAATAATTTATGTGTAGGCAAATATGGCTGGTGATATGCAGAGAATGGAAAAGATGGATAAAGCTAGCCTTATAATGTTCAAAAATTATACATAAATTATTAAGCAAATACTATTGATGAAAAAAAGTTTCAATTTATTTTTAAATCTATTTCTGGTAATGTTTTAAAATGTAGAAAAAGAAACATTTATGTCGGCAGAGTGAGAAACTAAGTTCAGCAACAAAGACAAAAAGTGGATTACTTTTGAAAAGAAATGAGAAATGTAGAAAATACCTCTTTTGCTTAATTTGATCTCATTTAAAAACAAATATGTCAATCAGACTACATTTCATTTGCTATATATATAGCAAAAACTGTTTGTTTTGGTACTCTGTGACTTTCAGGCTTGGCAGAGGTCTTTGCTCCCAATGCTGTCTGTTGTACAAAAATAACCTGGCATTTTACATGAGGGCCTTTTTTTTTCAAGCGTGGACTGTAAATGGCCAAGTCGTCCTCGGGGCTCGCCGGGAGGTTGATGCGGGGTCAACGGTCAAAGGGTCTCGGCACACGGCGCTTATTCCAGCTGAGTGTGTGTTGAATCATAAACTTTTCACTCACGCGTCCACCAGGATCAGCATGTCTTTGGGCGACGCCGCCCCCTGGATGTACCTGCCGGGTAATGGCACGACAATGACACAGGGGTTTTGGATCCAGCGTAACGGCATGTGTAAATCTGCACCCACCACGGCCGCCTGCGTACGTCGTAGAGGTCGATTTTATTGGCCGATTTGCTTGAGTCGATCCAGGGAGAAGCTGCGTTTTGACAGAAACAAACAGTCATTTAGTTTCCAGCGGGCCCTTGAGGTGCTGCCGTGCTAGTTAGCTGACATCTTTATCTTTTGAGGCCACAATTTAAAAGTAAAAGGCAGCGGCAAGGAAAAAAGCGTCGGGTTTTGACACTGTCAGAATGTGAGTCATTGTTGCCAAAAGTCACAAGACGGACGTGCGTGCTTGTCACTAACGCGATGACGCACAATGCACACTATCGTTTTTGTAGACAACTTTGCCACGGTCAAGTAACGAACCTGGGAAGTAACGAGCCAATCCGGTGGCAGAACCAAACACCTGCCAAAGGAGCGTGGAGTCTTCTTCTTTGTTGCTCCGGAAGACATCCTCCAAGGCCTCTGTCCAGTTGAGTTCATTCAAAATGATGGTGGCTGTAAAACACACAAAAGACAACCTTAAAATCTTTCGGCTCTGCTTGAGGATGAAGGTGGTTGTCTTCCACAAACTACACTAACACAAACAACACCAAAAAAAATCATTTTCAAAATGATGCTGGCTTTAATCCACTCACACACATAAAGTTGATAAAATAGCCCCTAAAATAAACTTGACAGATGGTTTTGTCACAAGTGGTGAGCAAGCGTTCACTGCGGCCATTTCATTTTGAAAGCGAGAATTTATATCGTTGACACCTAGTCTGGTTCAGCAGCAGCGGGCTATAAATTGCCCCAACAATATCATCTTTTTCCATCCAAGCCTCCTCTCCATGGGGAATCCTCCCTCCTTGCCATCGTGAAGCCCTGCAGCCGACTTGACTTTCCATGCTTTGTACGGTATGAAGACGCTCCAGGCCCCTCCTTCGAGCCCAGTGTGCATCCCAAGGGAGATAAATGCTCACAATTTGGATTCTCACACGCCTCCCTCAGGACAAATGTGCTCAGTCTCAAACAAGATGACTACAATATACCGACGAATTCCACCTGTAGTAATGTTGGTGAATTTCACTTTCAAATTTTTGTTGCTTAATGGTCAAAAAGTATCAACACAGAATCAAATAAATTAAATTGTTCATAGTGATAAACTACAACTGAGGTCAACAAGAGGGGGACGCCAGTCTATCATCACCCACACTGCGCCGCTGACACCAATTAAGTGGCGGCGAGAGAAGTGGCGAAAGGTGGCCGACTGTCACGTCTGCTTGCTGACAACAGCTGCCAGTCGCCACGATGACTCTACTGTACGTCGCCGCCAACTCTGTGTTAAAAAGCCTGTCACATGACCTTAAATCCAGTTGGAAGAAAAACGACTTTGCTACGAGCCAAAATGTGTCCATTGGATGATTAGGTCATCATGGAGAACATTCAAGTCTTTGCAAGGACAAAATGGACAACACAAAATGGACAAAAGTATTGGGAATCCATTTTCTTTTCCACACTCTGACCATTTCATCCCGCTATGTTAGTGAAAAAAAAAAATCTAGCAGAAGTTTTGAGACACACCTTTAATTGAAATGTGGTCAAAAATCAGGTGACAATCTTTTTTAATTGGACAAAAGTATTTGGGTAGGCTTGAGTTTGTCGCCACATGCGGTCATAAATAAAGCCAGGCATGGATTGAAAAAAATAAAAATAAAAACATGTGACAAAAGTATTTGAACACACTACTCAACCTGTCACCTCCAGAAGGTGTCCTGATATTTTTGGCCACAGCCACAAATGAAATGGGACACGGTAGAAGGGGGATTTCCACGCCGCAAGCCGGGCCGCAGCGAGGAGACTCGAGAACACACGGTGGCGGCGTGGTGATACCGCAGCACGTCACCGCCGCGCGTCCGCCACGGCCTGACAGGTGCCACACAGTGTCGGCGCAAACGGGCATCAGATATGCGGCCGCGGGGGCCGCCGAGGCTCTCCTTTCACGCCGCGCGTCCATGCCGATCTGCCTAATGAGCGGAGAGGGCAGAGGACGGGCGCCGTGCGAGGATCGTGACATGCACACGCTGTGATTCATGGCGTGAGAGGCGAGATGGATCCCTCTCGCTGGAATGGATCAAGAGGGAAAATAGAATCCAATCAAGCCTGACTAATGTGGGATAAGAAGGAATATTAGTCGCGAGGGGGGGTCAAATTCATCTCCTCTATTAATAGCCATGATTGGAGAAGATGATTAGCCGAGGAGATGTGGGGAAAAAGGATGAAAGAGGCGACATTTGTATAAAAAAAAAAAAAAAAGAAAGGCGACAAGGACGCCAGTCGGGTCCAGACTAAATCGTCGTAAATCCAGTTAGCGGACGTCTTTGTGACACTGATGCCATGAAAACGCTAGCTCGCCTCAGCAGTGTCAAGATGGCTGCCTGTCCCTTGAGAGGGAATAAGTGAAGGGGAAAAAACGCAACTACGCCCAAACCTCGCCGAGTATGACAAAGAGATGCTATCTGGTAAAAGGTAAACAGGCGAGTTACGCTAAATGCTAATCAGAGATGGGGACTCGAGTCACTGTGACTTGGACTCGAGTCGACTCGAGTCACTGTGACTTGGACTCGAGTCGACTCGAGTCGCTGTTTTGATGACTTGTGACTTGACTTGACAAAAAATGGAAAAAACTTGAGACTCAACTTGGATTTGGAAGTTAAAGACTCGGGACTTGACTTCACTTTAGACACGATAACTTGAATGACTTCAGTGTTTTTTAGTTTTAGTTTCAGTTTGAAAATAAATTAATAATACATTTAAAAAAATAATATCGATAACACGGTAGGTGCGCAGGCTGAGAATGGCGTTGTCAGGATTGGATCACTACCATGTCAATCAATCAGTCGTGCCCTCTCTACCTACCGAACGTGTTTATTGGAGAATCACGGCCCTTTATATCAGACAAGCGCAAACATGTCAGCGGGAGCGGTACCGCGGGTCATCACCTTCGGCTATCGCAATTACTTTTATGACGGCAAAAGACGGACAGCACAGCGCGAGATATGAAACAAAAACATTTCGGACAGCCAGACGACAACTTCAAACTTTGTCCTTCATTTGAAGAGCCATTCTGCCAAGTAACTGCTTTTCATTTATCTAAATAGGTGTGTGTATATAGCTTTAATGCAATGAATATGATGATGAAACTGAATTAAGTAAATATGATTTAAGGGTGTATTTTACTGAATATCAGTAATTACAGTGCAAATCCAAATTATTGTCATATTTTTTTAAACAGGTTAGACACATTGGACAATGATGGTTACTTAAAGTTACTGATATCTTGTCTTTTCACTACTAAGATCAGATTCTGCGGGTAAAATTGCAATAATAAGGTGACTTGACTTGGACTTGACCTATTCAAGGACTTGACTTGGACTTGACCTATTTAAGGACTTGGCTTGCCCAAGAAAAAAATGACTTGGGACTTACTTGAGACTTGAAGGTTAAGACTTGAGACTTACTTGAGCCTTGCACATGTGTGACTTGGTCCCATCTCTGATACTAATTATCACGAAAAAGAAACAAGTGAAATTATTTACCAAAAAAAAAGGAAAAATGCTAAATGCTAAAAACAGAACTGAAAATGGCAGTTGAGTTCAGCTACATCCAGAGACCATAGATTTGAACAGAGGTGGGTGGATATGACACAGCCCTTTTAAGCTGCGTGCCTCCAGTGATGCTAAGCTAGGAGGGGCAAAGGCGCATTACAGCGCATGACCTAAGAGTGGATGACAAGAAAACTGATAACACATCACACGTCGACACTTACAGCCCTCGTATATGTCGGTGGGGATGTGGACGGCAGTGGTGTTGTACGAGACCAGACGCTGGAAGACGTTGTCCACGTGGAAGTCCTCGGGAACGTAGCGGTTCTTCTTCTCCGTCTGATTGAGCTATGCCAAGGACGACATGGCAAAAGTTGGAAAATGCTGCTGTACAGGTTTAAATCCTTTTCGGGTGTGTGGTGTAGTCCCGGTTAGTCAAAACATGTCTAAGGCTGATTGTTTTTAAAAGTTGCAAATTTCTCCATGGAGTCTGGCCATCTAACATTAGTTCCTGAGTATATGAACACTACAAAATGTCATTTTTGTCTTTCCATTCTTATTGCATGATTTCCAGAAGCAAATTTCTTCAAGCTTCTGATTGGCTACAATTACATAATTATAGTTTATAGCATCAACTGTTGCTTTATGACAAGCGCCTTACAGATCAATATTGAGAAAACTAAATGTGAGAGTGTCGAAGGTGTGTGTTCTGTCAGTCAAATACAGAGTGACAGGAGTGCACTGTGGGAGCACGCGCTGCTTTCCCACAGCGACAGCGCACGGGAATGAGATGCCGATCCCCGCTTATCGAAGGCGACAGATGACGTCTGAGGCCACGAGGGGAGGAGGGGCGGGCAAGTGGAGTGTGCTCTTGACGCATGAATGCGAGTAAAAGTTCATCAAATACTCAATAAATCCACAAAATACTTCACTGTTGTACTCACGTCGTCTTTGGCGTTGTAGTAGACGATTTTGTCAGGCTGCCGGAAAAAAGGGAGTCAAGTAGGAAATGAGGGTTAGAACAAAATATGCATTACATTTGCAATCGTATTACGACAGACAAATTATAAGCAGAAAAATCCTTTTCACTCATGACAATTGCAGATAATTGACTTTTAATGGTAAATGCCTGCTTAGCCTGAAAATGGAGTGTTTTTTTTTTTTAATGCTAATAAGCTCAACGGTAAAATGGGGGACAAAATATCATGTTACCATTTAAAGTGGCAGTAACAAGGCCAGAGGCTTGACAATTGCATATTGAAATGAAAATACAACACAACATGCTGTCAATGTATTGGCAATGACTTCAATAACTCACCTCACTGTTGACTTGCCATTCGTGACGCATTTGTAAGTCTTCCGCCCTTGATGCCAGCCTCTAAACACAGAAAAATTCATGTACCGTAATTTTCGGACTGTAAGTCGCGTTTTTTTTCATAGTTTGGGTGGGGGGGCGACTTATACTCAGGAGCGACTTATATATGTTTTTTTTCACAAATCTTTACTTGATCATTAATTCACGTTATTTTTAGTATAGTTGATCACTTCACATGCTTTGATATCTTTATCTTGAACATATTCAAAACATGAAAAATAGAGAGAAAAAATTAAATAAAGTAATTAACACTTTAAAGCGCAATATCCTCTGGACATGTCCTCTGTCACCAGGATGACATAAAGGACGAGAAATTTGATCGATGGATTTAATGATTTGGAGTGACACAAATGGTTTGATACTATTGTTGTTTATGTGATAGTTATTTATAATATAGTTTATATATCGTTGTATAGGCCTGTGGAATAATTTGAACTGCGGCGCGGCACACGGCATTGTTGACAAAGGACGATTGATAAAAGACGAGAAATTTGATCGATGGATTTAATGATTTGGAGTGACACAAATGGTTTGATAATATTGTTGTTTATGTGATAGTTATTTAAAATATAGTTTATACATCGTTGTATGGGCCTGTGGAATAATTTGAACTGCGACGCGGCACACGGCATTGTTGACAAAGGACGATCTATGGATTTAATGAATTGGAGTGACACAGATGGTTTTATAAACGTGTTATTTATGTAGTTTTTTTTAAATAACTGTTACGATAGGCCCGTTCTCAGATCCTCGTTTGTGTTTGTCACGTTAGCATACCGTATCGTTTAGCCTGTTGTTGCTCGTTCATGTCTGTTCTTGGTGTTGGATTTTGTCGAATAAATTGCCCCCCAAAATGCGACTTATACTCCGGAGAGACCTATATATGTTTTTTTTCACATTTTTGGCCATTTTATCGCTGGTGCGACTTATGCTCCGGAGCGACTTATAGTCCGAAAATTACGGTAAGTGTAGTAATTTGGATGAGTTCTTGTACTGGCCAATGAGTACATGCTATTATTAACCCTCCCTCCTCCTCCTCCCTGTACACCCATTGTACTCGGTCCCGTATTCGGGCATAATGACTTGGTTAATAGGTTTATAATGCGCCCATCTTTTAATCTGTACCCGGTCCACAAAGGCGGCGTACTATTAATTTCCCACGGGATGCACTGAAATCCCGAGCCAACTGGTGGCTTGAATGCTACGCAAGACTCAAGGCCATTTGTAACGGAAGTGAGTTTAAAAAGAATACATTTTGCAATAGACGGGTGGAAATGAAGATTATGAATTATGCAATCAGCCGTGGAATTTAACCGGACATCCAGGACGATCACGGCGTCCCATTGTGACTCGACAGACCACAAACACGAAACCCTTGAGCATTTTTTTCTTTTTTTTCTTTCCCTCATTCATTAAGCCAGTGTTCCACTTACATGTCAAATTACTCGACTAGTGAATAATAATAAAGTAAGCAGGAAAAAAAAAAAAAACGCCTCCTCAATGGAAGTTGCATAATTCATTAGCAGTGAGGCGACATGTGTGGCACGTTTAAGTGACGTTTGGGCTAAGTTGGTCACCCGTTCAAAGTTAACGCTGGCACGAGCGCAAACAACTTTGCCTCTTGGCTACGTTGGGCTCTTTGTGCTAAAAATGCTAAATTGTACTTCTCCGAGAAGACAAGTGAGACATTGCAACTAGAAAACACTCCCACACCAAACATACGCGCAAGCTATAGCTGATTAGCAGGCAAGATGCACTGATGTGACTTCTCGACACAACCACGAAGCGACTCGGATCGGCTGTTGGTTCTACTTCCAACGAAAATTGTGAAAATATTATTTGAAAAAAAAGAAATAACCACATCACTTTGAATGTCTGCTAGCTTGATGCTAACACACAATACAATCTCCGGGCTAACAAACATGTTGACATAATACAGTACTATAGCAATACTGAGTTATACGTTCTTACTAAAATACTTGCATTCTTACTGAATACTAAAATAATAATCTTTATAAAAAAATAATATTACTGCAGCTTAAGTGTGAAACTCTTCACTTGTGTGCGCATGACTGTGTATTATGCTGCTTCCTGGTGGCCAATGTTGGGCTGGGAGGAATTGCTAAATTAAAAATCGATTAATCAGTCGATTTTGTCAAATAATCGATGAAGAGGATATAAAAAAAAAACATTTTGTTTTCCATTCTTTTATTCAAATGTGGGACATCATTTCAAATTAATTGTGCAAAAAAAATATGATTGAGTTCATGCTTTGCTCCATAACATACAAATACAAAAATTATCTAAATGATTAATTGGTTATTAAAAATAATTGTTGGTTAATTTAATCATAAATTAGTTGTTGATTAATCAATTAATTGTTACACCTCTATTCATTACCCTTAATTTCAACGAGGAAAGATTTTTTGTATATTAAAGTTGTTTTATATTGGATTGTCGTAGCAAATTCTCAAACTGCACGTCAAATCCATCCATCCGCCCATTTTCTGTACCGCTTAGTCCCCACGGGGGTCGCGGGCGTGCTGGAGCCTATCCCAGCAGTCATCGGGCAGTAGGCGGGGGACACCCTGAACCGGTTGCCAGCCAATCGCAGGGCACACAGAGACAAACAACCATTTGCACTCGCACTCACACCTAGGGACAATTTGGAGTCTTCAATTGGCCTCCCAAGCATGTTTTTGGGATGTGGGAGGAAACCAGAGTGCCCGGAGAAAACCCACGTGGGCCCGGGGAGAACATGCAAACTTCACACAGGGAGGGCTGGAGGTGGAATCGACCCGCACCCTCTTAACTGTGAGGCGGACGTGCTACCCAGTCCGCCACCGAGCCGCCGCACGTCGAATCAATAACGCTAATTGAAGTTGATACTGTCTTTCATAATAATGCATGGATCTTTTGTGCATGATAAAATCTGACCATCTTTATTGTAATACATATTAATGTATTGCTTTAGTTTGTAAAAAAAGTATACACGGAAAAAGGACCTTGAAAATATAATCACATATTAAATCACAACTGCAATATTGCGATTGTTTTTCTAACTTGTTCGAGTTGTGTTTTGTGTGGGGTTTTTTTGCTGCCTGGCAGGAATCCAACCGACTCTTGCTACTACACTACCGTGCTCGCTTGTTTTCTGCCTCTCCCAAAGGTATCGCCTCGCAAGCAAACACAACCCCTGCACCCGTCTGTACTTCAAAGCGCCCCCCCCCCAAACAGCTGCCACCTGCCTGTCGATGCGCAGGTAGGGGAGGGGGGAGGGGCTCAGGAGACCAAACCTCAAGCATCTGCTGTTGTTGTGACTGGCAACATGATAATCACATCTCTCTTGTGCGACACGGTAGTTTAGTCGTGTTTGTGTACGCGTACGGCGCTTGTGATGTAGGCGTTCTAATGGCTAACGACTCACGGCACGCCGACGGGTGTCAGCCTAACGCACGCACATCAGGGATCGGCGACTTGGCTGTAATTACGCGCCACTACACAACGCACAGCTGAAAGGGCCATTACTCAAGTGACACCCTAATGAACACTGCAAAGATTCGCCGAGCAACTTTTCGCTGGTGATTAACCGCCGAGGGAGGATTCGGCGTGTTTATGACGCTGGGTTGCCTAGCGACGGACGGTGTTGTCATGGTAACCCGCTGCATCCGTGGGTTTAAAAAAAACACAAAAAAAACGCAGGGATTCTCTTGGCCTGGCAACCTGCACGTCGGAAATGAAGAGGCGTTCCATCAATGGCGAGCCGCACCGAGAATAAGAGAGGACACCGACTGTGGCCCGGCCTGTGGTGGGAGGCCAAAGGCTTTTTCGGCTCGAGTGCCAGCACTAATGCAATACCAGACCTTAAAATAACCCCGATGATTATTCAAAGAGCCCCGTCTTTGTCTGACATCCTCTCAGGCTGTTTGTCTGTCTGTCCCGGTTTGCGTAGGCGCTCTCGGCAGCCAATGCGAAACTGGTGGACGAAGTTCGCTCAAGGTGAACGCAACAGGAATTCAAGTGGTCACTTGTAGATAATAACCTTCAGCTTGCCTCAAAGACAAAAGTAAGATGGTAAATGAGTCTCAATTACAGGACTATGACCACTTGCCTCTTTTGGGGTAAAAAAACAAACAAAACACAGACCTATTCCATCGGGAGATGTCAACCGCAGGGGCCGTCAATTTGGATAAGAGTGACTCGTCAATAATAAACGAGAACAGTCGCAGGAGTCAGAGGTGGCCTAGATATCCGTGTGCGGGTCCAAGTGGATTAAGGTCAAAGCGATGAAACAAAATGGCCTTAGAAGGGTGTCGGTGTGTTTGAGCACATTCATAATGAACAAGGTCGATACCAATCTTGGGAATTAACGATAGGCCAGAGAAGTGGTTAAGATGACAGTGGGTGACAAAAACGGAATCATTGGGGGACATTTGAAACAAAATGAAAAAAAAAAAACAGCATCTAATTATAGCTTTATTGCTTCATCAAAATGTAATTGTCGCCAAAGCGCTCAACTGGATTGACGGGTGTAATTGATGAGAAGGTATCCATGGAAACAGGGTAAGGGGTGCTTTAATTGGGTATCCCTCTGGCGTTTGGTCGTGAGTCAAATCTCACCGAGCACCGAAACAAGCAACATTTTGATGGCACTACCTCTCACCTCGAGGGCTTTGGAGCGGCTTTCCAGCAATCCCTCGATGTTCCTGGCGGCCGTGGACACGAGCTCCTCCACGCGGTTGGTCTCCACGCTGAAGTGCGTTTTATGTTTTTCGTAGATCTGGTGACATAACAATGGCAGATGTTAAGATTTTTTTTATTTTTTTTTTGCTCAACAGTTAGCATCTTGAATTTGTAGTTTTACAAACGCAAATTTTTAGTTTTGATTTTCAGAGTTACCGTATTATCGCCCAAGGCGACGATTAATAGAGAACACTTTTTGTCCGATCGCCAAGGGGCACTGAAATGGGCGATAATATGTATATTTTCCTTATGTAGTATGCAATACCTGCATCTCACTGGTGTTCTTAACACTAGAACAGCAGCTGTTTTGATCTACCTCTAACAGCGGGGTGCGTCAATTGACGCTCCATCGATGCGACACGTTACCGTCGCACATCACATGTTGCGTACGTCATGTTATCGCGATCGTCTGGTTTGAGCGCACGCCCCGATAACGTAATTGTGTGAGGAAATTGTAGCGGAGTGACGAGTGTAATTGTATCATAGTTTATGGAGGAAAAACTATTTAAAAGGGACATTCGACGTGCTGTCAAATCAGTCATATTTGAACTTGCGCAATGACGTCGGCATGCGGTCGCGGAGGAAAACATAAGTTTTGGGGGGGATTTTTAGCAGCATAGGCGATAATTAGAGGTATCAATGTTTTTTATTGATGTCATCGCTAACACACACTGGGCGATTATTAGAATATGGGCGATAATTAGAATAAATACGGTATTTCGTTTTAGTGGTTTCTTCTACTAACACAGACACACACAGATCCCCTTTTTGAGGGTTCAACCATACTGGAAGTTTCTTTCATTGCTGACCAACAAAAAAAGGTGGCGGCAGTTCACGAAGGCAAATGCATGTATTGGTTCTTCCATCCGGGTGGTGAACAATATGAAAAACCACCGCCACAGCAGAATTTGCGATGTTATACCTCGGACTGAAACTATTTACTCCTTTATGTATTTTTCTAGGACCAGTTTTAGTTGGGTTTGATGCCATTTCGAGTAATGCAGACATCAGAGTGTTTTTTGTGGCTATTTGCCTTCTCAAATGGTACCACCAAATGGACATGAAATTGAACCCAAAAAAAAAAAAGCTGATATTTTGTGTTTGGCACTCATCATAGTTGTCACAAAAAGTTGGTTATGTCACATTAGTTCGGGTGAGATGACAGTTTTTCTTTTAATCCAATTTCTTCATTTTTTACAGAAGGCGTCGAGGGACTTGGGCAGCCTCCAAACAATTTTTGGAAGAACTTCCTGATCTTTCGGCCAAATTTAAATTCACATTCAAACCGCCCCTTTTTCAACTTGCTGAACAAGTTTAATGCAGTATTAAAAAGAATCAATTCCAATGAAAGTTTGACATGATTTTTCTTGGAAGCGACACGCGATTGCAAGAGTACACTATTATTAGTATTAGCTCGTCAATCAGTGCAGTCTACAAGGATGAGATGAGGTAAAGTGCAGCATTAGCGCTAATGAGAAACGTCTATATATAGAGTTGTGGTAGAATGCATATGAGTGAAGGTCGCTCAAAGAGAGCTGAAGGATGATTAACATAGATATTCACTTTTTTCTTTGCCTGACTTTGATTGATGCGACTCACCTGAGTGAGACTCTGAATGCTGCTGGCCTTATCCATTAGCGTGGTCAAGTCCTTTTGCATTTGATCCACCCATTCTTTAATCCTGAGGACACATCAAGCACACTCAATTAGTTTCCTCACGCCATGACAGTGTACAGTAGGCTAGCATGTATTGAAGGAGTAGCGTGAAATAACAATGTTTAGCCAAGTGAATGGGTTACACGTGCATTAAGGCGAGAGCTATTCATAGATGGCAGTGTGACTGTCACGCCCCAGGGGTGACGGGATGCCGCGGCCGCGTAATGTATTCTTCTCAAAAGAAATGAGAGGACACACAGATCTAAGCCTTCCCAAAAAGCATAAGAGGGTAAAAGCATCAGAAGGTGTTGTGTTTGGGGAAAAAAAACTTAAGTCCACCATGAGAACTGCTGGCTTGAAATAAAAACATTTATGATGACACACCTGGCATAAACCATTACCATGTGCTCTGATATCTGTTAGCTTAGGTTGTTAGCATTCACCATGCCACCTGCTGGCTAAAAGTCTTAGGATGAACTGCTAAACTTTGTAGTGCTAACTATGAGAACTGCTACCCAAAGATGGGAGTGATTTTTTTGAGAAATGCTAGCTACAAATATTACAGTTAACTATTAGAACGGCTCAATAAATATATTAGCAATCCATGTGTGCGCTGCTAGCTAAAACTTTCACATGGGAGATTTTTTTAGGATTCACTCTGAGAACTACCAACAAAATAATATATTACAATTCACCATAAGACCTGTTAGCTAAAAATATGAGCACTCTTTTTTTTTTTTAGAATTGCTAGCTAAAAATATTAGCATTCAACAGCATACCAATAGCATTACTATCAGAATTACTAACTTCAAATATTACCATTTCCTATGACAGCTGCTGGCTAAACATTAGCATCCACAATGAGAACATACTGAATGTACCCTATGAAATGTTAAAAGGAATTATTCATAATTGTAAAATTGTAATTATTAATATACATGTTTTGCCTATATTGCAACATAGAAAACATGCAGGACACTGGCCCTCGAGGACCGGAATTGCCCACCCCTGCAATAGACCATGCAAATATGCCAACAGATCTCTCTTCGCTTTTGACTAACAAAGTTGATAAAGAATACACGAGTGACTCCATAATGAAAATTAACCTCGTCTCCCGTCCACATAATGAGTGCCAGTCTTTTGACCTGCCATGTTGGGGAGGGGGCTTTGACTGACCGTGTATCTTATTTAAAGCAAATACGGTGTAACGCGAGCCGGCCATTTTTAGCCTTGCAGGGTGGACAGCTGCTTGCTGCCGAGGGCAGATATAGGATGGACAGTTCTGTCAGCACATAATTCCCAAACAGTGTCACGGTGGAATTATGTCAGGGTTCAGATGTCAAATTCCCATGTTTTGGTATAAATAGTGAACAGTTTTGGGACTCGGGAAAACATAAAAGTTGAGTGTTGTAATGCTAAATGTAACATCTCAAAGCACTTGTTTATTTTAACAGGCTCAATCCAGAGTGGACTAATTAGCCACTTCCCTAAATAACCATCAACGCCGCTAGCTTGTGCAACAACGGGATGTGTGACTTCCCTGGTGGACGCTGATTGTTGCGAGAGTGCACAAAAGGAAACCGTTTGGCTTTTAACAAGAATTTCCTCAGCTCTTTTTCCGCCTGCCCCCGTCGGTGGAATTTCTTCCTAGGCGAGATCGGGACGGTGACAATGTGGGAAAGAATGGACCTAGCGGCTACGTCTGTATGAAAGTTACATGTCCTTCACCAAACCGTTAACACTAACCCCTAACCCTTTTAAGGTAATGAGGTGGGTGTGGCTAATTAGTGTATGGGTATTACGTAACGAACTTGAGGAAAGGTACGACAACGACAATCTGCACTGCACTGCACTTTGTCGGACTTCGATCTTGGGGGTTTTTTCCACGTACGTGACATATAAAAGTTGATCGAAACATTTTCCAAGGTTCACCCACAGAATACAGGACTCGACTGGTTCCACCACCACGACCTCAGCAGCCCGGTTTATGGACAGGTCGGTAGCGATTTACCCGATTCGTAAACATCCCCCAGCCCGACAGAATGAACACGGTATTGATCTTTCAAAAGCTAGATGGCACATCACTGTGCGCCATCTTGTTTCTAAGATGACAAAAACCATCTAATGGCTCAATATCTTATCTAGGGATTTCCACTCAAACAACCTCATACTCCGAGTCCAGTGCTTTTGATGTCATGGAGCCGGTAAACTATTTTTATGTTCCCGGCAGGTCCTGTGGGGGACGGTCTGAAACCTGAAATCCTCGTATGATAGTTCTAATTGAGATGCTTCATCAGTTGTTGGAGAGTGATGGGGATGAAAGTAGCAGTCACTTAGGGAATTGCTAAAAAGAGCTCAGACCAAAAGGCATCCAATTTGGGGGAGACAAAAACACGGTATTTGTTTTCTACCAATGGGACCTTTTCATTTAATAAGAGTCCATATAATTAAAGCCAATTTTAGCAAGATAAAACCCCCAAAAATACCATAAAAAGCTGCCATGTATCACCATGGGACAAGCAACTACATCTACCTTTTGTATTAAGGTCAATAACACCGTAATTGCCGCCTTTGTAAACGTCTCACGGCCTTGTTATCTTCCCAGATGGAAAACAAATGATGATCAGCCGAAGCGGAGGAGCCAAGCCTAAGCTAAAACCAGACGGTTCCTATCATTTAAGGAACAAAAGGGTGTGTGGGCGGCTGTCTGGGGAGAAGGTACAGTGACCAACCTACCTTCAAATATCAAGGCATTAGGTCACCTGGCTCAGCGCGTACCCAATAGATTCAAGATAATACACGCCGTACAAAATGTCCTCGGTTGTGAACCTTAAAGGCCAGACTAAAGGCTAGTATCCATAGCAAGCACCCTGCTTGTTTTGGATTGGGATACAAGGCGTTTAACTCACTGCCATTGACGGCTATGAACGTCAAAGATCCATTGTAACTGGGCTGGCAGTGAATGAGTTCTGTCAAATGTGAAAAGTGCCTCTGTGTTATCTTTTCAGGCCTGCAGTCATTTTTGGCTTCGCTCTGCAACATATACAAAAACACACCATTCCTGCCCATGAGCATAATTGTAGAACCCACCAACCCAGTCTACCTCCTTTTTGGTCAAAATGTCCAATTCACGCCATGACTACACGTTAGTGCAGTGATGTGGACTTGTCCCCTGATGTTCGAGCACTGGTATTAAACGCTACTAACGCTCCATTAAGGGAAACTCTCGGCGAAGCCATCACACACCGTCAAGAGCGCCACTTTTCTGTTGCACACCCTACGAGCACCTCAGAGAAATTTTAAGCACTTAACGCCTCGAGTGCCTGACAAGATGCCTTAATGGGATGTGCTTGAGCAGATATTAGGTGATAATAGCCTTTATTTACTCAAAGGATCTTTTATGGGGAAGCGACATGAAACGTCTGAAGACATTTTCAGGGACAAACCGTGGGCATGCTGTTTAAATAAAATTTTGAAAGACAATGTCCTTTTTTTGTTTAATTTTTCGCAAAGAATGGATATTGCTGTAATGTTCAAAAGCAGCTGTTAAGAAAAACTATAAGCTATTTTGTTTTGAACTGTGACTATTAACCACAGTGCATATACAATAGTAACTAATGTTAATTAAAATGTGACTTAGTTTTTGTTTAGAGAAAACAAAAACAGGTAGTAGCACTTAACTAAAGGTAAAGCTACCGTCATTTACCCATTTTTAATGTTTTAATGTGAGACAGTGCCTTATATAAATTCATTTTAAAGTTATTTGACAGTTTCTCGTGATAAGATGTTACCACAATTATTATTTAAAACATTGATGAATACTTAATATATGTAATTATTGCCCAAAGTGGTACTAGCAAGTCAGGTGAGCTACGTGTGTTATTGTTTTTAAGAGTGACGATCAATCACTTTGTAGAAATCTTAAGTGTTACTAAAACAGCATTTAAAGGTTTAATTATCAATAGCAAAAATAGGTGCTCATTACCAAAAGCTGAACTCAACAAACAGTAAGGCAAGTTACCGTTTTTTTCCATGTATAATGCGCAAAATTTAACAAATTTATTTTCCTAAAATCTGGGGTGCGCATTATACATGGGTACAAAAAAAAGGAAAACCCTTTTTTTTTTTTTTTTTTTTAAATCTGGATATGATACGGAGGCCGCCATTACAGATGCGCTTTCTTCTCTGCTGCTGCTTCAAACACGCTCCATACGAACACAATGCTCTCGTATCAGATGCTTGCTCGATCACCTGCTCGTTTGCTGTCACAATGTACCCTACACAAATCCGAAACATTTCTTCGCTATCGAGTTTGCTAGCGCATGCGCAGTGATACTGACCGGCAGAATAACATCCAGTTGTTCCCAAAGATGATCTTTTTTCTGAAATAATTTATGTTTACGGACTTAAGTAGGAGTCAAAATTTCGGTGCGTATTATACATGGGTACAGGCTTTTTTCTAGCATCAACATGCCATTTTTAGGGTGTGTATTATACATGGGGGCGCATCATACATGGAAAAAAACGGTACATGTTTTATTATTTTCAAATGGGATGACCACAATCACTTACCGTAATTTTCGGACAATAAGTCGCAGTTTTTTTTCATAGTTTGGGTGGGGGACGATTTATAATAAGGAGCGACTTATGTGGGGGTTTTTCAAAACATTTCTCAAAAAGCGCAATAAACAAACCGCAATGTAGCAAGGGGTTATTGTAATTTGAATTTCAAGTGACGTCAGCAGCACGACGCGGCGTGGCGGTTGTTTACAAAAAGGACAAAGATTGCTCACGGGATGACGAAGATGACGAAGGGACCCACGTACTACCGGCATCATTAACAGCTTTGTTTCTAAGTGACACGGAGGACGAAGAGTTTGAAGGATTTAAGGATTTAGAGTGACACAGAAGGTTTGAAAAACTATTATGGCTTTTACGCACGCCCGGTCCTACTCTACGGAGCTCTCGTTCACCTCCGTGGATTAAAGTCGGGGGCCGGCGCTCGGCCGGGTGGCTGTCCGGGGATGGTGGATGGGGCTCGGTCATGGCTTTTACGCATGCCCGGTCCTATTCTATGGATCTCTCTTCCACCTCCGTGGCTGGAAGTCCATGCCGCCACGCGCTTGGAAGTTTGTTTTGTTAAATAAAGAGACGTTTACCAAACCCACATCTTTCCTTGTACTTTGTTAACGCTACAATATAGTTATATAGTAGATCTGTGGAATGACAACGAGGGTGACGTCAGGGCGCATGCGCGGCGTTGTTGACAAAGGACGAGGAATTTGATTGATGGATTTAATGATTTAGAGTGCACAGATGGTTTGATAATATTATTGCTTATATAATAGTTATTTATATAGTCTATAGTCTAATTTATATATCGTTATATGAGCCTGTGGAATATTTTGAAATGCAAGCGCCGTCAGCGGCGCGCACCCATTGTTGACAAAGGACGATCGATGGATTTAATGAATTGGAGTGACACAGATAGTTTTATTAACGTGTTATTTATGTAATAGTTTTCTGAATAACTCTGAATTTTACGTCAGGGCCGTTTTCAGCTCTTAGTTTGTGTTTATGTCACGTTAGCATACCTATCGTTTAGCCTGTTGTTGCTCGTTCATGACTGTTCTTGGTGTTGGATTTTGTCGAATAAATTGCCCCCCAAAATGCGACTTATACTCCGGAGCGACTTGTATATGTTTTTTTTTCACGTTATTGGGCATTTTTTCTCTTTTTTGAGCATTTTATGGCTGATGGGACTTTTAGTCAGAAAGTTACGGTACTTAATATATGTTTTTAGATTGAAATGACAGTGTTAAGTGTTACTAAATCAATTTTTTTTTTTTCTAACAGTAAATTTCATGACAAAACCAAACAGAGCAGCTTCCTGGATCATCTACATGTATGACATCAAACCATCCCACTGTACTACGACGACATACTCGCAAATAGAAACCTCGTGGTGCTTTATATGCGGGTATACAGATGTGCTTCCTGCCATCCAAACAGCTGTTAGCCATTCCCCAAGTTGCCTTGGTAACGGAGCAGTGGAAAAATTCCCAGCGCACGGCGAGGGGACGTGAGGTACGCACGTGGCTTGCTTCCCATAAAAACCTGCCATGAGAAACTTTTTCGGCATACGACATCCAGCCACCCCTGCAAGGCCGGGATCTCGCTGACGCCCCCCTTCCTCAAAGACTGGCGCTCTTCTAAATAAATCCCACCAGGTTGAGACGGAGGGCAGAGGGGATTTAAGAGGGGGTGTGAGAAAGTCCATGAATGACTTTCAGTTGCATTTCTTTCCCTGCGACAAGTCGAATGAAGCTTGTAATGGCCACACAAAAAAAACAATAAAGTAACTGCTTGGGATCATCTTACGGTCGACTTTGTGTCGCCGTGTTCATCGTGCGACTCCACCCCTGTGCAATGTTGTGTTCATATAAAGTGCCTCCTCACATTAAATTGGAGATTGCCAAAGACAAGACAGCGAGCAGAGAGGCATGGGCTCTTTAGCTGAGCATGAAATCGAGTTAGCCTTAAAAAAAAAAAAGTGGGGAGGGGGTGAGTGGGAGAAAGGGCAGAGAGATCTGATTTGGAGCACCGATCAATACACGACAGTGTGCACAACACAAAGATAGGCGACTGTCTCGTCTTCTGTCATGTGTCCTCATTTCCCGGCCTACTGTGTGAATGATCTGTGGCACTGGGACTTTTCAGAGTGGATGAAGTTAACACATCTGCCCCCAGGCAAGAGAAGAAAACGGATGACAGAAGATGGACAGGAAACCGGGATGATGCACTGTGCCGAACACAACACACGTCAACAAGAGGGATGCTGCCTTTTTGTGTGTGATACGTGACAGGTGTAAACACCTACTTCACACACAAGATTACTATGAAAAAGTCATCTCCCGATTAATTAATTAAAAATTATTGTGCGTTATTTAACAAAATATTATGAGCAGATACTATTTTTGTTCATTCAGGGTCCCCACTGTAGCATCTGTGACTTTGAATGTGTACGGCTTTGCAGGGCCTGGTCTGGTGAGTGACATGGGTGTCAGTGAATGAAATTGTAAGAGTTGATGGGCTCTTAACTGGCAAAACTTCCTTTTTATGTGTTTGCTTTCTGATCATTTTGGTCAACTAAGTGATATTAGGGTAGGCTTTATCAAAGATATGCTAGCTCGTGTTGCCAGAAATTTTGCTTCAGGGTTTCTTTGTAATCAAATTATTCATTATGGTTTGATTCATTGGTGCAGCTCCAGACATATTATGGAAACAATATACAGTAGTGGTCACAACAAAACTCACAATCTCATAAAAGTCAAAAGAAGAGCTGCATCACGAATACTCTTTATATCCAAATAGACTACCATTAGCATTTTATCAATTACTTTCTTGAACCTGGCTTACATGTTTTGTCAAGCTGCTACCAAAAAATGTAAATATCAGAGTTATAAATAATAATAAAAATAACACAAGCGGTGAGTGCGCACCTTGCACGACTGAGCCACGGATCAATCCACTTAGCGAAATATACTCTGCAAGTCTGACATCATCGCGCTCGGGCCATTAGGCTGAGTGCCACGGTGGCTCACCACCACTAGCGATGAGGAAAAGGGCGGGACGGGACAAGGAAGAAGAACAAGGGCGGTGATGGCTTGGAATCATCCGGAACATGTCTTTTTTTCTAAACCTGTTGATTTGGCTTTATCAGTTCTATGATCAATCACAGCAGCAAGACACACTCAGATGAGTTTGATAAGTGAGTGAATTTTGTTTATATTCCACTTGCTGTGGGTGGAGTCGTATCCCAATAGTTTTGTCCACAAATTTGCAGTTGTTTGTGTTGTGGTAAAAGACACACCTGCGCACTCATATTTAGGTTTGTGGGTCAAAATACACAAAACTCAAGATACATTGACACTCATACACAGCCATAGACACAGCAGGGGCGGAGCTATGTGGTCGCCAGGCATGAGTCATGTCCACTCTCAGATACTCATTGGCCACCCTTCATCTAACATTTTGACACCTGTGACTTTCCTGTTATTTTTCACAAGGATGCAGTATTCTTAGATCCCTATACCCTCTAACACAAATTATAATAACTATATTTGAAGAAAAATTGAAATTGAAAAACTACAATTGATTTGAATGCTCACTTAAAGAATCTGTCATCCACAGTCATGGTTTCATTAAATAAAATGTGCACATACATTATTACATATTACATATCTTGGTCAATACATTTGTAACATTCCAACATAAGAAAGTAAAAAGCAACATTTAGAATTAAGAAATAAAATATTTAGTCATTGTCTTTTTTAGATATTATTCGAACGAATGGGCCATCAAACGTAGTGATCCACCGATCAGTGCATGAGGGTCTGGCATTATTTAAGCTCAGCAAAATGTTGCTTTTTAATGAGACTTGATTCTGCTTGTATTATGAGTGTGTTGTGAAAAGTTCTGGATACGTGTTAATTTTACTTCACCTTGACTGTGGATGGTCTGATTAACAAAGTTACAGAGAGGGGTCAGGTGAATGCTGAAGTATACATCTGTGCATATATGCATGCTGGTGGCTAACACTCCGATTTTTTTTTGGTCACCCTGGCCACCCCATTTAAAAAATTCTGGCTACGCCCCTGACACAGTGCCTTTCTGTCTGTCAGTTTGTTTATGCGTTCATCAGAAAAACAGAGGCACGCTTGTGGTTTTTTTTTAAAATAATAATACAGTGTTTATCTGTTTGTGGGTCCAAATTAACACACTCATCACCAGAATATTACGTGTAGACAAAGTTCTCACACACCAATATAGCCATGCATGATCACCCCGGTGCAGAAAATAGCGCCCCCCCCCCCCCAAAAAAAATCTGATTTCACAAGTTGGGTGTCCTCCCACCACGATGACATGTATTGCCTCCTTCCGGTGAGAATTTATAGACAAAAACCAACATCTCACTTTAGTACTCACATGTGCTCGTTGGGGAACTGACCAGTAGACACGCAGGACACGCTGGAGAGTAGCAAAAGTACGCACAGGCAGTAATCCATCGCGGGGAACGCTGAAAACAAAACAAAACCAAGAAGGGGAAATTAAAAAATGAAAGCAGCTCCACAAATCCACGTCGTCGCGTGTCCTGCCTTGCTGCACTCGTCCGTCAAACGTGTGCTCACACAAACGCGAGACAAATCTCTCCACACAGACCGCCCCCGACTCCCACAGTTGATGCTCGTGGGCATTCCCCCCCTTCTTTTTTTAGTGTTACACTGTAAGAAATACGGGACGGTGGGCGGGGACATGTGGTATATTAATAGTCACTTTAAACATTACAACCCCCCCCCAAAAATAAAAACATTTCAACTAAAAAAGTAGAATCAACTTTGACTTTTCAAAAGCTAAACTAAGCTATGCTAGAAAAAAAAGCTAAGCTAAGATAAATACCATGGCATATTAGGAAAATACCAAAACAGCTTTTTAAATAATTTTAACCCTTTAAATCGGTACATTTATCTATATAATAACCTCAAACAAAAGTAATATATTGTAAAACATTTTAAGACAACTAAATCACTTTCGTTTTTTTCCGACTTTCTCTTTCTGGGCGTTCACCTGTTCAGCAAACTCAATCAAGCCTTGACTCCACCCATCTGTCCAGGGAATCGCCCATCTTTCGTCGTCCTAGCAACGCCTGTACGCATGCGCCATCTCTACGGCACAGCCAAGCCACACCACCGTTGTTGCTTTAAATTTAAAGGGTTAAAAGTATGAGTTCTGATCAAGAAAAGAAAGTCAAAATAAAGTCAGTTACATAAGGGCAGCGGTCAGCGGTTAGTGCCAGTAAAATTGACCTTTTTGATGGTTTTAAATGTGAGCAAAGGCTATCCAGCACTTTGGGATCATTTTAGGAGTCACTGCGGAAAAATGTCAACGAGTACTTTTAGAGTGCATCCCGGGTCACGTCTTGTCATATCAAATTGAATTATTGGCCCAAAATAACCTCAATGTGATTTCTCGGCATCAAGCTTAGTAGAAATAGACTGATGCATGCATTCAAATTAGGGGCACGGTGGCCAGCGAGAATCTCGAGAAAATGTTTGAATTTTACTCCTTAAACCGTGTGACAAAAAACTAAGATTAAAATTTCGAAAAAATATACAGTGATCCCTCGCTACTTCGCGTTTCGTTTATCGCGGCTTCACTACATCGCGGATTTTTTTTTCCAAATTAAAAACATATTTAAAAGTCAAAGTAAAACTTCTCTAAATGAGGAAACATATCTAACCTTTAGGACAATGTAGTATTGCTCCAAATGTTCGTTTACATTCCTTTAGAAGTCTGTTTTCGCTTGTTAGCACGATCGCGAATTAGCATCTTACCGCTAACTCGTTAGCCTGCCCAGTACTTCTTGTTGTTGACCGTACTTCGCGGATTTCACTTATCGCGGGTGGTTTTTAGAACCAATTATCCGCGATAAACGAGGGATTACTGTATATATATTTTGAAAAAAATTGTCTCCTTTCAAATGGACTGTGATTTAAATATCGTCAACGTAAAAAGTGATTCCCTTTATTTGAATTAGAAAAAAGTAACCACAACAGTCAACATCTTTTTCTGCATCTGATTCACTCACGTTTTATGTTCAGATTCTGTCTGGTTTGACTCATCGCATGTGACACTCTCAGTGTTGACTTGATCGCTATCAGACACGGACATTTTGGAGGTCATCTTGAAAAAAAATATTTTAAAAAGCCAGATTTCAGCTTCTGGTCTGTCGCGGTGTCGCTTCGTTGACATGTAAGCAATAGCAAGCTCGTGTGTGTGATATGACGTCTCGTATCAGGACGGAGTTGGCCTCACTCGGCCCTCGCTTGGTCCTGCCTGCTGACTGATCGCATTACGGTGAGGCCGAGCCATGTTGTCAGGAGCAGAAAGTTCGGGTCGGCCGGCAGCATCCAGTGACAGAAAGCCGGCTCACGGGCGGAATCGGAGGCGATTGGACGTGAAGGCTTAGTGCCATCCTCAATGCTAGCTTGCGGATATTAAAACTATAAGCATCAGTTGGCGTCCATTTTGGATCCAATGCCAAAAAAAAGACATGCCTGGTTGATTCTTGTCATTATGATCTTAAACACGAAAGAAAATCCTCAGTGTTTCCATCGTGTTTATCTGTTCTTTAAGCCACTGTTACATTCTCAAGTAGCGTCTTTGAAGGCAATGGAGAACAAACATCTTTAGAAGTGCAGATCAGAAGAATCAATCAGAAAGAAAGAAGCTAGGATGAATGACAACATAGCAGACATCAAAGAAAAGACTGAACAGAAAGGTTCTTTGATCCAGTCATGACTGTTGTATTTCCAGATCTCAATCTCAAAAATGACCTTCGAAGACTGGAATATGCTAATCTTTTGGAGTTCGGTCCCCCAAGTAAAGGTCATTTGATGGAATATCAATTGGTGGCTTGGATTCATGGCGGCAAAGCCCAACAGGTGTTGGTTGACACATAAAGCATTTTTCGAGGTCTCAAAGAAATGAACATACACATGAAGTACTTTCACCCTCTGCTGGTAGAACTCTAGAAGTGTGCTCTGGAAATACTGTTTGGTCCACGAGGGCAGCTCCCGGTGATGATCCAGAATCCTCTTTTTTAGTTTGCTTCTTACTTCTATTTGGAAGAGCTTTCATGGGTCACAGATCAATCAGTAGTCCAAGGTGAACCTATGTTGGGTTCCACATCCAAACCACTTGGCACCATCTTCTGGTCAAATCCTGTTACTTCATCTCTGTATAATTAAAAGAGCAGCTGTGGAACACTCACCTAATCTTTGAATTGGAGAGAAATCTTACCCTAACACTAAAGACTGCCTATAAACACCTGGAATATCTCTAACCCTGAATCCTTGGAAGAACTTCTAACCTTACCTGTAAATCCCTGATAAAAATCAAATCTTACCCAAAGCCTCTGAAGAACTTAAATCACTAACTTGTGAAGTGAATTGTATAATCTTCTTATCCTACCTCACAAAAAACTCTAAAACCTGCAGAACTCTGTAGTCTACTTCTGATCATCAGAAACTACCTCTAAACTACTCCCCTGCCCTAACCCCTGACTATCTGGAGAACCTTAAACCCTACCCAAATCCTCTAGACAACTTGAAAACCTATTCTACAATCCACTAAAAACGCAACCTCTAATTTTATGAAGGTCTTTAAAACATACCTCTAGTCCTCAGAAAAAAATGAAATCCTACCCCTATGACTCATAAGAACCATGAAAAAAGTCTAATCCTCTGTAGAGCACATAACCTACTTTCCATTCTTGAATAAATCTGTAACTCTACTCTTCAACTTCAAAATGTTTTTAATAATAGTTTCTAATCCAATCTAACTACCTGGACCACCCGAACCAAATCCTCTCCAAAACCCATCTTGAAACACTACCCTAATTCTGTAAAGGGTCTCTCACACAGCCTGTGGTTCTCAGAAGATCTTCAAATCCTATCTCTCCTCAGAAAAACCTGTAATCCTGTACCTATGACTCTGAAAAACCTCTAACAAAGTCTATCCCTCTATCTTGAACCGTACTCTTAAACCTTACAAGAATTTAGAACCCTAATCCCTCAATATCTGGAGAACCTAAAACCCTGCGCAAAAACTCTAAGGGAACTGCCTTAATTAAAAACTCCCGCAATCCTCTGAAAAACTTAAAATCATACTCCTTTTCACCCATTCAAACTATCTCAAGAACCTAAAACCCAAATCCTACAAAGACCCTAAAACCTCAAAGTTACCCGAAGAACAGTCATCCGTCGAACCAAAAACCCTTCAACACTATTGTTCTTAACACCATCCCCCAGCATGACCCCGGCCCTAAAAAAATAACAACGCAACAAGCCCTCATTTGTACTCATATTTAATATTTAGACATGGGGCGGGCGACAGCCATTTTTTTTTACATCACAATTTGCATAATTCATCAATACCTCCTGTATACAATCACAAAACCATGACAGTATAGATAGATTTTTTTTTCTCTGTTTACTTACAAGTGGAGGGGGGAAAGAATTGGATGGTCATCTTTGTACAGTCAGCATATATTATTAATAAATACCCTCGCCCTCACCCATAACATTTTGTTCTAGATCCTTCTCTACATGTCACTTTCTCTTTTTCTAAATGTATTCATAATCATAATCTGGACACAAAAATAGTATGAGCCATCAACATGCAACATCCAGTGTGAACACAATGACGATTCTCCTGCGACTACTCGAGCTGTCCAAGTGTGTGTGTGCGCGCGTGTGTGTGCGCTCTTAGTAAACACTTTACGGTATTGACCGGGAGAAAATCAAGTGACTGCACACACTGGTCTTTTTTTCCCCTCTTTTTTTGTTGTCCATTAAAAGACCTATTGCTCCCGAAGCCTGTATGACGTATTTACACGCTTAAAGGTTTGTGTGTGTGTTTGTGTTGATATTCCTAAAGACAGACCAAATGACATGCATTGAATTGAAATGAATTATAATTGCACACTTTCGGTGACCTTAAAATCAAGAAGTCTCTTTTTGGTCATTGCAGGAAATTAAGCGAGAAAATGCAGGGAGGCGTTTTTTTTTTTTTATCAGATTTCTCTGTAACCGGGAAAAATTCTCTGAGTTTCAGGCCTTTGGAACTTAACTTTGTAGACAACCACTACAAATATGCGTATCAAAGAAGCACACCCAATATGTATTGTAAACATGAACCGTCACACGGGGAGGAAATTATTGTAAAGTTTAAATAAATAAATAAATAAATAAACAAACAAACAAATAAATAAATACATGTAATTTTTTGTCATCCTTTCGACCACTGTTGTTGAAAAATTTAGATATGGCACACAAAAAAATGGTCCTACGGGCAATAAGTAAAAACTTCGTGCCAGTAAATAAGAAATAAATGTCAGGATGAAATTTGGTATTTCAGTCATTCACAGTTGGGAAATCAATAATTCACTACATATAAATAATACCATTAAATGGCGACGAATATGTCAATAAAATAATAAATATAAATAAATGTCATTAATATTAAAAATAAATATATACAAATTCATCTATCATCCATAACCTGAACCCCTTATCCTATACTATAAAATGATGATATAACATTAAATCGCAATAAATAACATATTTAAAAAAAAAAGACAGAATAAATAAAAACAACGATAAAAATGTGTCACGCTTTCACATATTAAACTTTCTTTTCAGGACAACGGAGACGTGGTTGCCGTGGTTACTTGTCATGGTTGCATAGAAAACAAATTTCCTACTTACCAAAAAAACCAAAACAACAAGAACAACATTTCCGGAACACTATGCGTAATATGTTAGCAGTGGCTCAAACCATTAAATCTGAACTTTTTTTTTTTCCGACGTTAAATCGCTTTTACATTCGAGGAGGAAAAGACACACAACTGTAAATTGTCTGTAGGGGAACTTAACAATCGTCACAATCAATCAAGACTTGATTGTCTGTGATAAAAATCAATATATATGTGTGTGTGTGTGTGTGTGTGTGTGTATGTGTATATATATATATATATATATATATATATATATATATATATATATATATATATTGTATTCCATATATTTCATGCCAGCTAGGACATTTTATGTACAATAACAATATATGTGGCACCAGTTACTCCAATTTCATACAAAGCAATATTCTTAAATAAATAATGATAGAAGTCTGTTTGCTCAAGTGAAAGAAGGTCCCCGAAGTAGAATGCTAGGTAGTGCGTGTTGGATATATGACGTCCCGTTCTTGCGCACATGAAGAACCGATAAAAATTTTACGTTTCCTTCTAATAGAAAAATAAATCAGAGTCCTCATTGAGTCAAATGCTTTCAAAGGGAGTGAGTGAGCATCGACTGTACATGTGTGTCCCTGTATTTCATGTGTGGATTAAGATGAGTGTTTTGTACCTGCTTGCTTGCGTGGTCCACTTCCTGCTCCTGTAAGTGGAATAAGTGAATTTACCCCCGCTCCCCCCCTTGGGTTATCAAATGGTACGTTCCACCTAGGAGTGGATCTGCGCGCTGCTGGCGAGCAGTTTGTGCCAGCTGACCACACGCTTGCGCAGGTCCACCTTGTCCAGCCACACGTAGGCCTCGCCGATCAGCGTCTTCTTCATGAACTTGCCGCCGTTGGATACTAAGAAAAGCTGGGAAGGAAAGCGGCTTCGTTAAAGCCTTTTGTTTTTAAAATGGCAGACGGCGCTGTTTACCTGAAGGGAGTGCCCGGCCGGGTTCATGCAGAAGCGGAAGGTCTCGTTGAAGGAGGGCTCGCGGTCGTGGCGGCACACGCGCGTCTTCTTCTTGATGATGCGCTTCTGTGTGGCGATGTTCACCACATACAGCTTCACGTAGAGGTCTGCACAGGGTCAATATTTTGAATTTTCAGCTTTTTTTTTTTTTTTAAATGGCAAAATTAAATGAAATTAAGGCACACTAAATAAATAAATGTACATTTTTTAATTGGCTTCAATAAAATATGATAAATATTTATATTATTTCATATTTTATTGTTAAAAGCACCAGCGTTGTCTTCAGTAATAATAATTATCATAGTAATATTCATAAATACAAAAATAAATACATAAGCAATAAAGGTTACTTTATTGACAATAATTGATTAAAACACCCACTAATGAAAGAAATTGTGAAATACAATATTTTATAAAGTAATTAACTTTACTGGCATTTGGATTAAATTTTGAGAATAATCTGATTTGCTACTTTGCTGGAATGTCGCAAAAGAAATGCACCACAAAAAATTTACCAGGCAGGTGATCTGCAGTCTTGAACTTGTAGGTGATATTGCGACACTGCAGAATCTCCAGGACCAGGTGGTCTCCCTCCGTCCTCACTTCTTTCTTCAGCGCAATCTTGATCTCACCCATCACCTGTGACTTACCTGCACCAAAATAAATAAATAAATAAATATTTATATAATGTATAAATAACTCAACCAGAAATGAATCTTACCGTCAGAATCTCCCATGGAGGATTTTATCCCATCGGTGCCATTTGGAATTTTCCCACTGAACAGAGAAACATCAATGAATGAAAAATAAAATGTTTTTATTATAAATATGAATAACAAATCTTTTTTTTTTGAGTGAAA
The DNA here is from genome assembly GCF_033458585.1 of Syngnathus typhle. NCBI lineage: Eukaryota > Metazoa > Chordata > Actinopteri > Syngnathiformes > Syngnathidae > Syngnathus > Syngnathus typhle. The sequence continues at coordinate 2,855,129 of NC_083758.1, forward strand.
GCATGTGACTCACAATCGGGGCACCTGGAAGATGGCGCTATCCACCTCGTTCATCTCCGCTTCCTCGTCCAGCAAGCTGTAGGCGCTGCCGCTCAGGCCGCTGTCCAGCGAGGCCGCTGTCATGGGGGCATCGCCTGACCTGTAGCTGGCGCGAGCTACGGAACACAGTCACACCGTGAGCCAAATATCGTCCAGGAGGAGGACAGCGACACTGGACGGACAAACTGGTGATGAAAAGCACGCTAATGAAACATGGACGACAGACAACACGCGTTATGTAATGCACATGAGATCAATTAAGACATCATTAGTCTGGGTTATATTTGTTTTGCTGAGCAGTATCCATGGCGACGGCACACTGACTCACGAAAAAAAGTGTGCGTCTCGCTGCATGGATCTCAGCCCGCCGTCCTCTTTGGTTTCCCTGCGGGTTAGTAGCATCCTCTCACACCACAGGGAAGGGAGGGGAGGGTTGTTTTGTTTTTAGCTCACCTCGGGCAACGTAGGGCCTCTCCTCCGACACAGCTTTCCTGAGGGTCAGGTGACGACCTTCCGTTCTCCTCCCATCGGCCAGTGACGGCAAGGCGGGCAGGTAATCGGATTGGCCTCTCTGAATGGTGAGCACACCGACTACACTGTGTCTCTGGTGGCCTGGTAGGCCTGGAGGTGGTCGTTTTGGATGTGGGGGAGGGAGGGGGCGTTGTTTGGGGGGGCAAGGGTGGTCCAACCAGAGGATACAATGTTCGAAGATGGGAAGAGGAGGAAGATGGAGATTTGAGAGAGAGCTCTCTTCAAGTCCGCTTGTCTGTCAATCACATGCACATGGGTGTGCGGCTGCTGCAGAGGTGCGTTGTGGGTCCCGGAGTTTTTTTCAAATGAATTAAAAAAAAAAGAAAAGAGGGGGCTACATGCACAGCCTTCAGGAGGAGCCGCAGATATGTTTTTAGTTAAAAAACAAGACTCAGGAAGGGGAATTCTTCTGAAGTTCTCATTAAAGTTCAAATATATATCTATATATACGTATATGTTTGTGTGTGTGTGTGTGTGTGTGTGTGTGTGTGTGTGTGTGTGTGTATATATATATATATATATATATATATATATATGATTAAAAAATTTAAGGGGTTTATGGCGCTACAATTGGTCAAGGTGTCTCTGAAAATTCTGGCGTCCTCTAGTGGCGCGTTTCTGGAGGTGACAATTGTGAGGTGCCAAATCACAACTGAAGTGAACTTGGGGGAGGTCAAAAAATAAAATAAAAGATAAGAGTCAAACTGAAATAAAAAAGCCTGATGAGTGCGAGGCGGCCATGCTGCGGTGGCGTTTATTTGCGCCTTGGTTTACTTGGCTGGAGGCGTTGCGGCGGTTGTGGCGGTTGTTGCTGCTGCGTCGGCCTTGTGTCAGCCATTGTTGTTGTTGTTGCTATGGCAACGCCTTGGCCGCTCCCAGCACCGCCATCCTGATGGCGTTGTTGCATGCTTTTGGAGGAACGCGGGCGAGGTTGCGGCACGTGTCCGCGGCTGGGGCTTTGGTTCTGGCCCTCAGACGGGGACGGCTTCGACCTGCCAGGGCTACTGTGACATTTCTCGAGAGGGGGCATCTGCGTGTCTAAAACAATGACATTAACCAAATTAACAAAAATAAAAAAAAGTTGCCTAAACGGGCTATGGTGCGAGACCAATAAGAACTGACTTGTTTGCTGCCTAAACGGGCTGTGGTCCAGGGCCGTTTTGTAGAAACTGAGATTATTTAGAACTGTATTTATTATTCCAAGGACTAACTGACAGTTGTTTTAAAATGAATAATTTATGTAAACTAAAAAAATTGATTAGATTTAGGATCCCCGATTTGTTTGCTGCCTAAATGGGCAAAAACCCTGAAGGATTCAACGTTTGTTTTAAAAAAAGTCATTTTCAAAACAGGCAGCAACTTTGAAAGATTTAAATTTAGTATAAAAACCTTAATTGCTTCATCCTAAAAGAAACTAAAAAAAAAAAAATACAAATCAGAGACACAATACAGGGCCAACTTATCTGTCGCCTAACCGGGTTGTGGATAATTTTAAATTGATTTTCATTGATTGCATCGAGGAGGTTACCAAAACAGGTTGTCCGCTGCCAGACAATTTTGAAGTAAAAGCGGAACTAAAGCGAGGCCTCAGAGCTGAGTGACCATGGCAACCAAGAGGACAGACCATGGGAAAGCAAAAAAGCATGACGCTGAAGCTACGATGATAGGAGTGCAAACATCAAGCAGGAGGCGTGAGTTAGCGGGAACACGCGTTTCTCCTACCCTTTGCCGGATCGGGAAAGATGCCGTGACTTCGGCTCTTGATCACCGATGATTTGGGAGAGTCCTGCTCGTGGGCGGAGCCAGCGGTTTTAGGGGACGAATGCTGCGAGGTGGTTTTGGAAGAGCCGTGACGGCTCTGGTGGGAGCGGCGGTGGTGCTCCCCCTCCGTCTGCGCCTTCAGGGGGAGCCACCGAGGGACGTTGTCCAGCTGGCCCGTGTTGGACAGGTCGATGAGGACCTGGACATCCATTGTAGACTCAAGTGATGAAACTGAAAAGGAAAATAGGAAGCAACTGGAGGGATAATTACTTACCTCTCCAAGGAAATCATTGGAGGAACATTTGTCGTAATCCCACACGCTCACCTCCAGCGTCTTTTTCCGCAACTGAACGCAAACAGTAAGAATTAGAAAACTGGCTAGCAAAGATTAAGCAGTTCTAAATTCTGATGACGTTGTAATGCATTAAAGCAACCACTAGGTGGCACAATTAATGCAGAATTTATCCATTTTAAAGCCTTGAAGTCTTGAGGTCAATTGGAACAGACAGCAAATTCAGGCCTGACTTGTTTTCTGCTAAACGGGCATGTACGAGACTATAGACAATATTTAATGTTTGTTTAAGTGGTTTTGTTACGACTAGTAAATCTTGAAGCAAACATTAGGGAAGACATTTTCTACCTGCTCCAGGTGGATGTTCTTATAGATGACTGTCTGGTTCCACTCAGGGTTCAGGCTCTTGCCTGCAGGTTTGGACCTCCTCTTGTTTTCAGCACTGGTGGGCGGGGAGGGACACAACATCCGTTTCATGACTTGCACATTAAAAAAAAACAATAGCGCGACAAAACCCATGTGAAACTAGGGGCGGACGAGAGGTGAGAATGGACGAGATGCACATCATTAGGGAACTTGCACAAATGTGGCGTGCGTCAATGGCAGGGTTGGAAACGAGACGGCACCTTTCGATCCGGTCAGTTGCTAAAAGCTAATGCTAAAATACGATTACCAAAAATCCTTTAGCACGTTAGCGTGGAAAAGTTTGTTGTTCTTTGTTGGAGTGGAGGGTTAGTTTGGTTAGGACAAGGGTGACCTATATTTGATCAGAATGAGCAGGACCACATTGTATTTGTTTATTCATTTTTTACCTTCACCAAACTGACAACCAAGAAAACACAAATATAATTGTCAATCACATACCTGGCGTTCTGGACAACCATGACCTGACTGAGAGGGGGGAGGGGGTCCAGCATGCATTAAATATAGAGAACATACAAAAAAAAAAATCAATAGTCAGAGGGAGTGATTGTGTGACGTGTGGGGGTTGGGGTCTAGTTTCAGTGTCAAGAGGGAAGTGGGGGCATGGCACACTGGCCATTTTATTAGGGACACCGGCACCAATGAGACCCAATACAACAGTGCACTAACAATGAAAATGGCGCTCGTATTGCAGCGTTATTGATTTTTTTTTAACACCTCGTCTGGTGGCCGAAATACAAAAGGATAATTTGCTTTATTCTACAAGCCTGGTTGAAAAGATATTTGGACTCACCCTCGTCCCGGCAAGAGGTACACCTTAACAAAGGGGTCCGAGTAGCCGTTGTTGTCGCGCGGCGCTAGGTTGCGCGCCTGCAAGACGTGCACGATCAGGTTGCCCAGCTGCTTGTCGTAGTGGATTTGAAGCTGCGGACAGAAGAAGCATGATAGGTGTTTGTTTTTTTATGGAAATGATGGACTGTGAGAGTTTGCCTTCAAATAACTAGATGTGACTGACCTGTATGTCCCCAGTAATTGGGTGTGACGGGGTCTTGCTCCCATCCGTGGCCTGGAAGGGAAGAAAAGCTGCTAAGATATGCAGAAAGAAAGACAAAGAAAGCGTCGCCGGCTCGAGGCACTCGCCTTGCTACCGTGCCGTTTCTTGCTGACCGACGGTGAGCCCGGCTGGGCGGGGCTGGAGGTGGCCGAGGCGGTCGCCGTAAGGCTGGTGGAGGAGGCGGTGGAGGACGGGGCCTGCTGCTGGGATACCTTCTGCAGCTCGGCCGCCAGCTGTTTTGGGTCCACGCCTGGAGATCTGGGTGGCCTGTCACCTAGAAGAATCAAATAGTCATGCATCTAATTTTGACCGCATGGCCGACAACAACTTACTTTTGCTTGGCTCCTGGAAATCCAGGTGCTCGGAATCTTCGGATTCTGCCAACATGTTGAGATCTCTGACATGTAAAGAAGACCAACGTTAAGAACAGTAACAGAACCAAGACAACAAAACGATTTAACATCAGAGGTTGTGCTTACAGTCGGACACACAATTCGGCCTCGCTGCACGAGTGGCCGACGAGCCCTTGCACCTCTTCGTAGGTTTTTCCTGTCAGCAGAGTGCCGTTCCATTCCAGGACTTGCATTCCTGTTGTAAAAGAAACCGATTTAGGGGGGTTTGGGGATTATTTTATAATATCACCTCATTTTTATGGGAAGAACACACTGCAAAAACTGGTCTTAAAAGAATTCAAATACTCAAATATTTTCTTCGCAATATTTATTTTCTTTTTTATTTTCTTTATATAGTCTATGCGTCCCCAATAATCCAAACACGGCGTTCTAATTAATATTGCGTGTATGGGATATCAATTAAGCGGTAAAATCCACTAGTTTTTATCCATCTTAGGCGGCGGCCATTTTGCCACTTGTGGCCTGAAAATGACATCACAGTTGTTCAATCGTGTCACATGACCAAACAAAGCGAAGGGAAAAAACAGGTGAGTAGTGACTGGTGGTTATTTAAACACTGTGGTGTCATTTTCAGTCGACAGCAAGTGACAAAATGGCCGCCCCCTGCTATAAATGGATTTTGCTGCTTAATTCATATTCCACATATGCAATGTTTACACTAGAGGGGGAGCACAGAACATATTTTTATAATGGGAATTTTTTCTCCTCTTGGCAGAAAAATCACAAGCACATTTTGTCTTGATTTGAATTTTTTTTAATCATGGTGAGATTTGAATTTTAGCAGCAATCCAGCAGGACGTTGAACACAACCCAAACCCACAGCAATGAAAACACAACCAAGTGCAAAGACACTTCACACTATTGTTGCCGTCGCTCACACATCACAGCACGGGCAAAGCCAGGCTGTCAAGACTTACACGGCCTGAAGCAGCTCATCAACAGCGTCCTCTGCTTACGTCTCACTGCATGTATTGCACAAAAATTAGCACAGCAAATACATTTTTTGTCAATTTGGCACCTCACGTTGCTAGTGGAGGCAGAGCACAAGTGTGTAAAGGTCTGAACTTTTTAGATTCAGATGTCAGGGACTTGTAATGATTAGTATTATCATTATTATCTGTTGAGCTAAAGCAGGGAAATGGGTTTCCTCCAAAATGCTGAGAACAACTACAATTCCCAGAGTGCATCAGCAGGAACAAATCAACTGCACTTCTGCCACTGATTGGGAGCACCTGAGGAGCAGGAAGGATTCTCATTTTAAGTACCGTATTTTCCGGACTATAAGGCGCACCGGACTATAAGGCGCACCTTCAATGAATGGCCCATTTAAAAACTTAATCCTTATATAAGGCGCACCGGACTATAAGGCGTACCATTCATGCATCTTGTCAGATTTTTAATCCAAATCAAATCATTCTCCATTTTATCTTTTTTATTTCAACTTCAGATGCAACAAATGACTTTATAATGACAAAATAATGATCCATAGTCTTTTTGATTCATGATTCATAGTCTTCAGCAGACCACTTATGCTTGATTTTATGACACAATGCTTCGGGCCAGTTTGAATTTAGGAATTTAGTCCATATAAAAGGCGCACTGGACTATAAGGCGCACTGTCGGCTTTTGAGAAGATTTTAGGTTTTTAGGTGCGCCTTATAGTCCGGAAAATACGGTAGCTTCAGAAAGAAGCTGGACAAAAAAAAAAAAAAGAGAAGCACTTGGAAAAACTTGGATACACTCTACGATTTAGTACAAAGACGCCAATGGTTGGTGAAACATTTTATTTACCCTTAAGGTGTTTGGAATGTTGTAATTATTACATTGTAATACATTTATGTTTGACTCCTGTGTTCGATTATGTGATACAAATTATGTTAGAGCATTTAAACGCTGCTAAAATTGAAGTTCAACTAAGTCATTCAATTGTATTTTTGACTTAAGATGTTTATTTTCTTTCAGGTGCACAACCTCTTGAAAGGTCAACCAATCAACAAGTGAAGCCAACCACTGAGAAACCAAAAGATGGTAGGCAATAAAAAAAATTCTGAGTTGGTCTTGTGTCCTTTGGGTGTGAGGAGGACTTGACATTATCATTAAGTGTGTTAAGGGCAGGGGTGAGCAAACTTGGGTTCCCAATGGCCAAATTAAAGGTTGGACGCATCGTTTGTTGATCGGTTAAAAAAGATTTTTTTTTTTTATTTTACAATAGAAATAATGATTATTAATTGTGTGTGTTTTTTTTTTTTTTTTTTAATTAACTCACACTGCCACCCAAATTGAAGTTTCAAGTCTATTCTCGTCAATGGCAGCGAATGAATTAATCTATTAATAGTAAAGCAATGATTTAATTGAAAAACGGTTTAGTATTTTTTATTAGTTACAATACATAAAACCAAATTGAGATAAAGAATACAAAACAAAATTAAACTATTTCTCTTCTAATGATAATTTAATGAACTGCTTTTAAGAGGAAATGAATACATTTAAACAATAAATTTAATTCTGTTAATTTGATGAATTAATGAGATTTTTTTTGGTTTCAGTATGTACAAATCAAGAAATAAATACATTTATTCATAGCAAACAACGTTTGGAAGTTTTAGTCAAGTAACTTTTCTGTCACAGCAAAGGGCGAGATCATCTTGCAAGACGGTCACTGAGCATAATTTCTTTTCTAACGAGAATTTAATGAACTGCTTTTAAGAGGAAATGAATACATTTAAACAATAACATTTTATTCCGTTAATTTGATGAATTAATGAGATGAGATTTTTTGTTTTCAATATGTACAAATCAAGAAATAAATACATTTATTCATAGCAAACACACATTTGGAAGTTTTGGTCAAGTGACTTTTCTGTCACAGCAAAGGGTGAGATCATCTTGCAAGATGTTCGCTGAGCAATCTTTTCATGTTTGGGCCTTCCTCATGTAAATGATCAGTAGGCCGGATTAAAGATTTGATAGTATTTGTCCCAGAGGTCATATTTTCACCACCTCTGGATTATTTAGGCTGAGAATGTTGGGATACAAAGCGCTCACCTTCCAGGATCTTCCCCGTTTGTTCCGCGGCTCCACCAGGTAGAATTTTAGCAACATAGGCGCCGATCTCTCCGTTACCACCAGGCACCTCTTTTCCACCGACAACACGGATACCAAGTCCGTTCCCTGGCAAACACAAAAGATATCACAAAACCTCTCTTAAATGATCCATGTGTTAATTACGTAATGCTGAGTGTGCAGCCCTGTGCCATTTGGAGAACGGCAATGGCTGCCGGGCGTGGAGGCGATCCAAACGGAAAGCGACGCCAAGAAACTGAATGTCTGCTTCACGTTTTAAGCGAACTGACAAAGGATAATCACGGGCGAAAATGCTTGCCAGTTTGTTTCAAAGATGGGAGTCCAAAAAAGCCATGTGGTGCATTTGTCACACTGATCCAAACCTGGTTCCGGTTTGAGGATCATTCAGACTGCAAAACAAAACGGGCCAAGATATTAACTTAGCCCACGGCTCCCTTGGGTAGCATTTGAAATTAATATACTGTAATTTTAAGAGCCAGCAACCCTCGCCATATTGAAAATGGTTTAATAATCACCAATTAGTTTTTCCTATTCTTGCTAATTAACTTACGTGGGTAAGAATGTTTACCTAATGAAAATTTGGTTGTATCTTTTGGTTAATTGATCGTAATTTTATATCAATTTATTGGGATTTTAAAAAAGATATCATACAGTTAATGTGTAAAATTGAATTAGATTTGTCGAGGTGTTTTTTTCTGCCACTAGATAGCAATCCTGTTTCATGTTGGACAGTACATTTTTCTTTTTAAAATTTAAAGTAAATTGCAACGTGAAGCAATTTGTGGACTTTCATTAAGTCGAACTATTTTACCTGACACACTGCGGTCTTTCGGATCTCTCTTCAGCTTGACCCTGAGGTGAGGGAAGGGGTAGTACGGACCTTTACCCTGTGGCCCACACATAAATAAAATCCGTTATACAGATTCAAAGGTACAACTGGCTTTTTTTTTTTTCTTTTCAGGGGGTGTCACCTGTCTCTTGTCATGTCCATTTTCCGGCCGTCCATCTCTGGGTTTGTCGAACCAGTCGGTCTCCTCTCGTCTTAGGTGGTAAGCTTCAGTGACAAAAAAATAAAGGTACTCTAAGAACATCACACCAGTAAGGATTTCTTCAAATAAATGCATGCTATTTATGGGAAGGTAACATCAGCTTGTGAATGGCAATACAAGAGCCCGGCGTCCATGTTGAATTATTCATGTTTTATGTTAAAAAGGGTGAAAAGCGATGAAGGGTGTTTTTTTTTTTTTTTTTTCTCTCCTACTGTTATTACAAAATGGAGTAGAGGAATGAAATTTGACAGCGACAGTATGGTTAATTAAGAGAATGCATAGTGTTTTTTAAACCTCCATGACAGTAAATGTTGGGTTTGTATCATTAGTTTTTTTCTTTCCATTTTTTAAAAAAATATATGCATGTGCTAAGAAATACATTTGAAATCTTCCCAACATTTAATCATCAAATGTGAATGATTGTGCAGTTGTCGTGTGGGTTAGTTAATGTTATGCTTATATGTCGTGAACTAATACTCTACCATTGGCTGAATGGTCTCGGTTCAAAGGCATCAGGGAATCACTTAGGGCTGCAATCAAGGCAAACGGGTTTACACGGCAAAATGGCGGAATCCATAGCAAATAGATCAACGTCCTTATGAAGTCAAGAAGACTCAAACCTGAGAGCATTAGTGTTTTAAGCTAACACACAGTCTGCTTTGAGCTAAGCAGACTTTCAAAAGAATATTCTTAATGTAGAAGACATACAAAAAATACATGTTTTAGTATTTCCCTCAATACATTTCTACCAATTAAAACCTACTAAAAATAAAAATTATCAAATAAAATTAATTAAAAACACTATAGAGGCTGATAAAACTTCAAAAAGTACACAAAGCAGAAAAATATGCATGCAAGTATTGACAATGATACATGCAGAAATTAAAGTTTTATATTTATTAGTGCTTCAAAGAGACATGCATTTCAAACACACACACAAAATCCAGCACATTTATCTAACAACTCTAATGCTTCTATTTATTTTTCTCTCAAAGGTGTTACCTGCTAGGTGGACTGTTCTATAAAGTCTATGTCTACTAAATGCTATCAACGGCTTTGTATTCAAACTCCAAGAATGTAAATTAAACCAATAGTGACGCATTTCTAAGATGTAGGAGGCGCTTGCCAGTTCACTGAAGGGTAACGTAATGCTGCGGGATTAACTCAGAGGGACTATGAAAATATTCCTACACTGTCCAACATTTTATTTCAAAGTGTCAAAAAGACAAAAATGAGTATACATCTACAAAATATCCATTAGTTCGATCCCTATGAGGAGAACACCGCCCACACAGTCACACAAAGTTATGCCAACACATTACATAATATCGGAAGCACAGACAGAAGCACAGGCATGGAGAAGGCCGCATGCCTTCGATGACAGAGAACAAGATGTGCGACATTTTGATAAGAGTGACACCACAAAGAAGAAGCAACAAATACATGCAGATCTTCACGAGACCTCCACAGAGTGGCAGCCAAGGCATGCGAGAGGAAATCATAGACAGGAACAGAAAAACAATGGTTCTGTTTTTTACCTTCGCTATCTGACATGGTACCCTGAAGGTCATCCATCAGGACATAAGTCCTACCCCTGCTCGGTTCCTCCCTGATGTGTTGCTGCTGCGTTTCCTGCAAGGAAAGGCAGGAACCAAACTGGTCCCGGGAGTCGGCTGAGATGGGCGGCAGAGGTCCTGCCGAGGCGCGGGCCATGCCCATCGGCTCTCCGACGGGGCTCAACGGACTTTCTTCCTCGGAGTTCTGGGCCACGATGGGGATTCTGCCACGGCCGCTTTGCACAAGGGGGAGGCTGGTGGGTTTAGTACGACCAGAGGGGGTTTGGAAGCTGTCCGTAGAGGCTTCGCCGTCCCCTTTGAGTCTCAACGAGGAGCTAGAAGGGTCTCTTTTGATGGACAGGTCTAAACCATAGCAAGATGTAGGCCTGGATGACGGTCTTGAGCGACTGCCACTTGGGTAAGCAGAGTCCAGTCCCAAACTCTGGCCCAGGTTTAGCGAACCAGCCAAGTTGGCCCCCAAGGTGGACCCCAAGTATTTTTGCTGCTCTGCAATATTCTTACGGAGACCAAAGGTAATCTCATCCTGCATGAGTCGACTGGATCTTGGGGATCCACCTGTAGACCCCAGGTAGCTCGTATAGTCCACATCCAAACCTCTGCTTTCTGTAATTGAGGAATACTTGGAGATTTTAGGTTCAAGTAATGGAGTCTTGTGTTTTTGATAAAGCACTGATGCTGGGAGTTGTTTCGCTGCCTGCTTCTCGAGAGTCAGCCGACTCATGCTGTACTTGTCTGTCTTTGGATAGTGCCTTTGGGAATAACTGGAGATGCTGGAGCTTGGGGTATAGTAGTGCTGAGAGAGGCCTGTCAGAGGGTCTAAGCTTTCCGTCCCACCGGTGCTTCTTCTGAACTCCTGCTTGAGCTGCTGCTTCAAGAGCTTCAGTTCGTAAGGTTCCTCCATTGGATCTTCTTCATCGGGAGTTTTACCGTAAGAATGCAGTCTGGAGGTGGATCCAAGATAGTCAGTTGATCCTAGATCAGCAGCGCTCCGTTGGAGAAGCTTTTCGGCTTTGGCCAGCTCTCTTTCGGCAAGACTGTAAGAGGACGACAATCCAGAGGAGCTCTTAGCGAGTTCGGCCGCATCTTCCAAGAGCAAGTAACTCCGAGGTGTGTGGTGATCGATATCCGAGTAGTAGGGATCGGCGACGGCGGACATGGGACTATCTGCTATACTTCCCACATCCAAAGCTCTGAGATCGAGGTGGTTGCCATATTTGTCATATTTGACGCCGAGGTAGGGCGACGATGTGGGATCAGGTTGGCGATTAATGACATCATACTTGGTGGCATCTAGTTCGGAGAGAAGAGCGGCTTGCCTGGCAGCTTTCTGCTGCAACAGGAGCATCTGCTGGTAACTTTGCTGTTGGGAGCTGGTGAGCGAGGGCACAGACGAGTACAAAGAATGTGACTGGTAAGACTGGGGGGTCTGATAGAGGGACTGCTGGTATTGACTTTGAGGGTACTGGTACTGCGAGTATTTTCCATATTCATGTTTGGTTTGAGGTGGGACGAAGTCATCCAATTCTGACTGAGGAGCTGTCCTGGGACGTTCCAGACCGTGGCTTTCAATTTCCTCGTCCTCACCGTCACCATGGTTCCCTCTGGTCTCTCGGATATTGCTAACCTCACTGTCTGACATATAATCTCTGTCTTCAGCCACTCCCTGCAAATACGCTCGTTCTCTCTTCTCCCGCTCTTTCAGAAGGGCGCCTTTCCTCCGATTAATCCCCATCTCCAAGTACCTCAGCTTGGCGTCAATTTCCTTCTCCTCCTCGTCAAGCTCCGCCTGCCTTTTGCGCAGTTTGGATGACTCCCGTTCCACCAAATCGAGCTCGCGATCTATGTCTTGAAGGATTTTGGCACGCGCCATGTTTGAATTACGGCACATTCTCCGGCGAGCAGAACCGGTGTTATGGGCTGTCTGGCCACTGGTGGAGGACTCCTCTTCTGATGGGGGATTTGGCAGAGTCCTCTTGACCTTCTTTTGAGTGCCAGTAGGTGTTCCACCAGAGCCCTTCTCCTGCAAAACAAAAAAGCAGGCACAACGATCTTACATCACATTAATGCAAGATGTTGGAGGGGAAGATATTCGTTTGATGGCGTGGGAAGAAAGCAGAGGTTTGGGGGCATTCCAGATTAAAATACAAGAAGACCACCGTGGCACGTAATCACTGTAAAACGGACTTTGCTCTCTGACAAAGATCCTCAATGCCTAAAACACGTTAAAAATGAATGGATCAAGTTAATGTACCTTGCACAATGTCAATTTAATAAATAGGAACTGTTAATTTGTATAATAAAGAAACAAATTGGTCATTTATTAAGTCACTTATTTTTTTTAGTCATAATTGCTCTTAAATCAAGCAAAAATATTTTTCATCTATAAATTTGATTATTCTATAGACTTTTCAGAAGAATACTAAAATATTCAATAGATGAGGCCTTACAACTCCCTGGTTATATTTCATGTATCATAAATCATATTTTTATTGTTTAATTAAACCCTTGCATCTGTTCTCAGGGAGTAACCCACGAAAAAATATATTCTTCAAAATTACAAAATTTCTCCTCGGTAATTAATTCACATGGGAGATTTCACTGAATATATTTCTGCAAGCTCAGCATATTCTTTCTGCACTTTTTATGTATGAGATAGTCAACGATGCGGTACCCAAGCATAGATCTGACTTTCAAACCAAATGTAAGCCGGGGGGGGAAAAAAAGACGTTTGGCGCGACAGCTGTGGCTTGTAACATTTATTTATTACATCAGAAATGCTAAATGCTAACTAGCATTTCTTCAGAAATGCTAAATGCTAACTAGCATTGCTTTAGAAAAAAAAAAGTGTACTCACGGTATCGCCATACTGGGTTCCAGACGTTGCCCTTTCTTCTCCATTTGGACTAATAGATTTGGGGTCAGACATGGATCTCTGCATGGATTTTGTTCCTCTGGGACTTCCGGGATCTGGGCTTCCCCTGAGCTTTTGAGGGCTTTTATCACCCAGTGACTTATCATAAGATACAAATTCGAGTGATTTACTTGGGGAAATACACGGCGACAAGGGAGAATAGAGCACGTTAGGAGATTTAGGGGACGTTTGAAGCGTGGAGGATTCAGCTTTGAGGTGCGGAGACAAACCCATCTCCAAAGGCGTGGGTCGTTTCTTTGGCGAGGTTCTTTCCGAGTCAGACAGTTCCATTCTCGTGTCCATCCTGATGTTTCCGTCTGTATCCGTTTGGATAGAAATCTCAGTGTGCGCTTGTAGAGACATGTTGGCGTGCCCTCCCCTGTCGCCTCGTGCAGTACGTGGTCGGTTCTGCCGGCTTCTCTGCGCCTCCCACTCGTCTTGATCTTCATCATCTGTTTGCACGCAGCTGTCGACGCTCTTTTTGGCACTTTTCTTTTTCCTCCCCGCTGTGTAAGCTTTACTGACAGTCTCGTCCTCTTCGTCTGTTTGGCAACCACTATCTGTGATCTTTCGTGACAGCACGGTGCCATCGGGGCCCAAAACGATGGCCTCTTGGATGCCATTCCCGAGGACCTCGCCACCTGGATACATCTGACGAAGTTTTTGCTCTTCCAGCTGCATTCGGAGTTGCTCTTGGAGTCTTTGAATTTGCTCAAGCTGCTGTTGTTGCTGAGCGTAGGTTTCCTTTTGCATCATGAGGTGAACTTGCCTTTCCTCTTCCTGCTGGGTCAAAATTTGCTGCTTCATGACCTGTAGCTCTTCCAATTCCTTCTGTACCAGCAGTTGCTCTTGCTCACGAAAACGTTGAATCTCCTGACGCTCCCATTCCAGCTCCTCGGCGAGACGCTGCTGTTTGAGTTTTTCCATCTCAAGCCTTTCGCGCTCCGCCTGATACTGGCCATCCCCTGGGACCATAGGTGACGAAAGAGCCTCCAGGGATGCTGCTATTGCCTCAAGGGATTCATCCGTGTAGTCAAGAGATAAAGAAGTGGTCGATGTGGTGACGGCATTACCAGACCCGTCCTCCTTGGATATCTCCAGGTTGAGAGGAACCTCAGCTTGCTCATCTGCCATCGTAATTGAAACAGTAGACAGGAAACTGTGGGATCGCGTCAGTGGCAAATTCTGGATTTCCGACAATGACGGCATGGTGTCACTTGTATGCATACTTGACTGGGTGTTGTATGATGTACAAAAAATCGATCCGGGTTGGGTTGTTATTGCATATGTAGATGGAATTGGTGCAGCGACGGAGGAATAAACCACGCCATTGGAGGACCTCAGCACACTACTCGTACCAAAGAGAGTACCAACACCACTTGTGACTCTTGCTTGGCAATAAGGGGGGATTGTTGTTCCCGCGTGTGCCCCTTTTTTGGAGTAGTCCACCGCGTCTCCTGTTCAGAAAAAAACAAATCAGTTGAGCTCATATGATCCAGTTGATAAAGTAAATGTAAGTGCATCAATGCCATTCCTTACCCAAATTATAAAGTGATGGAAAAAAGGGGACACAAAAATCCAAAGTATAAACAAGACGTACAGCATGCAGGCACAAAAAAAAATCACAACAAAATGAAAAAAAGAAAAATCACTTCCATGCAAAAAAAAAAAAAAAAAAGGAACATGCTAGCCTTGGATGAGAGGTAGCATTTCAAAATGGCATTTAAGCGACAGGTCTGCAATGTCACTGCACTGACCTGCATCGGAAATCTTTGCGGAAGAAAGATCTACGGCACCGTCTGTGGTGCCAGTGAAATTATAGCTGTTCTTACTCTTGTAAAAAAATAGGCCGGCTTCTGCCAGGTTGGTGTCCGACATTGAGGGTTTGATTCCGCCGAAGCCCCTGGCGCCGTATGACGATCGACCGAATTGGTAATGGTCATCGCGATATCCAAAACGGTCTTCGGGCAGAGGAGTTGTGGGCTGCTGTGACGTGCAGCTTCCTGCAAATGGGAGCTTGTAGACAACATCACAGCACACTGCTCTTTTCCCCGCAGTCAGATCGACCGGTTTGCCGTCATCCTCCGTGATGACAGTTGTGAGAACCTCTGTCGAAATGGCGTCCATGGATACCAGAGTATTGAATGCTTTTGCCGTGCTCAGGTCAACAGCTCCTGCCACAGATGTTGTACTTGTCGTTAATCCGTTAGCAACGCAACCGGCAATGGTGCTGGGTGCCATGGTTACAGGTGGTGTTTGGAATGTTCCACCACCAGTTGAGCCAACTGTGAGATTTATGGGGATCTCGCCAGAGTGAGTGGGAGGCTGATAATCCACTGACCGGTATACAATTTGAGAGACGGGTTCAAATGCTTTATTTTTTGTTAGCTGCAGTGGGGCTGAAGATGTTTGAGAGGTTTCTAAACTGTCACATCTCTGGATTGTAGCAGAACACGTCACTATGGTGATGCTGTCAGTCATGATTGAGAAAGTGGAGGATTCAGAACTGAGGTTTACAACAGCTGACTGTACAGCACTGCTTTGGCGACTGACATCAGCTGCTAAAGGCTGTCTGGACTCCGGGCCAGCAGACAGATCCACTCCATTTATATGTGAGGCTGCCTCGGGCTTCATAGTCCTCAGATCCACCACCTCACAAGGCAAGGCTGCCTGTCCATTCTGGACAGGCAATTGGGTCTTTGGTTTCTCCAATGATACTGGGATACCAGTTGCCCTCGGAACTGGCACAGGTGGTGGCGTCCGTTCATGAACAACAGAGACGGTGGTTCTTTGGACCTCTGTGGTAACCACTTGAGAGATTAGATTCGGCAAGACCACGGGAGGGTCAGCGGAGGCCGACACGGCCTCGATGATGTGACACGAAGTCGAAACGTGTTTTTCCGGTCCGCATATCTCTTGGTTCTCGATGGATTCAGTCACTCTGGTGTAAGCCAGAGGCACCCTAGTTGTATGAGGTGGTGGTGACTGCTGATATGAAAGTGGTTGAGCCTGTGATTGGTGATAACTAGCTTGATGGGTAGTTGATGCTGGGCCAGTATCAGAGGGGGCTTGGGTTGAAAGACTGTCTACCGGAGAGCTTGGCTGAGACGGGAGTGTGATAACCACATAGGTATCTCTGTTTCTTGCATATCTCGGAGAAGAAGGAGACTTTGGCGAGGATTGAAAGATCTTGCTCTCAGAAGGGCTAAGGTTCAAAGCAATTTCATTGGACCCTGTGGGAAGCACAGTAGGTCTTGGCGGATGCGAGGAATGAGCAGGGGAGGACGGCTGCGAGCAAGGCTTCGGTGCAATGGGTGGTTTGCCGCCATGTCTGTGGCTTTCGCCGATACCTGCCGGAATGCAGGGCTTTGGAGGAACGGGAGGCGGGACATGAGGTTTGTATGTTGGCGTTATTGATTGTTTCGAAGTCGTGGTCACTGTCTCCGGCCTGACTGACACGGTTGAAGTCTGGGGTGGTAGCGGAACTGGAGGTTTCCTGGGAAAGACTGTCGGTTTTTGTGGGGTCGGGGGAGGCAATGGTGACTCAAGGGGTGTATCTGCTTTTTCCTGAGAATTAGCCCTGCGCAAGACACTTGGCTTCGGGGGGATTAGTGGGGCAGTTGAAACGATGCTCGGGGTACCATGTGCATACTGGGGGACAGTAGGCAAGACGGTAAAATTTGCAGTTACAGGAGCAGATGTAATTGGAATTGCACTTGATAGGTCTACAATATCAGTCTGGGGTGATGTGACTGGGGGGAGTGTTTTCTGGTCTAAGGCGGAGGGCGGAGATGTAGTTTCCACAGTTGTTGATTTGACCATTTCCTCCTCCTTTTTAATACTTTCTTCGTCGGAGGACAATTCTCCTGAGGAACACTGCGTGACTTGTAGGTCTGGGATTGGGTAGAGAGCCCTTCGAGATGAAGTGGTCTCTGTTTCTTGATCTTGCGGAGTCGGACTTGCTCCAGGACTCAAGACCTTTTTCATGAGTTCCTGGTATGCACTTTCGGCATCTAACAAAGGTTTTCCATCTTTTCCCAAAGTTACTGTCGCGACGTTGGGAATGGTATTCTCAGCGGGCTGTAACACGATATCTGGGTTAGTACTTTCAGTTTTTTGTTGTATGTTTTGGTATTCCTGTTCGAGTTTCATAAATTCTTTCCTTTTCTTAATCATGTCTTCATAAACTTCATCTGGGGATCTCAGTTTCTTGGGCTGGCTAGGAACGCTGATCTTTTCTGCCTCTCCAAGATCATCTGTTGAATTATCCATGACAGATGCATAATCTTCAATAAGCATACTTCCATAAAGAGCCGTCTTTCCTGGATCGAACTCAACATTTTCAGCGGTAGGAGATTTAGACCTCAATATTATCTCCTCATATGCTTCATCAGCAGATCTGAGGGTTTTTTGCTGTGATTTGTCAATGTTTTTATCTTCTGTTGGAGAATGTAGGGCCACCGATACGGGAAGTTGATATGTTTTCTGAACCGCTGCAATCTTTGCAGCGTGAATTTCAAACCCTTCAGGATCTGAATCGATACTTGGGGAGAAATCAGAGCAGGATGATCGTCTGATTTCTTCCATTTCTGCCTCTTGCCTAAGTTCTTCTGTGGGTGAGGCATCTTCAATCGGTGAAAGGTTACTTGGGGGAGTCATTGAACGGTCGCGCCTCCGCTGTCCTCGAACCTCTTCTTTGTCTCGCTTTGCCTTTTTACCGGCTCCTCGTTGCTTCTCCTGCTCCCTGAGTAGCTCTTCCTCTTCCCGCAACTCTTCCTCCTCTGAAGAGTCTTCTATCGTCGGCAGCATTTGTCCAGGTTGTCTGTGTTTAGCTTTTCTGTGCTGCTTGCTCTCGCTGGAACGAACGTGGCCGGGACTACTGTCGCTGTCTTCATCCAGTGAGGACAAGGACGTTGGCGATGTGCCTGGCGTAAAACTGGATGCGTGTAGACTGGATGACCCCTCCCCTTTTGAACGATCATCTGGTGAATCAGTCAAACATTCCATCTCGGGCTCGATGTCAACTTGAGTTACACACACGGGGCTGCTGGTTGTGTTCAATTGCATGGTTTGAAATTTGCGAACGGCAGTACCTCTTTGACAATCGTCTTTGAGCTCTGGTGGATCAACTTTGACGACTTGAGCTTTCTCCAGAGAGATTTGAAGCTCTTCATCATCAGTGGGACTTATGGAGTTTTTCTTGGATAACCGCTTGGCTTTTCCTGATGCACTCTTCGCTGCAGACTCTGTTTTCTTCTGTTCCATTTTTTTCCTCTCTTCTTGTCTGATCTTTTGACGAATTAGATTCTCCTCATCGGATGGCGAGGCGTCCTCATTTTCGCTCATTTCTATGATCTGTTTGCGGATGAATTCCTCATCATCCCCTGACATGGGACTCTCTTTGCTAAAACTTTCACTGCTATCATCCAGAGAGTCCATCCTGACGTCTAGCGGCACCAGTAGCTTTTTCTTTGTGCTACTTTTGTTCACATCTCTGTCGTCTTCCGAGCAGGGCGAGTCGGGAGAGAGGGGAAGCACCTCGAGTTTACGTCTGGTCTTTAGTGTGTCCGTTTGTTTCTCTTCATCGCCCTTTACTTGCGCTTCAAGAATGGGCAGGACTGTGCTTTCCAGCTTGGCCAGGTCTGAGGGGCTGGTCGGACTCCCCACCTTGGTGGCACTTTCAGGTTGTTTCAGTTCTTTCAGGGTCTCCAACTTCTCCACCTGTTGGATTTAATCACGATAATGGAATAAGTTTAGAAAGGTACAGCCTTGATGTGTACCGTGTACAATACTACCACACAGAACAACTACTGTAGACTTTCCATTGACTAAGCTAAATATTGGTCACCTCAGGCTTTGTATCTTCACCAAACTGCTCGCCCTGAAGGTCAGGTGGGGGCTCGCTTTTCTCCTTCGAATTACCATCGTCATTCATTTCTGTGGTCTGCTCACAAACTACAGCATTTGGGATTTGGGGTTCGGCTATGAGGGCTGACGCTGCTACTCTAGACAGGTTGCTATTTTCAGAATTTGATATGAAAGTAGTTTCCTGGATGTTGTCTGTGTCAGGTAATGAGCCAAGCCTATTTTTGTTTGCATCTTTTTCACAGTTGGAGTCTTTTTCCCCGTTGAATTTGTCGAGTTGCTGCTCCTCACTGCTCGATTTTGTGTCTACGGGGATCTCAAGAGCCTCTGGGGTTATTTGTGTTTGATTCTGAACGTGCTCTTTGGTTTTGACTTTATCTTGCTCATCCGAATCTGCCCCCGCCATTTTGTCTGACTCTTGTTCTTTCTGCAAAATATTCATTGGTGGCTGCTGCTCCTCTTTTGGCATTACAATCTCAGATTCATCTAGAGCTTTTTTTGTCTCTGTTGACTTCTCAGGGGACAAGGCTGTTTGAACACGGTTCTCGTGAACAGGAGGTGGCTTATCAGTTGTTCCTGGGTCGGTCTGTTTAAGAATTACTTCACCGTGGCTGTCCCCGAGATTGTTTTTTGCACTTTCCAATTCCTTTTTATCAATTGCACAAATGTTTTCAGTTTCAATAGACGATTGTTCTAAAACTACCTCTGTCCCAGTAAGAGGTTTCTGCTCTTCCTGTTCTTCAACAGGATTTATCGTGTCAGCTTTCACCTCCGAAACTCTATTTTCAAGAAATGTTCCCTCTTCAAAGCTAACACCATCACACTTTATCTCACCATCCATCTCTTTGTTTTCAATCGTTTGTCTTTCGACGCCCGTCACCTCAGGAGTGTTTTTTAGTGTTTCTAACTCTGCTGAATTTTCGCCACTAACTTCAACAGATACTTCCTGATCAGCAGTTTTATCTGAACCGTTACTCAATGCTTTTTCAACCAATGTGTCATTTGATGGGAAAGGATTTGATTCTGTTATACCCGTAGTTTCTTGTGCTTTCTCTACAAGTTTGTGTTCCAACAAATCAGCCCGAGTTGTCTGCTCAAGAGTTGAGTCTGACTGATTTGTAACTGACGTCACAGGGTGTTCTATGCATTTTGATGCATCTGACTGTATTTCAAGTTCTGGGCACTTAATTACAGGTTCTGGGCCCTTAATTTCAGGTATTGGTGGTATATTTTCATCAACTTCAACAGAAGGATGAGAAGCATCCTCTTTGACTATACATGTCTCTTCTATTGGTTCAGTCATTACACCTTCAACCTCAGTTTTAGGAGTAGTTGTGCTGTCTACTGTCTGATTTGGTGCCTCTGTTGAATGTTCACTTCCTATTTCTTTGGTCATTGGGGATTCTGCTCCTGAATTAAATTGAGGAGTAATTTCCTGTGTGACTGAGGCAGGTTCAGGCTGTAGTGAATGGATTTCACTTTCTATCAAGGGGGCTACACTCTCAATAACAGTGCAATCTTTGTTTTTTTCTTCAACGGACACCTCATTAAAACCGGAGCTAACTACAGGGAGGTTTTCTACTACCTTTTCCTCAATTGACTCACTGACAATATGTGGTTGATACTCATCTGACCCCGTCACTGTGTTGGCATCATTCAAGCTACCCTGCTGCAGCTGCTCAATTGCTGGTATTTCCTGTTCTATTTTGCCGGAGCTCTCTTGCTGCTGCTCTTGAATTTCAACTACAATGGGAGCTGCACTTTCAAAGACGTTTTGAGAATGAACGACAAGTTCAGGAATGTGCTCGGTTGGTTGTGATTGATCAGAAGTACCAACAGCATCATGTGATGTTGGTGCAGGTGTGGCCGCTACCTTGGTTTCGGGGGCGGATGGGGTTTGGTCTGCTGCTGCTGATTCTACGACAATGGGTTTACTATCTACAGCAGCAGGGGTGGGGGTGGAGGAGGGAGCAGGAGCAGGCGCTGGCTTCTTCGGGGAAACCGTGTCGTCCAGCTGACTGGCTCGTTTCGTCTGGCAGTTGAGGCAAAGCCATTCGGTCTGAAATGGAAATGACAGAAATCTGATCATCGTCTATGAAACTCTACTCAAGATTCAAAGAAACATCAACCTCCTTTAAACCTACACAGTCATTTTCCACGGGTATTGACCTCAGCACCCACGGGAGCTCGTGACGACAGCAATGACACATGCGGAGCTTTGATAAGAAGCGTGACGAGTCATTCTATCTCCCCGGATCAGCACTGAATCGTTCCGAGTGCCAGACTATCTCAACTAAAACAAAGTACGGTGAAGGTCAATGCAGCTTAATCTAGACGAAGGATCCGGTGTCGGTTTTACCTGTCCAAATTTAGATCGAAGCTGGCATGGAGACAGGAAGGGTGTGACTGATGGATGGAGGATGAGAAAAATATTTAATATTTAAAATACTGCTTGGGAGCAAAACTGTGGGTGTCTCTACGTGCTCGATTTTACAATGCAGTTTTTATCTGCAGATCGATGGCCTTTGGGTTCAGAACCATACAGGCCAAGAGGGAAGATAAAATTTTACATTGTCATCAACAACTCTCTCACACCATCACCGATGTAATCTTTATTGTGTCCTTACTGCAGTATCTCACTACCCACTCAATTCAGCTAAAATGAGCGTCTTAAAAAAACGACATTGGCCAAAAAAGATCTTAACACTAATAAATGCGGTAAATTTATGGATGTGACAAAAAGCTAATGTAATTCTGAGCTGATTGATGCAAGTCCAATGTGTATGTTGTGTAAAGGAGGCCATTAAAGAGATGGCGATGTTATTACCATAATTTGTTAATAAGGGTTGATCAGGAGGATAAAATGGTTTTGGACTTCGTGTGATGTGGCCCTCTTAAATATTTTCTCCCATTTCCGCCTGAGCGGATGTCGCAGCTTGCGCTGCCCAAAGGTGCCGTTGACGTGACTCACAAGCTTTTTGAGTCACGAGTCAGATGGTGCACACTGCCGTCCAGATCCTTTCTGACATCCCATCGTCTTTATCGTGTATACTCCTCCACCCCACGTTAGCGTCTTAGCTGTCGTCACTGATGACAGCTCAAAAAGAATCATAGGAAAGAATTCAGTCGATTTCTGTGCACAGTTTTTCCTCACTGATGCAGTTTTTCTTCCTCTCGTGTAGGATGATGTGCCAGACAATCCGTCCACGCAACAAACTTACTGTTTCCACTCTGGGAGCGCTGCCATCGTGGCTAAGTGCATTGGGGAAGGGGGAGGGGAGCAAGCAAGCGGAGTCGGTCAGGATGTAAACACAACAGGCTGTGCTAACGAAACATGACCGGTGCCAAAAAAATTGGTGTATTTTACAAAGCACAGCCCTTCTGCCTCAATAGCACTAAAGGTTCTATCTGCTAAATACATTTAAAGGCACATTCGCGAATAATCTCGGGGGGGACATTAGAGGACGTGTATGTGTTTTGAAAAGCGAGCTGACCTGAAATTGCTTTTGTGGCAGCTTACTATTTTTATACATGTGGGCCTCCGGGGCATGTGAGGGGAGTGCTGTGAGGCAGTCTGTGGAGAAACGATGGGCGGGGTGGGGCATCGCAGATGCAGGGCAACCTTGATTGAATGTGAAAAAAAGTTGAATCGAAAAAATTGATGGATTGTTCTTCCGGTCTTCCACGAGTATCGATAGGGATTACAAGCACCTGACCGGAGGATCAAGTCTCAATAAAAATAACAGGATTCCTGTTGGCCTCTAAATCCTTTTAGGAAACTGGGATTAAGCCTCTGGCCGCCCACGTGGACCCCTTTTCATTGTTTCCCAGCCGACGCCCATCTGTGAAGTCGACGAGCGTGTTTCAGGCAGCATTGTCTGATATATACGTATGGCGTCACGTCTTTGTGACTCATCTGGAGCAGGAACGCGGCGGCCTAGATCGGAGTGTAACAGCGTCACCCGTTCCGTCGACGCAATTACTGATGTTCGGCTGACTGATTGCACGGCTCGTCTCCTCGTTACATTTGCAATTAAAGCCTCGTGCTAAATGTGATGGAAATTCAACTTTCTTCCGACAGCACTGACTGAAAACGTGGACACCTTGATGCTTTGTGTTTCGATAAAGATAATGGAGTGAATACAAGGGAATTGATTTCCCGGGGAGGTCATTTCCAGTTAGTCTTAAAGCTCTCGGGAATACTCAGAAGATTACAGATATGAGTGACGAAATCTCACTCCGGATAACGACGACGCAATTACATGACATCAGGATTGCTGACAAATATTTTGATGATTTTTCGCATACAAGGACCAAGAGTCACCTTTTTTTGGAATGGGTTCAGAATTCGGATTTCAAGCTTAAATTAGTGATTCAGTAAATCGTTGTCGATAGCAGGCTTATTTCTTGATAAGGTCGTTTTACAATCAGGAACTAGAAATTAGAAGAATACAAAAATACTGTTAATTACATGCAATATTAAGGAAAATTGCTATTTTGGAATATATATGTCTTTAGAATTATCTGTCATTGTTTTTTAGGGGGATATTTTATGTAAAGTATTTGTGGTATCGGTACTTGGTATCGGTGACTACTGTGACTACAATCAGGAAGTAGAAATCAGAAGAATAGAAAGATACTGTTAATTACAGGAAAATTGCTATATTGGGTTGAATATGTCTTCTGTTATTGTTTAGTGGTATCCGTACTTGGTATCGGTGACTAATTCAGAATCGAACATGACTACTTTCAAGACATTCAGACAAAGATTCAGGTTATTCGGGTATCAGTTTTGGGTTTCTAAAAAAGGTTTCAATCCAGGGCTGAGGATTTGAATGCTTTGATATACAGTCCTGCCTTGGATTGCTATAAACAAAAGGTGAAGGATATCAGAATCCTTCCATTCATCAGTATGCGTGCGTCCCTTGACGGACACCCTGATACAGACGAGAAGGATTGCTATGCAAGAAACAGCCAACGTCAGCATGTTTTTGGACTGGATGCCACAAAAAGCACTCGAGCGAAAACCCTTTTTGGCCTGCGTTCTTTCAACATGCTGATGCGCCGCCATCGTGTTCCATCTGGTCTTGGCGAGCCGACACACAATGTGGAACCGTGAGGGGAAGCGGGTCAAAGGCGTTTGGTTTCCGTGTCACTATCCGCTCAGCTCAATGGATAAAAATTCTACGATAGTTGTGTTTAACCGCACACGAAGGCATTATTTGCTCTCTGGGTTGTGTTGAGCATTTTGAGTGCTTCTTAATGGCTAGATAACCATTTAAACAAGCTTGTTTGTCTTATGACCTCACTTTCCTCTCTGTGGTGTTAACGGTAGTGTTTGTGAGTGTTTCTTACCTCTCCTAAATGGGGAGTGGGGTTGAATCCACAAAGATTGCACACACTCGTCTTACAGTCAGTGCAGAGACTGTAGTTTGGCGCTTCTGATGTCCCCACATTCAGCTCCGCCTTGCAAAGAGGACAGCTTTCCTTAGTTTGGGAGGCTAAGTCCAAGCTGGATTCTCGCGCAACGGATTTGGTCCTTGGTGGTTTTCTGAATTTGGCCGGTGGGGTGTCAGGAGCAGAATCCGAATCAGGGGGAGAGCCCGGAGCAGAGAATGGAGAGTCGGGCGGGGAGCCAGGGCCGGAACCGGGTTCAGAGTCTGGCGGTGACCCCGGTGGAGAATTGTCTGGTTTCTCTTCCTCACCGGTGACGAGATTGGTGGCCGAGTTGAGGAGGGATGAGCCGAAGCTGAACATCTGCGAGGCGGTGGCGGGAGGTTTTGCCGCTTCTGATAATCCACTGAATCCTCCGAACAGCTTCCCGGCGACAGACTCCTCCTGCTTTGGAGCCGCCTGTGCTTGGGGCTTGGATGAGTCCATCAAT
The DNA here is from genome assembly GCF_033458585.1 of Syngnathus typhle. Classification (NCBI taxonomy): domain Eukaryota; kingdom Metazoa; phylum Chordata; class Actinopteri; order Syngnathiformes; family Syngnathidae; genus Syngnathus; species Syngnathus typhle. The sequence goes on from NC_083758.1 coordinate 2,880,012, forward strand.
CCACCAAAACCGCCAAATAGTTTTCCAGTGACAGACTCAGCAGCTTGTGTGGAAGCAGCAGCCGGCTTGACTGAATCGGTCAAGCCTCCAAAACTGATGCCTCCCAACCCACCGAAGAAACTAGACTCCTGCTTGGCCTTAGCCGGTGACTGCTGGGGGCTGGCCTTCTGTTGAATGGGGCGGCCGGTCTTGGGATCGATCTTGGGGGAGCCTCCCAATGAGGAGCCTGGAGAAAGCGGCCCTGGAGAGCTAGCACCTGGAGATTTCTGCCTTGGCGTGGTTGGGGGCGTCAAACCTTGGTCGGTGGTGCTTTGCTGCTTGATGAGCAGCTTGCTGGGTTTTCCTGAAGCCTGTTTCTGTGGCGAGGGCGGGGCCGAGCCTTGTTTGGGTTTTGTCATACCCGGGGGGTCCATGCCTCCCATTGCTCGTTCCATCTGGCAGTTTAGACACAACCATTCTTTACCCTGTGTGGCATAAGAGAGAGGCTTTTGTTAGAAGATACATACTTTATGCTTAATACCGTGCTAAAACAAAACTCTTACTGCTGAGTCCGGGGGACTGAATCCACAAAGGCTGCAGACCTGGTTCTTACACTCAGTACAATGACTGTAATTTGGCGGGTCCTTAGATCCAGTATTCAACTGGGTAGTCTTACACAGTGGACAAAGCCCCCCGGCGGGCTTTGCGGCACTCTGTTGACTCTTGACAGCATCTCCGGGTCCAGCCCCAGGCTGCGTTGGTCCTTGCTGTTTGGGTCCAGGCTTGCCAGGTTCTTTTTGCTGCAGAGGACCACTTTGACCCTCTCTAGGTGCTTGTTGGCCTGGTGGACCTTGACCTTGTCTGGGACCCTGCTGACCAGGTGGTCCTTGACCTTGTTTGGGTCCCTGCTGACCTGGTGGTCCTTGCCCTTGTCTGGGACCCTGCTGACCTGGTGGTCCTTGACCTTGTCTGGGACCCTGCTGACTTGGTGGTGGTCCTTGACCTTGTCTGGGACCCTGCTGACTTGGTGGTGGTCCTTGACCTTGTCTGGGACCCTGCTGACCTGGTGGTCCTTGACCTTGTCTGGGACCCTGTTGACCTGGTGGTCCTTGACCCTGTTTGGGTCCCTGATGACCTGGTGTTCCTTGACCTGGTCTAGGTGCTTGCTGTCCAGGAGGCCCTTGTCCTGGCTGCCCCTGGCCTTGTCTGGGAGCCTGTCCAGGAGGTCCCTGAGCTGATTTGGGTCCTGGGCTTGCTTGTCCTTGCGCAGGTTTTGGCCCCTGACCAGAAGGACCTTGACTCTGTCTTTGGGGCCCCCCTTGTGGTGAACCCTTTGGACCTGATCCTTGTTGAGGGCCTTTGCCTGGTGGCTTCCCTCCCTGATTGGTACCAGGTGCAGCTCCTTCCTCCTCCTCCCCAAACAGCCCAAACTTGGGCATGTTGACAGAGTCGCCCATGGAGGATATAGAGGAGGACACTGAGGAGGTCATGGATGACATGGCACTGAGGGGGTTGGCCCCACTGAGAAAGCTGGAGCCAAACATGCCGGATGACTTGCTTTCAGAGTCTTTGGGCTCCTGCCGGAATCGGGACTCAAAAAGATTGAGTGATGAGGGACTGCGCCCTGTGGCAGGCCTGCTGGGGGTACTCTGGTTGAAGGCGTCTACCGTGCGACTCTTACTGAGGCCGGCCGGGGCCCTGGCGGTTCCCGGTTGCTGGGATCGCTGCTGGACACCAGATTCCGACGGTCTTGGGGAGATAAAAAGAAAGGTTTGTTCTTAATAAAGATATTGTTCGGGGATATTGTTCACATTTAGCGTAGCGCTAGTGTTGTAGTAATAATGCGCGTTAATAATAGCGGCCATTTCAACATGGATATGTAGCATGTCGTCGCCGTGGGCTAGCGCTAACAAGTGAACACGGCTGAATGACAGAGAGTGTACATCACGGAGATGAAGAGGCGGCTTTGTTAGCTGAGGCAAGAGGGAACCAATTTCCACGCGCTGCGAGGAGCAAATTGTTTGTGGTATTCATTATGCAATATATCGGCCTACATTGCCGTGTAGTATTGTCAGACTGTTACAGTAAGGCACAATCCAGCGCTGCTCATTTCAGCACCATGGACAGGGAAAACCAGACAGATGCTTCAAATTAAAGGAGGGAAGTCTGAGTGGGAAGTGACATTCACACTGTGCTTCTATTTTTAGTCGTTAATATTGATGGACCCCGACTATCCTTGTTTGCTACCCAACATAACATATTTCAATTAGGGTTGATTAAAAGATCGGTATCAAGCATTTTAATGCTTTTAGTTATCATTTGTAGTCTCCAAGCCCCTCCCACTCTTTAGCCACACGCCATTAAAATCCAATCTGGACAAATTCATTAGCAGATCAGTCTAATTGACAACATTAACGTGGATACAAGCGACCATTTTGTGTTGTCATTCGTGACAAAAACAGACAACAAAACTGGATGGTGGTTTTTCTTTTTTACCCAACAGGCCTTTCGATCATTTGGCACAAATGCTGGGGGTGTGTCTCTTTCTCTCTTGATGTGACATAAACAATCCGGATAGTATCCTTTTCAACGGCTCTGTGCGAGTATTTACGCGTGCATCCGTGTAGAAAAAAAAAATGCAGCATCGACACACAGCTCCACACAGGCTGCTGAATGCGTGTCGTCACATAGAAAGGATAAAGAGGCGTTTTTATGCATTGCTGATAAGCCATGAAAATTGGCTTTAATAATGAGATCACGTCTGGGTGGATTACAAAAATGGGCGTGAGCTCTCTGCTCTCAGCCTCAACACTTTACTCGGTTAGGGTGGATATTTTTGTTTATATATACATATTTTGAAAAAGCAAGATTGGTAGCAAGAGTAATACTAAGCCCTGCCTTCGTGCTGCCGCGGCACCCCCGGGCTGCCTGCCCTGCGCCCTTGACATCACCGCGGCGAGCTGCTTCCGCTGCTCCTCGCTCAGCTCCGCCAGGTTCACCGGATCCCCGCCAGGGACTCGCACGAAGCCCCCGGCCCCGTCGGGTGCCAGCCCCTCGGGTAGCCCTTGCAGCGGGCCTTCGCCTCCTCCTTCCAGGCTCGCCTCGTTCCCCATGATGCAACCCCTCCCGAGTCCGTCCTGGATCGATGCGTCGCCGCGACCCGAGCCCCTTACTGGCGCCGCGGGTTTTAGCTCCGAAATGCGCAGCGGAAACGGCCTGGTTGCATCTCACACGGGTTTTATCCGTTTAATGGCTATTTTTCCACCAAGAGCTGCCGTTCCACTGAGGTTTGGTGCCTGCTGCGTAGAGCATCTCTGCAGCTTTACACACCAGTCATCAGCTCTCCGCGACTGGGGGTCTTCCGTTTCACTCCCTCCACAGCCTCCAATTATGACATCCGGATATTTTTCCAAAATAAAATCTCAATTAAGTCTCATTCCTGCCTATTTCACAACGTGTTTGCGTCATATACATTAAAGAAATAAATAGTAAACACATTAAATAAATTTTGAATTCTATAGTCCATGAAAAGGGTGACACGATCACATTTACAATGCAATATAGAGACCGCTTCCGCATTCTTCATAAAAACAAAAATAACTTGACGCTCTCAGTGCTGACTGCGCATGCGCCGTCTTTGACAGGTGAACTGGATTCTTCAGTGGAGCAAAATGTGTCGTTAAAGGGGAATTACCCACACAAATGCGTTAGATTGAGGTCCATTATTGTCACAGTTTGGACAGCACGGTAAAATACTTCAATATAAAATCTCTGTGTGTGCAAAAAAAGATGATATAATAAGAGCAGGTGAAGTGTGATAAAGCAAGATGTCCAAAAGGAGAGCATATCCACAGTAGAGATAATAAACAGTAGCTGTGGAGAATGACTCATATTACGAATAATAATTCACTGCCTTGGCTTGTTTCTTTGGCAATTAAATGTCATTGGTTGAAATGATAAAAATATATTTATGTGCAGTGCAATTGTGATTAATTCCTGGTCTCCATTGAAAATGAGACTCCTTTCATCACACGGTAAGAGCAATAATAAAATAATGTGTTGCAATTGTATTTTACATGCAAAGAGGATTACAGCCGAACACAACACAACACAACGCGTCAGCTTGACTAAGCGTCAAGCGGATGTGTTGCGACACGGCACAGAAAAAACCCCGAATTTGCTTCATGCGTGCGTGTGTGTGTGTGTGCGTGTGTGTGCGTGTTTGCGTGTGTGTGCGTGTCGCTGCAGGACACATGTGTCCTCTATGCATGGAAGCAATACAGCACCCTCAAGAGCCTTGGAAAGAGGCTTGACTGGCTGATCATGTATATTTTCTTTATCCTCTTCCAAAAGCAAAAAATACTGCATTTCTTTTTTCAGTTGTGACCATAGTCTTTATTTATGTCCAGATATACATTACACTGCCCCCTAGTGGCTAAGGCTGTATGTTTCTATAAATTACAATTACTGTAGAGTGCTACGATCGATTCGACTGTTCTCCAAATGTACTTAGGCCAAAAAAAAAAAAAACACATTGAACCATATCAAGCATCTAACTGCTAAGACTCAGTATTGTGTGTGTGTTTGTAAGTCCATGCAACATGACTCTAGTAACCAGATAGCAAACAGTACACACCGTTCATTAAATTTGAATAGCTCAAATGTGACAAAGAAAAAAACTGCAGGGTTCAAATATAAGCTTTTGCAAACCAAATGTTTTAGATAGCCTAAATATGACAAAGAAAAAAAACTGCAGAGTTCAAACATAAGCTTTTGCAAACCAAATATTTTCAAATGATAAAATCAAAGTGTTGCAATTTCAAAGTTACATACCTGGGACTCACAACAGGCGTATATCCTTGCGGCGTCTGCCGGGACAGTGTGCGAGCGATCACTGCCGCATTCCCGCTGAGCCTCACTCATCCCGCTTAGCGCCTAATTCCGCCCCCGGCTTCACCCGCCACTGTCCGTCCCTAAAAATAAAGTGACGTTAGGAAGGAAGCTCCACACAGCAGCAAAGTCAACAGCGGCATGTGAACAGGAAGTTGTACTGAGGTGTTGCTAATCCTCTTTTATGGTCTAAGGCCTGATCTGTTTTCCTGTACACTCACTGTAGTCATTTCTTTACTGACTGTCAACTTGCTGTACCATACCGGTATATATATTTGTAATTTTTTGCTTGTGAATTCAAATTGAATTCAAATTGTCTTCACTTTTAATAACCTATTGCTACTGGGACATTACAATTAAAATATTGTGAATTTCTCAGGAACTTTTGAGTGAATCACATTTTTCTTTGTATTGATGCAGTCGTGATACTTTTGGGAAAAAAATAAAATATAGTTACAGTAAATATCTCCTCCTCCACACTGACTCACTGTTATCGGATGAGCTGCCATTTGATTGGCGAATCCAAAAGAGAGGACACACTAAAAAAGAAATGAATGAAAGAGTGAGTGACACACCATCTTTCCCTCCCCCTCCCCTTCTGAAAATTCATGAATTATTAATGCCACCTACCTGTTGTCACCCCTTGGAGTGCGTCATCGCCATGCATCTTGGGCTCTTTAGCGGATTCCGCGAGGGACGTGACGCCAGTGACTCACAAACCTGCGAGGGCACAAACATGCACATTGTGACGCGAAGAACTACCGTTTTTTTCCATGTATAATGCGCCCCCATGTATAATACGCACCCTAAAAATGGCATGTTGATGCTGGAAAAAAGCCTGTACCCATGTATAATACGCACCCAAATTTTGACTCCTACTTAAGTCCGTAAACGTAAAATTATTTCAGAAAAAAGATCATCTTTGGGAACAACCGGATGTTATTCTGCCGGTCAGTATCACTGCGCATGCGCTAGCAAACTCGATAGCGAAGAAATGTTTCGGATTTGTGTAGGGTACATTGTGACAGCAATCGAGCTGGTGATCGAGCAAGCGTCTGATACGAGAGCATTGCGTTCGTATGGAGCGTGTTTGAAGTGAACAGCAGAGAAGAAAGCGCATCTGTAATGGCGGCCTCCGTATGATATCCAGATTAAAAAAAAATAATAATAAATAAATAAATAAAATAATAAATAAAAATTTGTACCCATGTATAATGCGCACCCCAGATTTTAGGACAATAAATTAGTTAAATTTTGCGCATTATACATGGAAAAAAACTAACTGCATTCAAATGATAAAATAACAATTGACTCTGTAGTGCTTGAAGAAAACCTTTACACTTGTTTAAGATGTCATCTTCCATCCAACCCCCATTGGTTGCTATGACAGCAGCTGCCACTCACCTGCAGGGCTCCTAATGAGGCACATCACTAGGCATCGGACTCCCTGTGATGTCAGTTTTGGTCATTAGATATTACGTTTAGAAGCAGTTATTAAAAATTGAAAAAACGACTCGACTGAATTTAGTTTTGATATACAAATACAGAATACAAAAAACATTGAAATACTGCTTGTTTCTCCTCATTTGTTGTTTGAAAAGAGTACGTAAAAGACATAATAGTTTGAGTTTCATTTCTTAACTCTCGAACAATTATCGAACACAGCACGAGACACAAATTATATAGGCTTGTATAATTAGTTTTGGATTCCGAAGGTCATCACTGGCAACATTTCTCATCATGACCAGGAGATGGCGACAGTGTGGTTTCTGCAGTTATGTGACTAAATGCTTAAGAGGTAAGAGATTTTGAATTTTATGACCTTTCTTTCTTTCTTTCTTTCTTTCTTTCTTTCTTTCTTTCTTTCTTTCTTTCTTTCTTTCTTTCTTTCTTTCTTTCTTTCTTTCTTTCTTTCTTTCTTTCTTTCTTTCTTTCTTTCTTTCTTTCTTTCTTTCTTTCTTTCTTTCTTTCTTTCTTTCTTTCTTTCTTTCTTTCTTTCTTTCTTTCTTTCTTTCTTTCTTTCTTTCAGTATCTCTACATACACACGACCGCCATCTCCTGGTCAATATGAGAAGTGGTGCCAGTGATAATATCCGGTAATCCAAAACAAATACTTTTGTCTCGTGCTATATTGTATTTTTGTTTTAGAAACAAAAATTGAAAATCAAACTGTTATTAGTCTTTTACTTACTTTTTCCCAGACAACAAATGAGAGAATCAAGCTGTTCAACTTTGCTATTTCTATTTTAAAATCAAAATCAAATAACGAATCGTTTTTTCTACTTCTAAACGTAATGTTGAATGACCAAAAGAGTCACAGACCCAGTTCATCATGCCTGGAACTTGGAGTCAGTTTACTTTAATAAAGAAAACTACCTCATGCTGCTCAAGGGCGGTTGCCATGGCAGCAGGAACAGTTTATCCACAAGTGCCAATCTTTGCCCGTTTGCGCCACTTGAATCCTTTTAGCACAGACCAAGCATTAATATAGTAAGTGATGTCAAGGGAACTGTGGCTATTTTTGTTTTCAAAAAAAATCTTACCACTTTGTTTTCCACTGAATTGGCCGCGTCACACATGTTCATGCAGCACTGACCTCCAAATTTCCTACCACTCAGTCACAATGATATCAAATAATGTACATACACGAGCCAACTATCCAAATGCATTACAATTAAATAAAGAAGAAATGTTTTTCACAAAGGCGGCTCGGTGGCGCACTGGCGGGGTAGCACGTCCGCCTCACAGTTAGGAGGGTGCGGGTTCGATTCCACCTCCGGCCCTCCCTGTGTGGCGTTTGCATGTTCTCCCCGGGCCTGCGTGGGTTTTCTCCGGGCACTCCGGTTTCCTCCCACATCCCAAAAACATGCTTGGTAGGCCGATTGAAGACTCCAAATTGTCCCTAGGTATGAGTGCGAGTGCAAATGGTTGTTTGTCTCTGTGTGCCCTGCGATTGTCTGGCAACCGATTCAGGGTGTCCCCCGCCTACTGCCCGATGACGGCTGGGATAGGCTCCAGCACCCCCGTGGGGACTAAGCGGTTCAGAAAATGGATGGATGGATGGATGTTTTTCACAATTTCCTCTAGAGTCTGGAGGGAATTGTGAATAACATTCTGGAATCTGGACTATTTTCTTCTTCTGCGCTGGAAAATCTGCCACCATCCATCCATCCATCCATCCATCCATCCATCCATCCATCCATCCATCCATCCATCTATTCTATCTCAGGGGTCTCAAACTCCAGTCCTCGGGGTCCTCATTCCTACATGTTTTCCAAGTTTCCCTCGTTAAACACATCTGATTCAAATGATCAGTTTATCCTCACGTTCTGCAGGAGCCTGATAATTTGGAGTTTTGGACAGTTGCAGGCACCGTACTGCAATTGTCTCATGTAGCCGCAAGAGGGCGACATCGCATTAGACTCTTGTGTTAAAGAGAGAATTCCAACCACGGTTTAAACAATACTAACACTAACCTGGCTTCCATCATTCATGTTTGGTATAAGAGAAAAAAACAGACACTTCGTTTGTAACAGAGATGTTTATTCAGACAACCGAATGCATGCCATAAAGAATTGTGTTACAGCAGCTGCAGTCACGTTCAGTGTTCCAGTTGAAAACTGAATTAGGGTTAGACTAAACGTCCTTGATTTTCAGGGGGGGGGGGCAGCTCATTATGTTGTTAATAACATTACTCTTGTTGGCATTTGAAGGGAAGTCCTACACAAAACACTTGAGACAGTAAAAAAAAAAAAAAACTGTAGGCAGCATTCACATGCAATATAACATGTCTTCTCCTCGGGCTAACTGGATATTTGTCTGCGCTATTTCTTACAGAGATTCACAGCTAGAACTGGTTTTCTTCAGGGGAATATCTTACATCTAATTAAACAATGTGTATGGATGTGTAAGAAACCTAAAAAGTCCTGAAAAGAAAATTAAATTGTGCTTTTCGTCGCTAGGCCTTATTTATATTTATCTATATATTCTGTATTTCTATCCTGAAAATGAAACTAATTCCATCCAGTTGGTCCAAAGGTATTATTTAACCACCCCCAATATACTGACAAGCCCCACCCCAAAACAGCATAATATAAAAAAATAAATGCAACCCTTTCACAAAACGAGCAATAAATAAAGATCACATGGTGTTTCCTGTACTGTATATACACACAGAGAGAAGCTTGTCGTATATATATGTACATTAAACAAGTGTGTGTTGCGGATGTAATAAGTTACACAGAGGGGACAATGAGACCGCTGCAGTCATGTTGTGTGGCTTATATAAAAACAAATTGTTTCAGGATGTAAAAAAAAAAAGCCTGTAAAATAAGTAGCTTATTGAACACATGGATGGACAACAACATGCACGATGCTTCCCACTGTATGTGATGCGACATGGAAGATTCCTTTTTTTTTGCTTCTTGTCAGCAAACGAGTTTGTTCCATTCGGTGTTGGGGGGGGGGGGATCACATGCTCGAGTCCCGCGGAGAATGTGCTGCTTCTTTTTCATTCCGAAATAGTCCGCCATCTTCCCGTCTTAAACCGCGTTTAAGTGTGGACTAGCTTATGTACATACAAGGAGGCGCAAGTGTCCGCCGGGCCGTATCCATGGCGACCGGCTACGTCCTCGCACGTTTTTACATGTAGCTTTCCCGCTGCTAATATTCACAGCTCGTGTGCATGTCGTGATGTGTATGTAGAGGTCACTGAAAACTGAAATGAAGATAAAATCTACAGAATGTGTGCTTATGCGTGCGTGTGTGCATATGTGTGTGTATGTGCTCATCTTTGTGCTTATTTTTTGGTGTTAACCTCGCCCTCCTTCAAACGCTCCTTGGGGGTCTTTGCAGCTCGTGGGTTCTTCTATTACGTCCCTTCTTGTTGTCCTGCATGCGTCGCCACTTGGCGGCGTGCTGTGTCCCCGCCCGGGCCGCCGCCTGCCCCTTCGGACCGCTCTGCGTCTTGGGTTGGTTCTTGGGCGCCTGGACACTCAACATGCCCAAGCCGGCTTGACTTTTCTGGTTGTCGGCTCCGGACTGGAGCCAAGCTTTGCCCTGCGGGGGAGCGGCTTGCAGCTTTTGCGTGTTTGGAGCCAAAGCTTTGGGCCGCAGCGGCGGGTTGCCATTGGGCGCCTTCGCCTTCTTGGGCTTCCGCTCTTTCTTCCAAACACGATCGCAGAACTCCTCCACGGTGTTGAGGTCTGGGTGATCCAGCAGGGACAGAAAATCCCGGTACCACACGCGTTGCTTGTCGGGGGGCGGCGCCCCGGCTCCGGGGAGCCCCGGGAGGATGTCACCCAGCCTGTGGGCGGGGATGACCTGCAGGCTAAGACGCAGCAGTGGTTGGATGAAGCCGTGCTCCACCGCCTGGCAGTGGTACACGCCCGTGTCCGACTGGGACAGACTGCGGATGAGCAGGCCCTGGTCCGTGCGAAGAACCCGGTCGTCCATCTTGATCTAACAAGACACCACAGGGACAATGCGATAACATATAGCGTCAAAAATTTAAAAAAGGTTGGGTGAACTCAAACCCTTTAATTAGCGCACCTCATGCTTGCGTTCGCCACCGGGCGTCTGCAGCTGCCAGTAGATGAGCGCCCGCTGAGACTTGGGGCTGCACTCCAGGAACATGCTGCTGTTCTCCACGCCGTAGACGGTGCGGTCCTCCACGCCACCTACGCCGCCACCCAAGCCGTCGACGTCATCTGAAGAGGTGTCGACGTTAGACAGGGAACATACACCTAACGTTTTATTTATTTATTTATTTATTCATTTTCCACAAACCGTGATGCTGAAGATCTGAGCATTGGGAAAGTGGGTCTCCATTCCTGATGTCCTGTCGTCTTGTTCGCCTGTGAGGACAGAACAATCAATTTAATCCTGTACTTTCACCATTCGGCCTCTAGGGGACAATGTTTCCAAATTCAAGCGTTCAATGAGAACATTATTTCCTTCTCCTTTGCTGCTAAACTACTTTAGTGAAATGGGGATTGAATTTAATCACTGTAAACCTTCAGTGGCCTTCGATGAGCCATTTCCATGAAAGTCCTCCTTTATTCTTTTTTTAACGACAATAGCGAGAAATATCGTCAAGATTTTACCGCACTTTTCCAGTTCCTCTCGTAAAAAAAAAAAAAATGAAAGAAGAGGTGAGCCAAAGGTGAGGGAAATAAAGCAAAAGCTGCTCAGAAAATCGGGTACGACCCCACTGGGATCATTACTGGACTTCAGAGCCCAAAAGGTCCATGTCGAGCATTACGTTTGAGGGGGCTACAGGGGTGGTACCCCTAAAACTGCCTCGGCCCCATCTGCTTCTCATATTTGCAGCGTAGAAGAATGTCAGGATGCTCCTGCGCAATGTCCCGACACCTAATTACAAGGACTGAGATGTTCTGGCCCTACTTTGTGTTTTTTTCTGTTGCGCGGAGGTGGTCCGATACCTCTTGGCGGTAGGGAAGTATCTAGAGCACTCAGTGCCGTCCCAGGCGCAGTATGGGTCTCGGGCCAGGCAGCACTCGGCACAGGCTTTGCCGTAAACCTCGCAGCGGTGCAGGGACATCTGTGACACCCCCAGGGATGAGCCCAAAAACAACTGTTGCTGTGGGATGCAGGAGGCAAAATAGTGCATGAGATAACAAATATATATAGATTATAATCTAAGTATTTTTATATTATACATAAGTATTTTTTTCCATCAAGTATATGCTACATCCATCAACAATGTTAAGATATCAAGAAAAACTCAAGATTGGGGCTCATCTGGTTGAATTACAGTAGAAGTTTGGCTGCTTCCTATCAAAATGTTCAATTTAGTGTATGAGTCTGAGAAAGTTTCTTCTTTTTTTAAAAAAGCCCTTTTTTTAATAGAAAACACTCAAAGATTCATTTGAGGTCCCTTGAAAACTGAAAAATTGGAAAATACTCAAAAATCAATTATCCAGCCTGGTATCTGGGAATGTAACCATATACATATAAAGGGGGACTAGTGCCCCCATGGTACCCCCCTCTAGCTCTGCCAATGAACAGATTCCTTCGGGGCAATTCTGTCAAACAAGCCCAAATCAAAAACGTGAACATGAGAAGTTCTGAAGAATTTCGACCTGGAAACAGCATTTCAATCTGACTTTGTGTAATTTACCTGCTTGGTTGACAGCTCCATTGCAGTGATAGTGGTTGGCTCCTAAAATAAAACAACACACATTGACATTCAATTGACCCAGCTCCATAACAATAACAATTATTTACAAATCATACCCTGAAGACGGTCATTTCCTCCAACACGACCTCCTCCAGGTCATGCCAACTTTCCCTGGGGATGGTAACCACCTTGAGCACAGTGCCCATATCTGCAAGAAAATAATTCAAATCTAAAAATCCCCATCCGCTTTGTGAGTGCGCATACAGTAGCTAAGAGGTTAGCCGTACCCGTGCCGATGAACATGACGTCGTACTGGCCGTCCTCGGCTTCCACGCGGTCCACCACCAGCTGCGAGAACTGGTAGTCTACGTCGGTGCGCACCATGATGGGGCGCCCGCCGATGGGGTGCACCGGGTTGTACATGGCCGGGTGGCCCCGGGCGAACGTGATCACGTCGTCCGGGAGGTCTTTGGTGGAGTCGAAACCGCCAAAAGTTTTGCTTGGACACTGAGGGCCAGACACAGAAGGATGTTGAGTATCAAGAGATTTTGGAAAAATATTATTTTACTTATTTATTTTTTGGGGAAAAAGAGTGTGTTAAGAGTATAAAACAATGAGCCTGAATTGTGTTGGTTATTTTTCTGCCACTGGGTGGCATTAGCGTTTTATGTTGTAACAAGAACAGTATGTTTCTCTTTTCAAATTAAGAGCAAATTAATTGGAACGTGAAACTGAAAAATGAAGTAAATCGTGGATTCCTGCCCATTTTGTTCATTGGAAATTACAACTAGTCCCCAGTCTCCACATTTTTTCATTTACATCATAATAATTATTGCTAAATTGTGTTCTTGTATACTTTAAGTTTTATACTGATGCATTAATTTTCTATTTAATGACTTTGAATACTTGACCCATGGAAACTCTGGTCTTTTCAAAATGTACAAAATGTTGGACCTGACACTCACAGTTCCAGGTCGGGGGTAGGGAACCCTGCCTTGGAAGGGTACCCACTGGTATGTAGGTCCGTCCCTGTGGGCGTAGGGGCCCAGGAACACCCTCCGGATGTCGGCCATGTTGTACATGCACACTGCCGAGCCTTTGAAGATGTTGCTGCGGAGGGAGAAAATCACAAATGAGTACAGGAGACAAAACGAGACAGCAAGCAGCAGCAGCAACGGGTCGGAATATTTCTTGATTGCTTCCAGGTTTTTTTTTTTTCCCCCAACAGGAATTTTGGCCTGGAACTTTGCTTTCCAGAGCATCCCTGGAAGTCACGTCGGTGGCTTCCACTTGCTTCAGAAACCCGTGAGATCAATCAATCTTATAAAAAAGAAAAGAAAAAAGAAAGTGGAAGCCCTCAATGCGAATTTACGATCCGTCTCAGGTTATCCAAGAGGCATCGCTCGCTGGAATCGGAAATTTCCAAATGTGGGTTATTCCTGTTGAACGCGGCACAATCGCGCCACGTTCATCCATCAAATTTGATGGCAAATGACGGGAACGCAAACCTTCCAGCATCATTCTTTTGTTTCCAAGCCGCGTCTGACTAATTAGGCGAGCACACGCCGAGTCGGCAAAGCGCGGAAGATGAATGGACGAACGCTTCCGAGGTGGTAATTCAACAGAAATTCAATTAACGCAAAAGACGCGGCGGGCGCCTTTCCTCAAGAGGAACATCTGTTTGTGCGGATATTCTACTTCACACATTTCCATTCTGAACGCACACTTAATCAAACATAGATCTGTCAATGGCGGCGCCACATTAAGCAGCCATATTAAAAGAAGCTGTGCTCTATTCATCTCGGGAAAACCGGCCGCTTAGAAAACCAATTAAGTCTCTTGTACTCCCCGATGCCCCTTAATTGAATTTAATGTGCGCTTCTGCGTGTGTGTGTGTGTGTCTTGACCTCTCACCTTGAGTACAAGCTATAAAACTGATAAAAGCCATCCAACTGTGGCTGCCGCCGTGGTTCCACTGAGACGTTTTGTATCATTAGCGGTGATTGATGGTGTTTGGACTGATGTTTCCGACATATGCAAATGAGTTACATGCGATAAGAGTTATATCCGATAAGTACGACCAGATGGGGTATTTGTATTTTAGGTTTTAATCGGATTCAGGTGATCTCCTGGCTGTGAGAGGAGAAGCGCCATCTGGAGTTTTAATTTTTGCCAAAGGCTTGTTGTGGAAGAGCAGGTCTGGGTCGCATACCTGGATGTGGTGAAAACGGCATAGATGAGCGGATTCTTGGGGTCCTTGGAGGTCATTAGGAAAACGTCCTCTGAAAAAAGGCACATGGTGGAAACGTTATTCTTGAGAGCTTTTCAGAGCACGTGAAAGTCGCAGAAACTCACGCAGTTCATCAAAGTGCGTGTCGATGCCGTTGATGCCCGGTACGGCGCACATAAGCCGAGCCTTGAGGAAGGTGGTCCATTTGTTGACCAGACTGCGGTGACCTCCCATGTCGTTCTGCAGACAAAGATTTGGTAGATGTTCCCTCAAAAACATGAACGTGTTGGTCTCGGAAGGACCCACGAGAAAAACTTACCTTACACAGTTGTCCTATCCGAGCAATGGTGGCTTTACCCGTGTGTTCTCCATCCATGGCGTTCTCTTTGAAGAACAAAAAGATCTTGTCGTCCTCAGGGTTGTCGCTTTCCGGGACCAAGTGAATGCCGACGAATTTCGGGTCTAAAGGTGGAAAAAGTGAACAAAGCTGCCATTAAAGGAGTCTAAACAAAGCCACATTTGTTCAAGGGGACGTAGTTTTACACCTCTGAAAGTGATCCCCCGTGATACCCGGCGCGCCAAATCCCGGCTAAACCGCACATCCAAACCGCATTCACTCAAAGACACATGGTTATGATTGAGCCCTGTACCTTCGATTTTAAGAGTGGGAGGAAATCAAAGACCAGAGACTTCCGCTCGTAAGCGGAGGGGCGTGTTACGTCTTTCAGGGCTGTGAAAAAGACGCCTCAAGTAGGACGTGGATTTATAAGCCTCTGCTGAAGGCAGGTGCGAGACCTCTGCGATGAATCAAGCCCCTGTAGTGAGTACGTGTCATTAAATCGACACTTTCATAAATTACAAATGGAGGTCGCGTAGTTCGCTGCGTGGCATTACAAACTGGAAAGCACAAAACAACCCACAATTTTTTTTTACATTATTTGGACAGAGCATCTTTGTTATATTATCCGTATTTTCAGCACCTGTAGTTAGACAAATACTTTCCCACTTGTGACACATGAACCCCTCGATGATAAATGCCAAGAAGAATATCCCCTAGTTTCGTAATCCCCACCATTATAAGGTGAAAGATGGATGGGGGGATTAATGTCAGGACAATATGTCATCAGCGCTGCCGAGGCTTCTGGAGTGTATAATTGTTGAAGGCAGTGAAGAAGAAAAAGTGGAATTTGACTCCACAACAGGAAAACAGCTGAGAGTGGATTAGCAGTGTGGGAAAGTAAAAAAGATGGGAGGGGGGAGGGGGGCAGGCTGGCGCGACTCGAGGAAAACTTGCATCCGATGTGATGCTGAGAGATAACGCTCAATAATCCTTCTGATGCCGGCTTTGGTTTCCCGTTTGCTTACCATTGAGCCACCTGGAGTCGTGCTGCTCAGTCCTGACAGGATGGTGATCCCCCAGCGTCCGGAAAATGGCAAAGTCCCGTCCCATGAAGTCGGCCGACGTGCCAGAGTAGAGCTGCCCGTCTGGCGAGGGAAACGAGCGGTCATTAGGGAATGAAGTTGTTTGCGATCGTCGCGGCCCGAAAACCCGACTCACCGATCAGGAGCGACGCAGAGAGCATCTTGGGGTCGTAAGGACTTTTGCCGCGACCGTTCTCGAAATGCGAGGCCAGCCGGAAGATGTTGTCCTGTCAAAAGGAAGAGTCGATAAATCCTGAATTACGACACATTAGCAGTCTGAGGTTCGATTGACGAAATATCAGGAAGTGGTTGTCGACTATACTTGCTGTCTGTACAATATCTTTTGAATTCTAATGCATTACCTCGGCTTTCTTGCCCATTTCCAAGTAAGAGCAGATGGGATGGAAGGCTCCGGTGCCGCAGACAAATAAGTGGGTCTGGTTGTAGGGTTGCAGAACGCGGATGAAGTTCAAGCACTCTTTCTGGAAAAGACACGACAGGGAACATTTGCATGTGAAACTTTTTAGTCGTAAAATATCTTCGGCTATGAAAACGGTATGGAGTCTAATTGAGACAAGCGTGATGTTAGAAAATGGAGTCTAATATAGAACAGTAGAGACCAGGACTACTCTCAGGTGGGAGATTTTCCAGGAGAAAAAAATAAATAATAGCCCTGAAATTTCCGCTGCCTTTTAAGCAAATCCCACCTGTGAGAGAAATCAGGCAAATCCACTACAGAACGGGAATGTTCCACATGTTGGGGGTATTTGACTTGGCACTTAGAGACATTCCCAACGGCGCGAGGCCGTTTAGGGCCATGCTAATCAGCAGGTTTGAGCAAAGTTATTAATGGCCACATATGTTGAAGACATTCAGGATATACTTATTTGCCCTCGTTTACGAAAAGACAACATCTGTAATTTAAATATAGACAGAGAGCCGCCTTAGCTTTGCATGAATGCTAGCAACAGTCTCCCTAAACGGTAACAGAATCTGACCACACGCCCGTTTGTTTAAACTACGAAAGGAAACCTTCGGGGGCTACATGTGGAGACAGAACATTTGAACCGCAATCATTTTGTGTTAGCGTTGGACAGAACTACGCTAGCTTTGCATGTTTTCCAAATTTCGTTGTACAACTAAGTTGTAAAATGACAATAAAGGGCATTCTATTCTATTCTATTCTATTCTATTCTATTCTATTCCACTCTATTCACTTTCCTTTAGCTATGACGCTAACAGGGTGCTAGCATTGTGCCTACAGCGGCCGTTTATCTTTGTCGGTGACACCAATTCTTGTAAACTGCAAGTTTTAGACTGGATGTTTTACCAATGGACAGCATTATAATTATCATTTCCTTTTTAATCATCTTTGAGCTACACAGGGTGCTAGCCACGAGTTGCTAACTGTCATAAATCTTTGCCTCGTTCCCGTTGCTCGGAATCAGGAAAGAATATGTGACAATAGTTCATCACAATGCTTGGAAAACACTTCTAGACGTACAAAATATTCGTTAGTAAAGAAAAGAAAAAGGCTAGAGTTGCCCACTTGTTTTTTTTTTTTTTAAACTAATTGTATTCTAGCTCATGATTATTATATACATAATTGTTGACCTACAAAGTTTAAACAACTGTTAGTAATTTATGGGTAGCACCCAGTTACCTAAGATAGGTTGTTACTCTTAGGTAACTGGGTGCTACCCATAAATTACTAACAGTTGTATAAACTTTGTAGGTCAACAATTATTCTCATAAAAAAAAAAATATAAACATTTTCCTGGAAACCTTTTGATGGACAATGTAGTAGCATTGGAAATAAATAACCGAGCTTTCCCCACTCTGGTGCCACTTAGCTTTGAAGCTAAATATGTGCTAGCCACGGGTCAAAATCTATATGTGGGAATGAAACAAACAAAAAAAGAATCTTCCACGGAAAGATAAGACTTTTTGACATTTTTACTATCGACTAGTGCGCTAAACGTTTGGCCAGTGCACCCAGAGGGCCACTGTTGAGATCTTACTTGAAATATTGTGGCTGACCTCATCCGTGCATAGTCTATACACTGCCCCTTAATGATATCCCCCTCTGTGTTTCCTACTGCACACGACATGATTCTCACGCCGTCGTTTAAACGTCAATCCTTCCCCGGTGCGCTTGAAGTCGACCCCTCTTAAAATCTGACATGGGCTGTCTTCGGGTTGGACTCATTAGCAACGTGGGAGGCAGTCTTGTCATCATTGAACACCATCAACGAGTCAATTTGGAGAAAAGTCTTTTGAGGCAGATGTACAAACGGATCTGGAACTTAGTTGGAATAGAATTTAGATAAAATGTGAGTTAAAATATATGAATAAAACTATAGTGGATTTTTTTTTTTTAAAAAGGCGGGACCTGTTGCCCTTAATTTGCGGAAAAGTTATTTTCCGTTCAACTAGGCCAGACCGTTGCTTAAAATGTGATCTGAGCACAATTTTAAAGTCATGCAATGATGAAAGTTTCCATAATTTTGATTGGTAATTTCAAATCCTTCTGGAATAACTCTCCAGCCTACCGTATATAAAAAAACGTCCCATTAAAAGGGAATCACATTGTGTATATTGGGATGAGCCGACTCGATTTTCCCCCAGCTGTTCCGTGCGAACCGTGGGCTGCTGTAAATTTGCGCCGGTGGTGGATTGTTTTTGGAAAAGTGTGAACATTGGGAGTATTGTCCCAACGGACGGCTGGTGCGTTCCGCTCCATCTGCTCCCGCTGGCCGACTCTCAAGGGTAAACATTTAGCGGCGGCACGCAAACGCCTCATCGCTTTGCTAACAGACGACGGCGCAGGGGCCGCTGAGGTGAGCTTTGAAGCCCGATGTAACGGCGGATGACGTGTGATCCAGGCGTGAAATTAAGCTCGCGAGCTATCCAAACACACGACGCAAACAAAGCCGGCGCTGGTAAATGTGTCGGTTAAACTTGCGAATGGAATAACACATCTCCCACTTGAAAAAAAAAGACAAAAAAAGACTAAAAACAAAAGCAATAAACAACCTCTGTGGGAGTGTGTGCGTGCCATGTCTGTGTCTTTTCAATACTGACAAACAACATCTGTTTGGGCGTGCTAGCTTTAGCCATACCACATCACTCGTGACACTTGTATAAATTATATGCGCGTTCACGAAACACAAAGGAGATATTATTTTCAGATCAAAGGCGGGCAAAAAAGACACAAGTATACATGCTTTGACAAACAGGTTTGGCAATGCATACACATAAAATGAAAATATATCAGTAATCTAAGTTGTTGCTGTCACAATAGCAATAAAAAAATAGCAATGAGCTTGCTAAAGAAAATGGGGATGATTTTCAGCCATACTGGACACAGTGATCTATCAAAGTTTGTTGAGTTTATAGTTTTTCCCCCAAACATTTTCCAAAAATAGGACTTTGGCAATGATGCTAACTGGCTAACGGCATAATAAATAAATAAAAGTCTCCGCCATTTCAGCACACTGACTCGACACTGAATTATTATGGCTTCTTGTCTTGTTAAATGAAACAAAATAAATATAATAAATACAAACTTTTTATAACTTTATATTATTATTTCATTAAACAAAACAAGAAATATTTTTCTGAAAACAGACTAATTGGTGGCTTTATTGTTTGTATTATGGTTTGGAATGTTTATTTAGTTTTTTTCCCCACAAAAATAAAACACTCACTGGCCATTTCATCATTTACAACATTTTTGGAGAAATACATAAATACACTCACTGGGTCCTTCCCAGTGATCATTTCTTTTAATTAAAAAAAACAAAAAAAACTATATTTTTGTAAACATTTTTTTTTGTCGAAACCATACAGTGGCTGGGCACTATTTAATTATTTTCTTTTTAATCATCATTATATTTTTAAATTTTCCCACAATATATGCTCCACTGGACTCTTCATTAGGCACTGTACACAAACATGATTAAATGTAAGAAAGATGCCCCGATTATTTGGGACTAATGAGAAACACCATGATCCACAGTGAGCATTTTTGAAAAGGCCTCATTTGATTTGTCATTTGGTTATGTGTGAAAATGTGTCCCACGAGTAAACTTCAAAGTCCAAATCAAGGCGCGTGAATGAGAGGGCAAAACACAAAGCAGCCGTATTATTGCGGTCGGCAAACAATGCAATAAGACGACTTACCCCGAGGTCTTTCCCCGCCCACTTGCACTCGTCCCGCTTGGAGGGGGTGGCGGGCCATGCGATCTGAGCAAATGACAAAATGCCCAAAATCACCAGGGAGAAAAAAATGGGAGAAAGACAAGGGACGCAAGGAGGGAGAAAGGGAACGCGTGAATGTTTCATGAAACAGGAACGCCGTGAGTCACATTTGTATAATTCAAGAAATTTTTGAGGGGGAGTTCAAACTGAGCTAGTTTCTTTCTGTCTGACCTCGGAAATCTTTTACAATGTGTGTGGTTCTTATTAAAGTTTCTATAACAACTCTAACATATGGACGCACTTTACTGTCGTTTTGACGTGAGAACAGACGAGAGAGCGAGCTCCTTGGAAGAGACGATACACAAAAGTATGAATAATGGATTCAAATTGTCCTCTTGGCAAATCCATATGTGTGCACATGAATTATAAACACGTAGATTATAAACAGGCCGTGAGTGAGATGTTAGCTGACTCTTTATCAACTTCGCGAAACGAACAATTGTTTGCACATGGCTTAGCGTATTAGCATAGTAAAGCTACGTGCGTTAATGTGATGTATGCTGAAAGACATATAATGCTATATCAAATATGAATGCCATTTTTCATTTATACTAGATGCTAAAGTAAAGTCACATGGCCATGAATTCACATATCACACAGAAGACATTTTTTCCCGGCCCATCGGGTGAAAAGGGAAACCTGCATCGCTAATTTCTGGACCAGCTTTTAAATTGTAATGACGCACAGATGAGTAGATTCTTTTCATTCCTCTCTTTATCAGCGTGTAGCCTGCAGGCTAAAAGAAAAAAAGTGGCTCAAATCAGATAAAAAGACTACCGTATTTTCCGGACTATAAGGCGCACCGGACTATAAGGCGCACCTTCAATGAATGGCCCATTTTAAAACTTTGTCCTTATATAAGGCGCACCGGACTATAAGGCGCACCATTAATGCATCATGTCAGATTTTTAATCCAACTCAAATCATTCTCCATTTCAGCTTTTTTATTTCAACTTCAGACGCAACAAATTACTTTATAATCACAAATTAATGATGCATAGTCTTTTTGATTTATGATTCATCGTCTTTAGCGGGCCACTTATGATTGATTTCATGACACAATGCTTCGGGCCAGTTTAAATTTAGGGAACTTGGTCCATATATAAGGCGCACCGGACTATAAGGCGCACTGTCGGCTTTTGAGAAATTTTTTAGGTTTTTAGGTGCGCCTTATAGTCCGGAAAATACGGTAACTTAAGAGATTTTCAAGTTCAAATCAACTTTCCTATCTAAAATGAATGGAAACGCTATAATCCGTTCCAGCCACGCAAAATCACGCTTAAAGTCTTTTACAATAAATGCCACCCAATATTCTAGAAGCTATTCATTACCATGTCTATGGCAGTTTCTATACTGTGTTAGCATTAAGCTAGCAGACTTTAAGGCAAATTATCTTGTTGTTTTAAATACACAGTTGAGGCACCTCGCCATGTCAGTTACCTGTTTGAAGTCTCTGTTGATGTTGACGAGGTCAAAGGAGAAAATGTGGTCCTCGGCACCGACCAGTAGCCTGCCTCGCTCTTCATCTAGCAGGAAGGTGTCGTAGCCGGAGCTGTTGGCCAGCCCCGCGAAGCTCACCAGGTTGTTGGACTCTAACATCTCTGGAAACAAGGAGGAATGAGGAAGACAATTTAGATTTAAGAAAATCACATCAAATATAACCCCCCCCAAAAAAATGCACTTTTTCGCCCAAAAGTGGCTAATGGCTAATGTTGATGTTTTCAAAATTAGCCTTCAATCAGGGATGGTCTTGTTGTGTGTCATGTTTTATCACACACACAGACACACGTAACACACACACACACACAGACACACGTAACACACACCCACACACACAGGTATGGCATGCCACATCCGGCGTGAACATCCCAGCACGTCCCAATCAGGGTCCAGTGTGTTCATCTGTGTGATTGGTTGAATAATTCATATGCAATCATTCTGTTTGTGGATGTGTGTGTTTAACGCAGTATTATGTAAATGAAGACAAAGCAGAGCGTGACTGAATGCTCCGTGTGACACTACATTATTACATTGCATTCAATTAACATTTAAAAGACGAGGCTGGCCGAGCGTGGAGAGGATTTGATGAACAAAAGAAACCTTCAGACATAATAAATGAATGCAGTAGGAAATAATGCATCAGTTTTTATTAATCTTCCTAATAGCTAATTTGTGTAGATTAAAGTCAACCACCTTCAATAAGCACTACTTAATATACTACACTTATTTCAATATTGACATATGGGATGATAATACTTATATTTAAATATTTATATATATATATCGCGATATATCGTAAATGAATCGCAGCAGGCTTTAAGATATCGTATCGTAGTTCTTTGTATCGATATGATATCGTATCGTGACAAAACCCCCGATTTACACCCCTAATATATATATATGTAAATTACGGGTTTTGTATATATATATATATATATATATATATATATATATATATATATATATATATATATATATATATATATATATATATATATATATATATGTATATATTAGGGGTGTAAATCGGGGGTTTTGTCACGATACGATATCGATACAAAGAACTACGATACAATATTTGCCGATATCTTAAAGCCTGCTGCGATTCATTCACGATATATATATATTATATATATATATATATATATATATATATATATATATATATATATATATATATATATATATATATATATATATATATATATATATATATATATATATATAGAATACTTAAATATATATGTATATTTAATCAAATATGACACACATCCGACTACTGCTAACACAAACGTACTTGCGTATAACTTTATGAATCTGTATACGAATTATGTATTTAATGAACAAATACGACAATAAGAGATTTTTTATTTTTTTTTAAGTGAGCCAATTTATTGGGAATCAGTGTTTTTCTCTTGCCAAATATCAGAATTGGCATTGACTTAAAAAAATCAATATCGGTCGGGACCCTATCTTTGAGATCATAAAATATCGAAGTTAAAGATGAGACCCTTTTCTTATTTAAAAAAACATTTTTAGAAATTGGGGGATGTGTTTTTCACAGGACAGTGAAAACAAAATAAATAACCAAATAACTCAACTAAATAACTAAATAAAACCTACATAAAAACTAAGTCAGTAAGTAAGTAAATAAACAAATAAATACAAACGTAAAGGAATAAATAAATAACAAATTTTTACTTTTACTTTTTGAATCCTGCCTGAATGGTAACAAATTCTGGTTTATCGTGTCACTCTGCGATATAAAGATTAAAAACTTGAGCTCAGTGAACTAACGCAAATAGCGTGCGTTTTTTTTTTTTTTTTTAAATTCTGTGGCTTAACATCATCCATCATCATCAGCGTCACGTATGGAAGAACACCGCATGTATTTCCACAGACATTTTTGTCCAGCGAATGGTCACGTGATTGACGGGCCGCTATAGGAGCCATCTGCGCCTACTCGGACATCTGCGTCCACGAAGAGGACCGTGGAGGACGATGGAGGAGGTGTAACCCCGGAAAGGTGCTCTTGGGGGGGGGTACACACGAATGGGTGTTATGTGAGGGTTTGTACTGCACCGCAGATGGCTTGAGTGTGTGTTTGTGGCTTTTTCTGCCACAATGGACATTCCATGCGCACAGACACTCATCTGAAGGACGCTGTGGTCATTGATGTACACACACATTTTACACAGACACACACAGACACACACGCGCACACACACACACAGGAAATGAGTCGGAGAGAGGAAGTGTAAGGAAATGCCATTTCCAGTCAACAGAACCCGAGGAGGTCGTCTTAAATTTCACGATGGGAAAGATGCGGCAGGAAGTGGGACTGGCACATATTAAAAAAAAAAAGTGATTTAAAAAAAAAAATAAACGACTTGAAAGGAAAATAATCATTTGACGGACATTGATCAATTCTTCTTAAAACAAAGAGGCTTCGGGCTCAGCTTACCATTAAACTAAAGATGAAATAAAGCAAAACACACAGTGAGCATTTTCGGAAAGTCCACTAGCTTAATGCTAACACGCAATGCAAAGCGACCAAATAGTCACCATATCGATATCTCGTTACGCCATAAACATTTGTACACATATAAAAGAATGCTCACAGGCATATATTATTTATCCTCTGCAAAAAACTACTCATATTATTACAACATCTTACTAAGCCGTGACCGTACGTATCTATGTAGTAAACTGCCCCCTGGTGGCCAAGATGTATATACCAGAAGGAGCAGTACAAAATCCAATCAATGACCATTCAATTTACTTATTATAACAATGCTTTATTCTAAAGCAAAATAATCTGTTAACATGAATTTACATTACCGTATTGATTTTGTATCAGAAAAGATTCCCTTCTGTCCTGTTAGCTACCGATGCTATCGCTGATGTCATTGTGTGACATAATCTCTCTACCAATTGTGATTGTGTTTCCATTGTGCCTGGAGAGTCAAAACAGTTGAAGGCACTGCGGATGACAACACACAAACACAAAAACACTAACAGCATCTTTATCATGGCTGGGATCTCGTGCATGTTTGTGTGTGTAAGCTAGCGGAGGAAATACGGCGACCTATAACCTAAACACGGACACGCTCGCTTGGAAGCCACACGAGCCACTAAAATTTGGCAACATAAGACTCATGCCCTTGTGCAAATTTACAAAACTATTGCCACACACACTTGGTCACAGTCTAATCTACTTGACGTTTCCTGCTTACTCGGCACAAATTTTGGGAGCGGCGAGCGCATAGTGGGCAGATTGTTACAGTCACACACTCACGTGTGTCACGTATTTTTCCATCTGACGTACGTAGTGGAGTGTGCAAAAAAAAAGAAAAACCAGCGGGAGCAAAACACACACACGGTTGACATTGAGTGTGAACCACAGTGTTGTTGTTTTATTGTTGTATTCTCAAAACACACACTTGACTGAAGAGGAAACAATGAATTGACATTGTGTGTGGAGAAGTGATCATTTGGCAAACAGGCGTCGACGCCCACACGCCGCGCAGTAATGAAAGACAAGCCCATGGGCAGGATTTCTTTTTTTTCCCCTTTGGAAACGTTGGAAGAATTCAGCTGTGTGAGTGTGTGTGATGAACAGACGATTAATAACAATTAGTTCATATTGCACACAATGCACGTTATATGATATTTATAATATTTTTGGCTACTATTACAGCATTATGTGCGTTCTAACCTTTTTTTTAGACTTGAAATTACAACTTTTGTAATATTAATCCTTTACACTCAACTGTTACCATAACAGCATTATTGGTGTATTTTTGTTGTTGTCATTTTTAATTGAAATAAGGGGCTTTATTGCAATAATTTTCGTGCTTTTCTCAATTTTATTGTAAATTAAGATTTTTCATCTAGTTTTTCACATATAGTTTTTAATATTTTACACTAAAGAAATTACATCAATGCATGATATTTTTGGAATGCTGAAATTAATCTTTTAAATCTCAAGTCATTTTTAAGTTACTGTCACATTATTATTATAAAATGCACATATGGATTTACCAGGTTTTAGAAGCTACTGGAACCCTCTTGGTGTTTTATTATTATATTGTTTGGTTAACAAAACTGCTTTAGATCCCTTAAAGGGCCTCATGCGGGATATTCGTCACATTTTGAGCTGTATGAATAAATCATTTGAAGGGAGTGTGTTGATCAGGATGGGGGAAAAAAAGGGAGTTGGCGACCTTCAAGCATGATTTGATTTTTGTAAAAGCAAAGATGTGTCGTTCTTGCACGTTTTGTTTGGCGTTTTCCAACCTCCAATTCAGAACTCCGCCCTTTCCTTTTCTTCTCAGTGTGTGTTCGACGAGGTTTCGGCCTCAAAACACAGGTGCGGGAAAAATGGCAAGAAAAAAAGAGGCATGGAAAATGTGTGCGGCGCTCCACAATGTGTTCAAATATTATCCTAAGCTCAAGGATATCCACACAAAGTTCTCCTCCCTCTCTGGCTTTTCTTCTTCGTGCCTTCCAGGCGAGAGCACAGTAGCAGGTGTGGGCCTGTTGCCGTGGCGACGCAGGAAACAACACAACCAGGTGCCAGGTACATAGATGACAGTTTGCACACTACTCTTGTTTCTGCTGCCACGTTTTAAATGGTTCTCATATTTTAGGAAAGTTAGACTTTCCGAAAGCATTGGCTCAAGTGTGTGTCAAATGTCCCAACTCTCTCATCGGCGCTCAAGGGGCTGGATGAGTGAAGAACGGAACAAAAGGAGCATAAATTGAAACATTCGGCCCTATGCGTCACATTCGGACCAGAGTTGCACACGCATGATGAAAAACAATTACACTTAGTGGGTCATTTTTTTTTCACGTCCCCTCCAAAGAAATTGTTTATCTTTTGTTTATGATCATTTTAATAAATACAAAGTCAATGTCCAGGCATGGTAAATATATATTCACCTTTTCCCACAGTATTATTTTTTGTAGACAAATTTTAAAGCTTCTTTTTATTCTATAAATATTTGTATTTTACTTTTAATACTTAACATATTTCCTCCTTGAAAGCAGTTTTGTTTTTTCCACAGTATTTAGTCTTTTAAAATGTATCAATAGGCAATGCAAGTTTATTGATATAGCGCAAAATGTCTTACGCAGTTACAAAACATTTAATAGTAAAATGCATGAAAAAAAAGACTAATTTAGAACACTTTAAAGAATAGAAAAACTGAAGACATTTAAAAGCTAAGTAGAGAAGTAATAGTTTACTAAACTTACTGGGACAAGAGAACATTTTTGGACAAATTAATAACATTAATAACATACTTTTAATCTTAGTAGACTTTTTTGTTTGTTTTCAATCGTCAATATTTTTGTATAATTATTTTATTTAGATTTTCCTCAAATTTTACATCTTCACTGTAATATTTGTATTAATTATTGCCCCCATTGCCTTATTATTTAAAGGGGAAGTCATGTAAAAAGCAAATCTTTAAAATCTTTAAAATTTAAAAATCAAATCTTTAGTATCTTTTATGCTGCCCCACGAGCCTAAAAAATTTACTCTGACTAATATTGCATTTTTGGAATATGAATTAAGCTGGAAAATCCTCGGGCATTCTGCTACTTGCTGTCGACTGACAATGACATCACAGGTGCCTCGAGACCAATCACCTGTTTTCTGAGTTTGGTCACGTCACGGTCGCAATTCTAAGATTATTGTGGAGGTTTGCTTGATTTTTCTTTCAGAAGTTAAGAGGGGTTCCTAATCATCAATGGAAAGGCCAAAATAGAAGGGACACAGCGCAGCAAGCATTGTGCCAAATATCAAACTCAAGATGACTCAACACAAGAGCGTCTGAAAAATGCAGGCGCGTACGAAAGCACACACACGTTCGAAATAGTGGTTGAATATGGAAGCATTTGATTAGTGCGTCTCCTCCTGTCACTGCGCGGCGGGACCACAGCGAGCGCGCCGACCACAGGCAGGCTGGAGGCCCGGTGGCGCCCACCGCAGCGAGCCCACACGTGCACGCCGCTAAATGTTCATGCGACATCCACGCTCTCTGGTTCTCATTTAACACACAAACACACACAGATGGGGTTTGTATGCAAATGCCGGCCGGCCGGCTCTGCAGATGAATCAAACGCCGACGCTGCGGTCACGTGTGTCTGCTTCGTGTCGCCGCTGACATTTTATTCCAGACTAATGAGGCGAGGCTGCAGAAAGCGAGAGGGCAAAGTGTGGATGACGAGCACAATGGCGGTCGGCGCAACTTGAGAGAAAACAGCAATACGCGCTAATTAATTCAGACTGGGAACACAAGGAAATCTAGAAAGTTAGAAATCAGCTGTCGACACCAGTTTTGCCAAAAACACCATTCACAACACTTTCACTGAGCAACACGGCATTTGGAGGAGCCATCAATCATGACACGACGCATAAAAACGTCTCAAGGACCCATGCCCAAAATAGTCCAGGAAGTCAGCGGTTTTGGTTTGAAGTGGCCTTTCTGACTGCGATACTTTCCTAAAAAACTTGAAAGTCTGACACCAGATTCAGAGCGAAAATTTGGTTGACCCATGTTTGATAACAGGACGCACGAAAAAGTCTCAAGGACCCATACCTGGAATTCAACAGGAAGTCGGCCATTTTGATTTAAAGCAGCTTTTCTGATCAAAGTGTAGGACTTGTTAAAAAAGTTGTGGAAAAAACGTGACACGTTTGACCCAATGACACAAAATTTGGTGGACCCATCTCTCATGATGGGACACACCAAAAAGTCTCAAGGACCCATGCCTGACATTCAACAGGAAGTCAGCCATTTAAGTTTGAAGCAGTTGGAGGCACATTTAATTCTACAGGGGAGTTTGTCCAACTGAGCTCCAAATCATAAGTAAGTTTGGCAAATTTTGCCTGTGCCATCTAAGAAAAAAAGCAGCCTGACTCCTTCGTCCCATCAAACATGTCCACGTGTTGTCCATCAGTCCGTCACTCCACTAATTTGTAACTTGATTCTACAAGGATCGAGCGGTGCGCTTTCCTCTCCTCTGTGACTGATGAGCATTAGCAGGTGGGAGAACCCATTCATACCCGCGTTTCAGCAAATCCGCACCTCAGCTGTAACTCGAGACCCTCACGGCAGATGCAAAGACAGCGGCGAGGTGGACCGTTTCCCCGACATTCATTCTGCGGGATATTGCGGCGGCCAACAAAAATCCTGATTGTTGACGTAAATCCGCATTGAAACAGTCTAGACAAACAGGATTGTTTGTGACGGAACTCAACAATAGTACAACCGGATTATACGCAACACCACACAATGCGACTTCCTGCTAATGGACAAATGGGGCAATTGTATTTAGTAGAAAATGCTATGCTCAGAGTCACGTAGTAAAATAAATCTAATAAGAAAAAATGGCACCCAAAAAAATCAACTTGTTTTTATTTATTTTATTTTATTTATATATACTTTTTTTTATTGCGGTTACCAGTTTTATTGCAATAAAATTTGGTTTTACGGCCATAAAATGTTTCTTTTCAGACTAAATGAATAAAATCATTGTTAGTAAACCCACTACATAAAAACTGTTAATATTAACTGACACAATTTTTGGATGATCAGAAACCTGGTTTTGTCATCCACGTTCATCCTCCCCAAAAAACTATTTGGTACCATGAGTGAATGAATGCAAGTCATTCCCTGTGGACGAAAATAAAACACATTCCACATTTCCACATAATGCGCTTCCCACCGGGTTCTACATTGCTTCTCTTAGTCATAGCGAGTAGATTCTTGCAGAATGTGCGGCACGTAGGGCGTCTGCACACGAGTGAATCAGAGTGGGACTGTTATATATTTGGGTTTAACACACAAGCGTGTTTGGAATTTTTTTTTTTACAACAAAGCCACGGCAAAACATGGGTTTGCTGTCGTAGGAATGTGTAAAAATGGGGCACCCTTGATGAGAGTTAAGCATATCAAGCAGATAGAATGCAAAACATTCTTAAAGATTTGTACTTTAAGTCGGCGGCGTTGTGGTTTGTGCGTAGGAGGAGCTCCGCAGAGAGGCCAGCGTCTCTAAAGTTGGCGAACACCTTGTAATTATACACATCCGGCAAGACAGGGTGGACAGACGAGACAGACAGAAGATGCTCGCTGATTAGCCGGCATCCCAAAACGTACACCAGACTCTTTTGGATCCGACGAGGACACAATCATAGAGACTGGCTTATTATGGAGTCCAGACTGCAATAAATGCGGTTCCACATCGAGCGTCTATTTGAAGCGCTGGAAGTCCGATCCAGATTCCCAGCCTTCTTCACTTCACGGTTGGACTCCATAATTACCCCGAGCTGACAGAAATTATCAGGTTCCCAAAGCGTTTTAGGCTTTGGGATCACTAGGGGTTCACTGTTTGCTTTTCTATCACGCATATTTACACGACTCGACCCATAGGAGGCAGTGTTCCTCCTGCTGACTGTTTGCAGTTTAAAAGGCTTGTGCAGGCATTGTGTTGAGGAATGCATAAGTGCATTGAACCGTGGGAGTAAAGCATTGTGTTCGTAGACGCATTCGTGCGCAAAGAGAAGTCACCAACAAAGTAATGATCCACTTTTTCTAACAGGTTGTAAATCGAGCAATCGTATCTATAACAAGGTGGGTGGAGTGAGATTCCCCCAGTTGGAGAAGTCAGCGCCTTTTGTTGTCACTAGACTCTTTCGGCATGCTGCACATTTTTCCAAATTGAGATTCCCATATGTTGTGACTTGTGCATTGAACGTGAAGGAGTTAATCTTTTCCGCCGCTTTTCCATTCCACCCTCCATCCTCACCTAGCCATCACTAATTACAGCAGGAAGCCCGTGATTATGTTTACTATCCCTAAGTCCATCTCTACTTAGAGTTCTCCTTTCACCTCCCTTGTGGACTAGAAGTAAAAGTATTTGTCCCACGAGGAGGGAAAAATCATTAACTCCTGCGATCTTCCACTCGGAGAAGCCAGGACATTTTTTTTTGTCCAATGTCCCAACTGGCCCCCTCTGGGAAATCATTCACTCTGCACTTGCCCCGCCAGCTGTCCCGTGAGGGCTCATTTTATCTGTCGGCCACTTTGCGCGGCCAACTGGCCCCTCGTCACTGCGTCTTTTCCACTTGATCTAAATCAGAGACGTAGTCCGACTCCTTGAAAGGTTGTTCTCGGTCGGCTCTTCCGTTTGAGGAGGCTTCTTCGTGTGCCGGCTTGTTTATTTGACAGTCCCAAAATCACAGGCCTCGCTTGTTCCGTCCACCTCGCCGGGGCGTCACTCAGCACCCGTGTGGTCGTTCCGCTCGAGAGGATTGCGTCTTGTCGTTTATTTGACTTAATTACTATGCTGGGAGAGGAGATGAGTGACACCTCACTCCACGGCCAGCCTCCCTTCCGTCTGTGACCGTCTTGCTGCCAAATCCTGGCCACGTCCCTCCTTCAAGTCCTGTGACAGGCATCAACATCGCCTTGAGACACCTGTGGGGCTCCAGACACAACGCGAGCGACGAGGCACACAATCAACGATTGCCAGATCCATAAGAGCACAACCAGGTGTCAAATTATAAGACTGAAAAAAAAAAGGCAAGTCATTGAGTCCCTCTGCATGTAAAAACAAAGAGGTTGTGCTTTTTAATTTATCACTCATTCACTTAATACCAGATACGGGATGACAGACTATTTCTCTTGAGTAGCTGTCAGGGAACCATTCTCGCATTCTCCACACAGATGGCCAAGGGAGGGATGACATTTTCCCCATCACGCCTGCAGGCTGGGCCTCCACTATGGCACCCACGGGAGGTATGACTCGGATCAGGTGAGTCCTGGCAGATTTATACGCGTCCTCCGAGGAGCATGCATGAAGCCTTTCATTCTTCGGTTTTCCAGGCTTCGGTTGCCCAGGTAACGCTTCATGTACATCTCGACTGTCCGCAACTGATCACCGCTACTGTCAGCAGCCTTCGCTTCTGATCAAGGCGCACAGATTTCAACTTGGGCGACCGCCCACTTTGCACCACCGGCGATTATTCCGACTCAATGAAAGTCGCCGTCTCGTCTCTTGCCTACGCCAAAAGGCTGAGACTCGGTGCCCAAAAGCAGGGTCAGAGTGGACACAAACTGTGATAATGGGAAATATATCACACCAAAATTACAACCTGGGCTTCGTCGGAAGGATGAAACATGTCATATAGCAGGCCGCTAAACATAAGTTACAGCAAACAAGACGGTTAAAGATAGAACATCAATTAGAGTGGCAAACATTACATTCACCTCTTTCACGAGATTTCTAAATATATTTCTCAACGAGAGCAAAATTATGCCAGAGACCAAAGCGAGTCGAGCACACAAGGGAAAGCTTCCACCACAAAGTCCTGTTGTCACTTGCAAATTGACAGCGATTGATCATAAATTTTAAGAGGGAAGGTTTTACGAGAGAGACTAAAATAAAGAGACCACACTCTCTGTTGGCCACTTTGGATCATGTTTTCGGGCGAGAACCACAAGAGCCTTTCTCCGAACCTCCCAAAAGTATGCTGAAAATGTCATTTTTCCGAGTGAAGAGGAAAAGTTTACTATTAGAAAGAGTCGGATTTAGTGGGAGGTGAGGAGGAATGAAAATTGGAAGAAACAAAAGGAGGCAATGACATATTTGCCGTGTATGTCCAGAAAATGCACTGGTCGACATTTAAAAAAAAAAAAAAAAAAACTTCTGCAGACATATTTATTCAAAACTTCTATTTGGGACATAGCTAAAGCTTAAAGAAAGGATCAGTGTCTGAAATGACCCCCCCTCCCATCTTCTACCTTATTTGACGTTAGATTTTGGGACAGAAGCCATTAAAACGGAGGCTCTGTCCAGGGCACTTAACAGGGCTGCACAGGGGGAACAAGGGCCAATATATACATTTAACTTCAGGCAAGAGCTCTACCTCAGCATATGGAACCAATCTGGACATTTGTAACGTGAATAGCAAATTCGAAGCAAGAGAGAGGCGAAGTAACAGAGAAGTTAATGGGAGATGCTTTTGCAGGCAACCGGCGACTTAAATAGCCGCGCAGAATTAGAGGAGTAAAAAAAAAATAAAATCCTTGTGAGTAAAAAATAGATGAAAAGAAAAGAATGAAAGAGCGCCCGTGGGCAAGAAAAAGACTAGACGAGCCTTGTGATGCGAAAGTCCCACATTACCCAGGAGACTGAAACGAGAATGGGCTTACCCTTGTAGGACAGCTTTAGCCTGGGTACATTGTGCTTGGGCTCTAGTCCACTTCCCGGCTGTAGCGCCCCGCATAGCAGCACCACAAAGCCAAACAGGTAATCCATGGTGCTGGAGTGCTGCCGGCTGGCCTCCAGACCAGGGGGGCACTCACAGCCCTACCAGCGCCCCAAGACGAGTGGCTCCAGGGGGGCAGAGCGACAAGCCTGGAGAATCCCTCTTGGTGAGTATGGAAAGTGACCCGGTCCAGGGGAAGGGGAAGAATCCAAAAGGTGTGCCCCCTTTATCTTAGGAGTGATGGGCAGTGTGAGGTGGGGTGCAGCTCACATGGCTCTCCGTATGGAGGTCCAGAAGGTAGTCCCTGTCAGTCTACTCCCCCAGGTGAGGTCTTAGCAATAAGATGCCAGACACTTGAGAGCGAGTTGAACTGTCAAAATGTCTCAAGTAAAGGCTGTTTTATATTCCGGATATTTTTTTTCTTTCTTTATGAGCAGACAGTGGCGGCAACCCTCTAATCCTGGCGTGGAGCTCCAGCAGACTGCCGAGGAGAGAGAGAGGACAAGAGAGAGCAAGGGGAGGGGAGGTGCGCGAGAGATGGGAGAGAGAGAGAGCGACGGGGGCGGGATATCTTGACAGCTAACATGAATCGTGTTGTCTCATCTGTTCCTTTTTTTTGTCAGTTATTACACGCTCAGCATTTCTGCTTTCTTTTAAATGGATTTTATTTTTAGAGATACACATGGACCTCTGCAAAGACGGGGGAGGCGAGCCGGCAAAGTTGTTTTAGAATTTAATGGCTCAGCATTAGACATTCCACCAGTTTTGATTATAATATTTTCCACAACACATGCTGGTAGTCTGGTACTGATCCGGTCTCTGGAAAAGTCGTTCACATAAATGGAGGAGGGTCAGCGAAACCAACACCCACCAACGTCCCTGCAGGTGGTTTGGTTTGCCTGTGTATCTCCGTGTGGGTGGAGGGAGGGAGGTTACCTCCTGCTTCCTTTCCGTTCGTTGGGGGGTGGATGGTTGGGTTGCAGTGTTGAGGTGATAAAAGCTTTGATAAACACGGGTGCTGATGTGTCAACTGGCACACCTCGAGGCAGTCTAAAGAAAACAACGCTAGAAGACCGAGCCCCCTGATAAGGGTACCATCATGTTTCGGCAACCCCACGACAAGAAAGTATCCGACTAGAATTCCCTGTGGGATGAATCAAGTAACTCTTTACCAAGACACCATGTGATCTTCTCTGAAGGCTGTCAAAGTCTTTCAGCATTTTCCTTTGTGAAGTTGGTTTACACCATCATGGTGTCCATCACCCCACATATCTCATCAGCCTTTTAGCCCAAAGAGCCTTTTTGGATGTTTACCCAAAACAAGGCAATGTGCAGACAGACATATGGAAGTGTCCTCGCTATCCATCGACCTCTGCTTCCCTCTGATCTGTCTGCATTAGCCCGGCTAATGGCTGCCCAGCTACCTGCATCGATCTGCTGCAACACGTCTCAAGCGGGCTTGCCCTTTAGGGAGCGCGGCAACAGGGTTGACCTATTCGAGATACCCTCCAGCGGGCCGAGGCGGACCTGAGTAATGACGACTTAATAAATGGTGACACAACGCTGGCGGGTGGGGAATGAGATGGGCAATGACGGGGGGCTTCCAGAGGCTCTCAGCGCCCGCTGGTAAAAATAGGAGAGGACACCAGACACCCTGTTTATTAGGATGTGGCGGACAGGGTGGGATTAGGCGTGTCAAAATCTGTATGTGCTCAATACATCTTCATTTGGTGGCACTTTAGAAAAAATGATTATGGTAACAAGGCACTACATGATGAAGAACCGGAAACGTCCCGCCCGGACTGTCCTTCCACCTATCACCTCTGCGGCCGAGGTAACACCTCATCAAGTTCAAGGTACAACCAGCCCTCCACTTCCTTTTACGCCACATCCTGCTTACTCGCCCTCACCAAACCTCTAAATTTGGGTTACAACAGGTCACCTAGCAGCCTCTCAATCAGCAAATGACACATCCAGGAAAAAGGTGGACTGACACCAGGAAAGATGTGCAAATGACCAGAGGAAGAGCGGTAGCAAAGCATACGGTGGAAGTTATGATCAAGTCAGACCTTGAAGCAGCTTTCTCTGTCAGGAGGTGCGGAAAAGACGTGAGTGATTGGCTCGGACACCGGTATGCGCACCAGGAAGTATCTAGCTCCGATTACGCCATCGGCAACAAGGGAGGGGGCGGAATGGGATAACAAAAACTGACAAGGGAGGACGGGAAGGTTCGGGAGATAATTGTGCAAGTCTGTATTTTTTATTTTTTTCCATCGCACATCGTATGGGGTAGGCGTACCACCTAATACATCAGCGACTGACCCGCCGGCATTAAACATTTACCTGAACTTGTAGACGAGGGTAAGGAACATCTGGCTGAGCAATTATGGTGATAACTGAAAAAGTAAATGTCTCAACCAGCTACACCCACACACATTCACTTTGGGTTGCTAATTTATTCCCCATTTTATTCCAGACTAGAATCCCACTTCCTGACACAACTTGAGTTTAACTTTTTGTTACTTATTAGTTACTCATACTTTTGCCTCGGAGTCCACTGACGCTTCTTCTGTACGCCGCGAGAACTAACGGAGGGAAATGGCCGATTTCGTCGCTTTCCCGAGAGTTCAAAGGTCAGCCTCCGGGTTTACAATGGGGTCACATAACCCCGTCATGCACACGCTAATCTCCATTAGCACTGCATTTGGCTCACCCAGGACCACAATGCTAAATCAAAGCGGAAGCACGTCGCTAGTGCACTGAACCATCTGGAGTAGCCACTAAAAAAAATCGAGGAAGTTGTTGTGGTGAATTTATTCACTGAATTTTCATCCGTCTTCCGGGCCCGGCTGGACGTTCTCAGCCGCCCGCCCTTCCCCTCCCCGCGGGGATCTCTGGCTCATAAGCACGTGTCCGAGATGACGCTGGTAATCGGGAAGCGTTTACAGGATGTGGGGGAACTATGATGGTAACACACACACACTGATTCATGATGCTGGATGACTTCCAGCTGAGACTTGTTGCTGACGTTTGTAGAGGTGAAGGTCTCGATTATATTACAGTAGGTGACATAAACAAAACTGGTGACTTTACACTACATTTAGACCATTTTTTCATTGGTCTATAGGACCAATGTGCTCTTTCAACTCTGCCTAGCAACCAGTGACGAGGAAGAAAAATCCAAGTAATTGTTTTGACCTAGGTCAGTCGAGGTAGGTTTCCTACCATTCACTTTTTGAATAAAAAGCCGACTTTTCTAACTGGTTGGTAACCCACAATTTTTTCACGAGGAAAATCTTAGGAGAGCACCTAACAAGCAAACACAATACACTGAATGACTGAGCAACTTCAAACTATCAGATAAAAGACTCCCGAGACGTGGGAGTCGAAAGGAGGCTCAACCACTGATGCGGAAAGGACCAATTGGAACCTATAAGGGGGTGCGGACTAATCCGAGAGTCCTTTAAAACGTATGTGTCAATGCAGAACATAGTGGCTGTGAATGGAGGTTTAGAGAGGCAGAGACAACAGCAGAGAAGCTCATTATTCCCTCTTCAGAGTCAAATCTAAGAGCTTACGGGGGCCTCGGAGGAATCGGTAGGGCCTCACCCATCTCCACCCACCCACCTTTAGAGTGAAAAGGACCTCTGAGAGGTCTCCAAAGAGCTTTAAAAATCAAAGTATTTAACATTGGACTGGATGGTGGAGAAGCGATGGAACTAATGCTGTTGATGTTCTTGCCACGTAAATCTTTTCTTCCATTTTCCAATCCTGGAAATTTATTTTCTATCGGCATAGAGCATTCCACCTGCTGTGTCCGAACGATACCATGCACATCGTTTTTTTGTTTGACGGTTGCCTCCCGTTGAGGTCTGCTCAAGCTGCCGCCTGTACGAGGTCCGTTGGCTTTGAAACGCGATAACGTATGGAAATCGGATCATCACGGCCAAGTGCGCGGGCCGGTGCGTCGGATTGAATTGCTCCCGCTGAGGAAGTGAGCGCCGCGTGCGTCGGGATCGCGTTGCAATAAAAAAAATTACAAGCAACACCCGTCACCTGCAAATAATAAAAGCTGAAGGGAACTTGAAGACATCTACATCCATCCCTGCCATGTAGCAGTAAGCCTTGGAAAGATTAGATGATATATTCCATCTTAATTTTTTAAAATAATAGAAGTGCCGTGATTTGCAGCTGCGGACACTTCCAAGAAAAAAGCAGTTGCAATCGGCACGTTTGTCACTCATCAACGATCGTCCTCATGCTCATTTTTTAAAAGTGTTATTACCTCATAGTTATTATCCTTGGGGTGTTCATTAACACGTTATCACCTTTGCCTGGTTTTTGTCTGTCACTTTTAAAGACCTCCATGTCATGTGATTGAAAGAACAGTCACATGCTCGCCTTTCCAGTTTTCATGCGGGGCCCAAAGGTGGATGCAAACCATCTGTGTCAACACAAACTTCACGAGCGATGAATGAAGCAGAAAAACAGTCGGAAAAAAATTCCAACTCCACACCTGAGAGAGGTAACTTCTGATAGGACTAATGAACCGGATGACTCCTTCTCCAACTCGATGCGGGATAATTGAAGGACATTCTGCCGTATTAATGAATGATATATCCCCGTCATCTCGCCTCACTCTGGCGCAATCAGCCACGGCACAAATTGATGCTTCACCTCGGCTGTCCCTCGGACGCCTTGTAAATCAAGTATAATTGACAGACGGGGGAGTGATGAAATGCAAAGTGGTTGCGGGCAAATGACTCCATCAGAGAGGCTCCATTAAAACCTCCGAGGTGGCCAATTATCTTTCACAGTTGGCTGGCGAGGAACATCGTCAGCCAGATACTAAAAAGTCCTCTTCATGCGAGGAGGGAGGCAAGGGAGGGAGAGTTCAGGACTGTGGGGGGAGTTTTGGAAATCAAGCAACAAGCTGGGTTGCACAATCTTTCAACAGAGAGCCGACCTTTGCCAAGGCTTTTTATATTCTTCACAGGCCAAACTAAATAGGGATATTTTGACAGTTTGTTCTCTTGGATACAGAAGTAATGCATTTACTTTCCTTCTGAATAGTTTATAGAAGATATTAAGCCTGCAAACATGCGAAGTTGAGATATTCTCTAACCAAACAATGTTTTAACTTGACATGTCATATGATGGAATGGGAATCATAGCGACTTATTTCAAATCCAGGTTGACGTCCAGACTTTTTTTCCATCACAATAGCTGAAACGAATCTTTTGTAGAACAATCAACAGTAGCGATTAAAAAGTCAATTGCGTGTGGAAACTA
This sequence comes from Syngnathus typhle, assembly GCF_033458585.1. Taxonomy (NCBI): domain Eukaryota; kingdom Metazoa; phylum Chordata; class Actinopteri; order Syngnathiformes; family Syngnathidae; genus Syngnathus; species Syngnathus typhle. The sequence continues at coordinate 2,918,010 of NC_083758.1, forward strand.
GCGTGCTTGCTTTTATGCCCTCCTTTACCTCGAGGTAGCCCTCGGTTAAAACATCGTAAATGGCACCTCCTTGCCGCCGAGCTCGCTGGCAGACTTTAAAATTGCTGTTAAACCCAAAAACGCAGATGCCGTTGTTCTCACGGCTACTGCATTTACACTCAACTTTGAAAACATTTGGCACCTTGATCTCACAACGGCAACACTATTGCGCTTTTACAGTCCCGTAAAGTAGATCAAAGTACCTATTTTGAATTTTCCACAGGTGGTTTTATCGCCATTTCTAGCACAATGACAAAGCAGGCGATACAATAGGGGAATATTCTCAGGAACAACAATGTTCCCCCTCGCTGAGATGGCTTGGCAAAGGATCAGTCTCATTCCTAACCGGTCGGAGGCTCCTTTTCTTCAGCCGGTCAATGTCGGAACCTGAGGGAGTTGATGCAAGTCGAGTAGCTCGAAAGATAAATGAAAAGCTTCAAGTCCTGCTGGTGAGAAATCGGGTAAAACTTGATGCACACGTACTCGATCACATGATCCAGTGTAGATGACTTGTTGGAAATAATCCAAGATGGTTTAGAACCGGGTGTCAAAATCTGGCTCGGGGGCCAAAATTGGCCCGCTGTGTATTTTTGTTGGCCCGTGAATTTGACTTTGTGTCAATAGAAAAATTGCAAATTGTCTTCGCTAGCAATTTTTATTACCATTCATCTTTTAACATTTTTGAACCTTTTGTTGTGTATCTTATACTCTACATAATATAAGACATTCATACATTTATTTGGGTTGACAGAATGAAGAAAACTATGACTACGATGCAGCCCGCGACAAAAATGAGTTTGACACCTTTGGGATAAAATATTATTAAATATATTAACCATGAGACAGGTTCTCTACTGAATCTGGATGTCAAATAAGTGCAACATAACGGAGTGACTTCTTGTTGGCTGTGATACCAACACAGTTTTTTTCCGAGATAATAGTGCCGTTGTTCCCCCGTCACCTCGGGCATCACATCCTGTTTTTCCCGTGTCACTGAGGTGGGACAATAGTGATGCATCTCTAGATGAAGTAGGGCTACCCTCTGATGTTAGGGTTCTGGATTATCCCTGGGCTCAGCCGAGTTGTTTTTGGCGGGATTCTGCTCTAATCTGGTATGCTTCAGTCACATGGTGATGAAAGAAAGGCAGGGCCGTTGTTATTGGCTCCAGGGCGGATACGCAGGTGCACCATGGGAGAGGTCAGGTCGCAATGTAAAAGCCTTACGGTGCGGTTTTTAAGCCTGAATAATAGTTGGAGAACTGCCGGTCCAATAAATAAGAAACACCTCATGAAGGGACTACTTTAGGAGTCGGCAGAATTGTGCTGGTTTTGTTCGCTAATCCTTTAAAAAGGGCGGGACCTTTTAAAACAAACAACAAAGTGCTTTCTTTTGTGGTGGAACACTGCGCACTTGACAAGTTCTACCTCGGCGACTCAGCTATTTGTGATCAACAGATCTTTCCTTTTCTGTACCAAGGATTACCTGAAACAACAATTTGTCAAGGGAAAATTGACGACGTGACAAAACACGACGTGTCCTTTGATGGAATGTCTGTTTTGATTCATCTGCCGTCTACTGGAGACATACAACAAGGTCTTCATGTTTTTTTTTTTTTATACCGTGCCAAGTCAAGGGCTTATCTTGTCTACAAATTGATTGTTTACATTTATTAACAGCGTTAAGTGGGGAAAAAAAACTAGAAGCCAATGGTTGGTTATCACAAGCTGCAGTTAAACCCTCCTGTCATTTAAGCTTGGGTAGGAACAGCATGTTTTGATTAGGTTGTGGAAATTATCCATCAGGACAAACATGGGGGGTTGGGGAGGTCCCCGTATTTAGCGCTCTACCTGCTGGGGTGTGATGAGTAAACATTGACGGTGGTTGGTGGTCTGCAGCATTATGTTGGTTGCAGCGTAGCTGGCGGGCTGCGTCCTTCCGAAGAGATGGGGGGGGGGGATTACCTCAATCCTCTGCGCTTGGCCCCATCCAACTCAACACTTCAGACTCAAACAAAGGATCAGGGGCTGAGGGCCCTGGGCCCCTGGCGCGCTGCTAATCCTATTCCAAGCTGGACAACAATCCGTCTGGCCAGTGGTCCCTGTGGGGATGTAAGCCCCGGACTCTGGTAAGGCGCTTGCCGGAAAAGTCAGACAGCTCGTCAAGGGTGAGGACTTAATTAGCCATGCAAAGTCAACCTGTTTAATTGAAAAGGTTCAATCGGAGTATCGCCACAGGAGTACAAGGAGCCCTCCCCTCTCAGAATGTTTTCCTTCAAGGTGTTCTGTTGTCAAGCAAAGAGGAATTCAGCGGGGAAGAGGTAGTACTCTCTCTCCCTCGGAGCTTGAAAAAGTCTCTGCTTGTAAGGTTAATTGGGCTGGACTCAGTGCCAGGATGAAGTAGCAGGGAACAAGTGTTGAAGTGTTTGCTGGGTTTGAGCTTAATCTTTCACGGCGGGCTTTATTGGCAGGGTCACAGTCCACCAATGAGCGGCTTTTTTATTGGAGACCTCGAGAAGAAAATACAAGTTCTCGCCTATGTGCATGTACAGTATGCGCGCCATTGAGACGCAAACCCCGTGGAAAGCTTGTGTATGCATGTCAAAACTCTGTCGACACTCAGACGGGAGACAAAGCACACCTCACTGAAATTAAGCAGAAACTTTCTTGACCCCACCGCCGACTCTCTCCAACCCCCCCATCAACACCAATCAAGCACTCAGCCATAATGCGTTTAGAAACATAGCACTCCTGCGTCCTCGTTGAGTCTTTAATGCATTTAGTGATGCCACCTCCCCCCACATTCCTCTTATTCATAATGTGTTTAAATACGCCATCTCCGCCTAAACATGGCCGCTACAAAGAACGCCACACACCGCCTCTCATGCTCAATCAATGAGAGCGCAGGCGATGGGGCTCTCGTCGGGTCATTTGTTTGACCGCGCTCGCCTCTCATGCTTAATGTGTTTCGCTAAAGACAAATGGATCCCCCATGGAACTGGATGCAGAAATAAAAATAAACTAAAGCAAAGCCTCGCTGACAAAAAAAAAAAAAAACACTAAACGTTCATAAAAGCCGTTTTTCGTCACTGAGCTGCTCTAAACAGCCCGAAAAACACAATGGATTGAAAAGCGCTAACATGTGTGCTAGCCATTCTAAAGACAGATGGGGAAAGGGGGTGGAACAAGGCCAAGTAAAGACTTTGAAGGTCATTTTAATGATTGAATTTGACATCGGAGGCAAGTCGGCGTCCATCTGATAAGACTCCTGCAGGCGGAATATTGTGCAGCTGCTATTCATTGACGCCGACTTACTTCACATTTGATTTGATTGATAGTTTGACAATCACATCATAAGCTTTTAATTTTTCTGTTCCTAATTAAATGACATTAAACGTTTTGGAGTGTGGCACCCACAAATCTCCTCCTGTTCCTAAAGCCACAATCGACCCGGATCTAAGCTGCAGCTACGGTGCTAATAGCCTTCATAGGGTGACAATACCGTGGGCCGCTTTGGTCATTTGGGATTAGTGCAGGTTTCTGCACATGCTCCCGTCACTCACGAGGACGGAAAAGCACTTCTAACTCCTGAATACAGTGCGCCCATTTTGCCTCCGTGTACAAAAAAAACACATCAAGGACATGCCGTTTATTTCAGCAAGGTTCGGTAACAAATGTGAGCCCTCCTGGAATCAGCTGAAATAACACGGCAGGTCTTTCAAGCAATTAACCTTTCCCACTGTTTGAATGGCTCTCGGGGAGAAAGAGGAATACGAGGCAGGCCCCAGGCTTGCGAGAAGTTCGTATAGTAAGGTGGAAGACAAAGGGGAAGTGATGTGAAAATGAAGCTTCAAATTTGCTTCATGAAGCAGTTGTGGTATTTTTTGACTCCTCTCGATGACACACTGTTGGGCTCAAAGTACACTGACTTAAACCCTTAAATTAATAACGACCAGTGCCATCTAGAGGACTCAAAAATCCAACGACTGATTCATGACGCAAATTTAAAGCTTGATTTCCCCCCTCACGATAAAGAAGGTCTCGGAAGGTGAAGGAGCCGTGAAATGAGGCATGACGTGAATAAAAAACCCAATCAGTCACACACGAACACACCTTTGTTCTTTGATATGGTGACAGCGGTCACAGCGCAACTTGATACACAGTGCACAGCGAGCTCCAGACCCGCCCGCAAATACTCGGGAGCTTTCGACCTGTCTACACATTTGTAGGTTTGATACTCCCCACCCCCTGGCCTTGATAATGGCGCACTGTGTCTGATACCTGTCTGCAGGAAAGCAGCCATGAAATTACCTTCCGAGAAATCGAGACACCTTTTGTAAAGAGCTTTTTTAAGAAACTCGCTACTTAAAAAAATAAAATTAAGTATGATAAGACTCAATAGCCTTGAAGAGTCACACAGAGCTGGAGCTTAACAAAAATCCAGGTCAAGCTCCTCCTTTGAGATCTAGGAAGAAAACTGGTGTGATTATACATTAACCTCCAAGTGGAGGATAAGATGGGCCTTTGCACTCAGTAACGTTGGAAAAAAAAATATACAATGCTTTCACTTGGGGGACTCATTGTCCTGGCTTGCGGAAGTTGAGGCTATTGACGATGGCATTGAAACGGTGGCGTCCGGTGACCCTCGGCGCTGCAGCTAAAAAGGGTCACCGTCTATTTCCCGTACGTTTTCTTAGGTTGAAAGGTTTGTAAGGGCTGGAGGTCATTGTGTCATGTTTGTCCTGCCTGGAATGAATAACGATGGATCGGAGTGGTGACGGACGGAGGCGGGCAGGTAGACAGACAATTAGATGGATGGGCTTGATAGAGAATTGAATCTTATCAGTGAGGAACAACAACCCGAGACACAAAGGGAACGTTTTTTAGTAAAGGAGTGAATATTCTAGTCTCTGCTGGGCCTTTGATGCCGAGGAGAATAAAATAAGATGTTAATGGAAATGCCTTAACGATTATTTAATTCGCAGAAAATTATTAAAATAACAGCCTATCATTTATTCAATTTACATGGTCACAAAGTCATTATGGATTTTGAGAAAATAATTTTTGGCAGAATAGTACCCGGATTGAGTTATAAATGTTTTTACTGTAACTGTAAAACTTTTTAATATGTCAACTACACGATGAATCCGTTTTTTTATGATGCTATTCAAAGCCGTCGGTGCTAGGTTACGTCTGTAGGAAAGAATTATGGTCCCACAATATAGACAGCTCTATTAATATGAAGATAAATAGCGTGTAGTAGGCTAAAGCAAACGATAGTTATTATTTCATTAAACCCCTTTAACCAAGCAATAAATTCCTTGTCAAAGGAGAATTACGCAGGCAGGTCTGTCAAAATAAAACTGTTACGTCTAAGGCAGAATCTTTATCTACTATTCTGCTACGCCGTTCGTCACACCTACGTTCTGGAAGAGTGGAAATGACACTCAAGAGTAAGTCGGCTGAGGAGTACAGAATAAACACTTTTAGGAGACAATCTCTGGGTTTATGATAATACCGGGAGATATGCGCCTTCTGGTCTAGCGTTAAGTGCAGTGTGAAGTGTGTGTCGGGATGGTGCTGACAACTGACAAGGGCCCGATAACGCTGATAGAAGAGATGGCCATTTTCTTGACAAATAGAAACAAATATCTTTTAAAACGGTTGCCTTATGTTCACGTCAGGTTTGGTTATCACAATCTTTTTCCTGAGACAATCCGCTTACATTATCCCAGGCCAAGCTTTCCCCGTCCAAGTCTCCTTTCCACCCACTCAAAAGAAGCACTCCAACGGACAGCACCAATTTTCTGCTAATTGGACCTCAGGAAATTGCTTCTTGTTTTAATTTACTCTTGGACAGCCATGAAAATGTGATCTAGGGCAGCGGTTACCAACCTTTTTTGCGCCACGGTTACATGTCAGACAATATTTTCGCAGACTAGCCTTTATATACTAAATATATAAATAAATAATACATTTTATTATAAAAACACATAAAAATAAAACTCACCATTAAGTATCTGCTCCGTAGCTTTGCGGACTCGAGTGGGGAAACATGTTACGTGACTGGGACGAGCGTCTTGGCCTAAATTAATTGATCGTCAATAAAAAAAAAAAAAAAAAGAATATTTTGATGTGCGGCCCGGTACCAAATGACCCACGGACCGGTACCGGTCCACGGCCCAGTGGTTGGGGACCTCTGATCGAGGGCATGGGTAGGCAACTCTTAGGGTTTCTCTTCTTCCTCACAGAGACGTAAGGATTACGTATAGGTGCACGGTATTCGTTTGGGAAATCTGAACATGCAGGTTTATCGTCCTTTTCATCAAAAAATTCTTTCATACTGATTAATGAAAGCTGAGACTCAAGTCTCCCCAATGTTGACCAGAGGAGCTACTTTAACAAACAGCGGCTGTCATAATATTGTCCAAACGGTTGCAGTTTGGTGTTTGCGCCAAAGAGGAATTGTATTCACTGGAAAGTCTGTTAAGCTTTCCTCTCTGACGACAGGCCAGACTGTGAGCTCACCGGGATCAAATGACGAGCGCCCGCAGGGCAATGCGGCCTGGAGGATTGCCGAGATAAGATTAATTGCAGCACGGTGACAAAACTCACCGAAAAAAAAAAGATATTAGCATTGAGGATATTAGTAATTACATAAGAAATATCAAGGGGGAAATCGACACCGTGAAGGACTTGATAGCGAGAGCTTGAAAGCGTTAGCCAAGGGTTTGTTGCAAAGTTGTTGTTTTAGGTGTGTTTTTGCATGACGGTAAAAAAATTAAAATGTCGACCGATAGAAGGTGGCGAATCGTGTTCATGTTGACACGTCGAGCAGGTGTCCGCAAAACTTTCACTCTGAGCAATATTTAATGGAAAATTCCACTCAGGTCCTGCATGTCATTCGTCAGAGACGATGACTTTAAAGGTTTTGAACACGAACGATTCGATGGAGCAAAGGCATGACTCCATGCAACCTTGGTTGACATTCATTCCGAAACATCCGCAGCCCCAGAGGGCCCGGTCTGACCCTCACACTTCATCTGCATCCACTAATCAATACGCGGGCATGTTGGAGCACGGAATCCCTCCATCCCTGCCCGTCAATACTGACATGCTACCGAAGCTGAGCATCCATCAGGCCGGCTGACATGTTTTGTAGCCAAACAGAACAATCCATCAGGGGTTGACCGCTATAAACCCGACCACCTCATATGAATCGATACGTTTTCAAACACGGACGGCGACCTCCATTCAAGGACCTTGGGAAAAAGAACACCACAACCGATTGGCAAACCTAACTCTAACCCGAGCAGTACAGCCCTGAAAAACCCTTCCAGCGTTTTGCAGAGACATTCTCCCCGCTGTCGAACCTCCCAAACACATTTAAAAAAGGGGCTTATACACATATACACACACACACACCGAGCTCATTACATCCACCCCGCTGCCTGATGGCTGCCTGACAACTTAGCACCTTCCACTTACTTTCACACTTTCCAAACTTCTTAAATGGCCGACCTCCGAGTACAGCGAAGAATAGACGGGAGGGAAACTAATCACACTACGCCCTTCGATTCACCGTCAATTTCGATTTCTCGCAGTAAAATGTACGCATTTTGGGTTAATAGCGCTGTTAAATTATTTTGGTTGGCCCCCAGATGTTAATAGTGGTGCCGTTGTGACTCAAGTCTCCATCCATCATACAGGTAGGTATGTGTCCCTCAAGGGGACTTGAGCACTCAGTGGCTGTGGCAATAAAGTGGACCTATCAGTCAAATTACTGTCTGTGTGGCCTTACTGAAGCTTTGTGCACTCTGTAAACTTCCCGCTGACCCTGCTCACTGTGGAAAGCACCAATGCTTAACACATGGATTTAGGAACAGCGGGAGGCGAATCCTCAGCTTGGCGGAACACAACAGAGGTGAAGCGCTTGCGCCTGACAAATAGCCTGGGCCGAAATACTGCAGACGACGATAATTTTCAAGAAGATTGCCATTTGTATTAGGCGTAGCATGGTCATAAATAACATCTGGGGGTGATGCGCAATGAACTGCTCCCCGAAAGTTTAAAGACAAGCATGTGGCTGGGGGGAGGGGGGGGGAGGGTCATCAGTTCATTCCTGGCAGTGGGTGGGAAAAGTGAAAAGCTCTTATTTGTTGTTGGATACAAAAAATGAAATTGAGAAATTTTGGACTCATTTTATGTATAAGTAACACCTTTGATAATTTTGCTGCAAAATAGAACTACAGTTCTGCCAAAAAATTGACATTTTATTTATAAGTAACAACTTCAAAAAAAAATAGAACTACAGTTCTGCCAAAAAAGTAACAACATTTAACAACCAATTCAATTAAATACGGAAACCTGTTTTCAATTCCAGTTCATCCAACACATTGTCATTACATCAAGATGTATGCAAGGGTGCCATCAAAAGGAAACCATAAATTAGACTATCTCGCCTCCCTAGAGTGCATTTCCCACACCATTCAGGTGTTGACAAATGTCTGCATTACCTTGGCCGTACAAGTCACGGCCGCCTTGGCTGCAAGCCGGAGGTAAAGAATAAATCATAGGATACGTCCTGCACCTGAGTTCGGGTTTAACGACACGTCGGGTCGCCTGCATGTTCGAACAACGCGGGGGCAAAGAGTGCATTTGTTTCGGGACTTGTGTCCCACCTGGTTGGAAACTTGGTGGAATGTGATTTATGCATTTCTGGTATCGGTAGCAGTTGTTTCTTTCGGAAGCTTCCATTACTCATCAGAATAACATTTTGTTTCTACTTATAATTAATTAACTCATTCACTGCCAGGCCAGTTTAAATAGATCTTTGACATCTATATGTGTCAATGGCAGTGAATGACTTAACAAACCAAGGCCATTGCAGAGCCACCTCTGAGGCCAATTGAAGCTCACAGAGATGGTTCGGTAAAATTCAATTATCCGTATGTGTATCAAGGGATGCATTGCTGTTGGGGCTTCGCGGAAAAAAAGTTACTGGAAGACGATAAAGCTGTGGTAAGCTATTATCTCGTTGCTCTCCTGGGCAACCACAGTCCAAGAGCAGCAACCTGATGCAATTTTCCAAAGTGGTCAAATTCAAAGCTCACAATGTTTTTTGAAGGACGTTGGATAATCAACTATAATTTCCTTGGAGCATTTTTTTTTTTAGGGGTGAGGAGAGCATTAGAAAAAACCTTGACAAAATCCATCTTGGAATTAATCACCTGTCATTAGATGACCCAGGAGGTGCTTTTATGAAGGTCTGCTGGGGCCTTGGGGGTATTTCTCTGCTTTAAGTATCCAAAATAAAAACTCCTTAAAATATCACCGGGCTCCCCTGAGGGTGGGTGAACCAGTGACCCATGGCCCCAAAGGTCAGGTAGCTAATTAGCCAGCATGGAATGCTACGTAACGAAGAAGCAAGGGGGAGGGGCAAAGATCTGACAATACCCTGAACTGGAATTATAAACACTCACAGGTGATTATGATGTGTGCTCATACAGTCCTTCCATCAATATCAAAAGTTCATCCTCAGCAGGCTAGTTCACAACATCTCCAGATGGAAGCTATGAGCCAAACTCGAATGCCACGAAATGGACCGTGTCGAAGCAGCGGTTCATCGTTGCTTCAAGGGCATAATGACAGACAATGACCATGCATTACATGCCCCCCCCCATTAGGTCCAATGGGATCTTTCATCTTCGAAATTCCTGCTTGCGGACCAGGGGAGGGCTCTATGTCTCTGTCAAAGCACTCTCAAGTACAGGAATCAATTCCAGGCCACTGTGACAAAGAATCCCATATGATTTATGATAATTGCTTTTAGTGAAATGTCAGCTCAGATTTTTTTTTTTGTTACTTCCTGTCAAGCCAACAAAAATACTTAGAGTGGGGCGGGCTAGGTTATGCTGAATGCATAATCTATTCAGCTCGAAAATCACTTAATACGCTTATTTATGCTAATGACATGTTGCAATTCATCGGGATAATTAGCGCTAGTGGTCGAGGGAGTAGATTTTGGACGGAATAAAAAGAGTATTGTACATGTGTGTGGGTGAACATATAAGGAGAGCCATTTGAAACTGAAACCAGATGTGTTCACATTGTGAGTGCCCAACGTGTGCACACAAACGCTTCCAAGATATATTTTTGTACAGTTAATCGAATAACGCTGCACAGGAAACGGGCAGTTTGAAAGAAAAAATAATCCACTCCGAAAAACACTGTTAGGACTCAAAAAAAACCAGGCCACACTTGAAAAGGTGAACGTGTCAAGACGTGACATCCTGAATACACGACAGCGTCACAAAAGACGCGGCTCAAATCTCAAGGATGGCCTACAGCTTTACATTGTTCATCGTGCTCGGCCTGACAATGTAACGTAACCATATGAGAGTCTCTGTTGAGGGTCGTAATAGAAGTGTTCTGGCTTTCCTCAGAACAACGTTTAGCCAGGAGACTCATTTCGCCGGCGTTCCAGAAATGTCCCCTTCATTTTGCGGCACGAACATTTCCAGCAGCGCCAAATAAAATCGTTCCAGGTGCACCGATGAAAAGGATAGGACGCTTTTGCTAACCCTGGGGGCCAAGAGCTCTTAAAACAGAGAGTCCAGCCAGGCTTTGTAATCCTGGCACTACTCTGATTGTCGAGCAGCCATTTGCACAATAACCAAATCGGTATGAGTCTGCTTAGCATAATAACACTTGAGATCGTAATGTGCGGACCATTAGCAATTGTCCTGAGCCAGCTGAATAATGTTGTCTGTTCTTTTTATGCTAATATTTTTTTCCAGGTCAGAGAGAGAGGAACTTTCTGTCCGAGGTTCATCAGCGCCAATAGGCTGAAACCTGAACCCGGGGAGGTGGGGCACCTTCATGTATGGAAAGGTTTGGGTGAGCGGCAAACTCCTGATGAGAAACATCTGAGGGGCAACATCAGGCAGACGAATCAAAGCCAGAATCACTGATTGGGAATGAGGCGCTGCAAATCAAGAGTGTTGATCAAACAGCCATCGGGCTCCGAACGGGCAGAAAAATACCTTGGTGATGGAATAAAGGTTGGGGCAACCAACCAAATCTTAAATAATACAATCCGTCTTTGTGTTTTCTGATTGAGCCTGTAAGTGACCATCCCAAAGTTGAAATCGGATAAACCTTCAGATCCTACCTCGTTGCTTTAATTTCCTCCTTGTAGCAAAGTGGCATCCCATCAAAAAAAACCTCCGTGAAGGGAAATGAAACACGCAGTTAGGATTTGTTTAAGCTGGCACCACATGAAGCTTGCCCTTCTTCGATGCATGCGAACTGCATATTTCTACAGCTCTGAGACGAGATGTCAAATTTTCCCCAAACTTAAATCCAACTCTGTTCTTATATGACGCTAGTAAAAAGTTCTGATGACCTGAGACCAGTTGTCATAGGACAGAGTGGCAGAAACGTGTGAGGCACAAAGTTAAAATTAGAGACAGTTTCTGGGTATCACCATTGCTCATGCTTGAAAGATTTTCCGTCGAAAATGTCAAAGCAACAATGGGTCTTCCTTACGAAGGCTCCTACAGCAACTCGGGCAAATTGCGAAGGTCACACAGAATCTCTGCATAGCTCACAAAAACTCCCTACTGTGCTCCCAGATGAGG